>NW_028270178.1:22483879-22796379 GCF_037043375.1 Chiloscyllium plagiosum | reverse complement strand
TGTCTCTCTGTCTCTCTGTCTCTCTCTGTCTCTCTGTCTGTCTCACACACTCTCCCTTTCTCCTTCTCCCCCTCTCTCGCCCTCTCTCCCTCTCTCCTCCCCCTCTCTCGCCCTCTCTCCTCCCCCTCTCTCCCTCTCTCCTTCTCCCCCTCTCTCCCTCTGTCCTTCTCCCCCTCTCTCCCTCTGTCCTTCTCCCCCTCTCTCCCTCTGTCCTTCTCCCCCTCTCTCCCGCCTTCGTCTTCCCGAGGCTGCTGGGATAGGTTCCTGCTGGGAGAAGGTGCCGCACCCAGGATCCCTCAGAAAGGCGTTTCCTTTTTAAACCCATCGGTGTGGAGCCTACACAAGCGAAGCAGGATCTGTCCTCAATCCTGTTCCTTTTGGCTTCTGTGGAATCCTATGCCCCTGGACAGGACGTGCGGCTCCCAACTCAAAATGGTGTTTGATCCGACCCACATGTGCAGGTCCCCAGGTTGAAAAGTGTGTCTATTCAGTCCATCTGCTCCCTACTATACAGGAGCCTACTCTCACACCGAGTCCGTCTCACCCCCACTCATAAACCATCCTGTTTCTTTCTCCCCTTGGGTTGCTGACTTAGCCTCTCCTTAAACGTATCAACAAGATATACCTCGCCCACTGCCTGTGCAGGTGAGTTCGACCTTCTCCCCAGGCTCTCAGTCAGGACATTTCTCTGGCATTCCTGACTGGAATTATTGGTGACCACCGCATATCAATGGCCCCCTCATTCTGCTCTCACCCACAAGTGAAGTCGACTCTGTCAAATCTTTTTATCATTTCAACCAGCTCCCTCAGCACGAGAGAGACCGGAACTGTACACAGTGACTCCCAGTGTGATACAGAGACCGGAACTGTACACGGTGACTCCCAGTGTGATACAGACACCGGAACTGGACACAGTGACTCCCAGTGTGATACAGACACCGGAACTGTACACGGTGACTCCCAGTGTGATACAGAGACCGGAACTGTACACGGTGACTCCCAGTGTGATACAGAGACTGGAACTGTACACAGTGACTCCCAGTGTGATACAGAGACCGGAAATGTGCACAATCGGTCCAAGTTTGGTCAAACCAAGGATTGAGACACAATGCATATAAGCCCCCTCCCCCCAGCTCCATGTCTAACCCATTGAGCACAGGTCTTTATGAAAGAAGCACCAATTATAAACAGTCAGTTGTTTTGCACTTTCTCTACACTGGAATGTGACAGAAGTATACCCAGCTCATGAAGTAATTTATGGTAATAAAGTTTTGAGATGTAGACAAACGGAGCATCTGAACCGGTGCACAGCAAAATCCCACAAACAGACCAACAGTCAGATGGTCTGTGCTTTGACATGGCCATGATGTATGAGGGGTTCATCCCAGGCCCTCAAACACCTGGGGCGTTCTTGCCCCTCCTTTAGTAATACCTTAATTGAGGGAATATTGTTCATCCCAGTTTAATGTCACACCGTAGAGGATGTCTCCAACGGTGGGATTGGGTGTGGGAAAGGGAATTGACTGATGGCCCTCTTCAAAGTCTTCCGGAAGGGGATGAGCACTCGACTGTTCCCACGGGATGTGGGAGAATATTGCGAGGTGTTAAGTTTGTAAATAATTCTGTCTTCGTTCTTTTGATGCGCTTCGGAAACACAATTGGAAGGCAGAATGAATACTCATCTGCTCGGACACTTGGCCCATCGACCAGGGACTGTGTCTGTCCTACGTTATAAATCTGCATTCCCAGTGTCAGTATTAACCGTGCCAAAATGCATTCTGTGAAAAGAAAGTTTTCTGAAAAGGCAAAATAAAGTTTCTATTACAGACATCCTTTTGCTTTATTTGCTGTATTCCCAAGACAGGTGCAGCATGGGGTTGGATACAGTGTAGAGCTCCTTTAGTATTACCCTGACAGTGTGTCCCCCACTTCATACCCTATCTTTGTGGGACAATAAAGAATATTTCAATAACAGCCAAATTGATGCAAATCCCAGTCATTGATTCTCTCTGCATGGAGAGGCTGCATTTCCCCATTCCTAGGACAGTTTGTGGGATCTTCCTTCCTCCTGTTTCCCAAAGCAATTGAACAAAGAAGTAAAATTATTATTGTCCAATTTCAATTAACTTTGTTCAAACTGTCAGTGGACTGGAAGGAGGTGGAGTCACCATCTTTGTGAGGGGCACATGCACAATAATGTTTTTCATTCCAGATGAGTTACCACTTAAATATTAGTTTATAGCTGTCCATTAGTGACTTCAATGTGAACAAGATTGGTTTTAATTCTCTTTACTGTCTGCGACTGTTCTTATTTTCATTTATGTGTCTTATGCCCCACACAAAGATGGTACCCAGCACAAGGACACAAGTTTTAGGCTCGGCTGCCATACTTGACGAGGAGTGTGTGATGTCAGCAAGAGATAATGAAGTCTTATTTCCCTTGGCCTCTCTGTACAGTGCCACCACAAGATAAAGCCTCCAGCCATTAAAAATCACGTAACTCCAGGTTTATAGTCCAACAGGTTTATTTGGAAGCACTAGCTTTCAGAGCGCTGCTCCCATCCCTGATGAAGGAGCAGCGCTCCGAAAGCTAGAGGTTCCAAGTAAAACTGTTGGACTATAACCTGGTGTTGCATGATTTTTTGTTCACCCCAGTCCAACACCGGCATCACCAAATCATGACTGCCATCAGACGTACGAGCATAAATTTGGCTCATCGGGTATGATCTGCCATTCGATCATGGTGGATAGATTTTTCAATCCTGGTTTCCCGATTTCTCCCTGTAACTTTTGATCCCCTTGGCAATCAAGGACTTATATGCTTCTGTTTTAGATATACTCAATGACCTGGCCTCCACAGCTCTCTGTGGCAGTGAATTCCACAGATTAGCCACTCTCTGACGAAAGAAGTTTGTCCTTATCTCCGTTTTAAAGGATCTTCCCTTTAAGGCTGTACCCTCAGGTCTTCATCTCTCCTGCCGTTGGAAGCATCTTTCCAACATTCACTCTGTCCAGGCTATTTAGTATTCTGGATGTTTCAGTCCGATTTTGCATCATGCTAAACTCCATCGAGCATAATCCCAGAGTCCTCAAATTTATACGTTAAGCATTTCATTCCTGGGATCAATCTCGTGAACCTCCTCTGGACCTGTTCCAACGACAGTGCATCCTTCCTGAGGTATGGGACCCAAAATTGCACACGACACTCTAAATGTGGTCTGACCAAAGCTTTATAAAGCCTCAGAAGTACATCCCTGCTTTTATATTCCAGTTCTCTTGAGATGAATGACAACATTGCATTTGCCTTCCGAGCTACCAACTCAACCTGCAAGTTTACCTGAAAAGAAACCTGGACTGGGACTCCCAAATCCTATCGCACTTCCAATTTATGAATTTTCTCCCCAACAGGCCATGCCTCTATTCTTTGAACTAAAGTGCATGACCTCACACTTTCCCGTGTATTTCATCTGCCACTTCTTTGCCCAACCTGTCTCAATCCTTCTGCAGCCTTCCCACCTCCTCAATATACCTGCCTCCGCCCCTACATATCTTTTTATCATCTGCAAACTTTGCCAAAATGCCCTCAGCTCCTTCATCCAGATCATTAATGTATGAAGTAAAAAGTTGTGGTCCCAACACTGACTCTTGTGGAACACCGTTAGTCACTGGCTTCCATCCTGAGAAGGACCTTTTCGACCCCACTCTCTTCCTTACGACAGACAGCCAGTAGTGGCCTAACCAATGTCCTGTACAGCCACAGCATGACGTCCCAACTCCTGTACTCGAAAGCACAGACCAATAAAGGCAAACGTACCAAATGCTGCCTTCAAAACTGTGTCTACCTGCCAGCCCACCTTAAAGTAACTATGAGCCTCCATTCCAAAGGTCTTCCACGGAATTAGGAATTGCAATATCAAACACTCAGATGCTGCACACAGAAGGTGATTTGAAATAGGACTAAGAGGAGGCATTTCGGCGATTCTACCATTCAGTAAAATTATGGCTAACATGATTATGACCATAATTCCACTGTCCTGCCAATGTCACCTCCCTATTCAGAAAGGAGGGGTGGGGGGGTGCGGTGGGCAAAGGGCAGATTAGCCTCACATCTATTATCAGAAAAAGTATGGGATCTATTATTAATGCAGTAATAGCAGCACATTTGGAAACTAATAATCTAATCAACCACAATCAGCACGGCTTCATGAAAAGGAAATCATGTTTGACTCATTTAGAGTCAGAGAATCATTGAGTCATACAGCAAGGAAGCAGAACCCTTCAGTCCAACTCATCCATGTGACCAAATATTCTAAATTAATCTAGTTCAATTTACCAGCATTTGGCCCATATCCCTCTAATCTCTTCCTATTCATAGGCCCATTCAGGTTCCTTTTCAAATATCGTAATTTTACCAACCTCCATCACTTCCTCTTATGCTTTATTCCATACACACCACCCTCTGCTTGAAAAAGCTGCCCCTTCGGTCCTTTTTAAATCTTTCCTGTCTCACCTTAAAACTATGCCCTCTAGTTTCTCCAATCCTGGGGTAAAGACCTTGACTAGTCACCCTAGGCATGCTCCTCATGATTTTATAAACTTCTATAAGGTCACCTATCAGCCTTCAAACCTCCAGGGAAAACAGCCCCAGCCTATTCAGCCTCTCCCTGTAGCTCAAACCCTACAACCCTGACAACATCCATGAAAAGCTTTTCTGAACCTTTAACAACATCTTTCCTATAGGAGGGAGACCAGAACTGAATACAATATTCCAAACGTGACCTAACCAATGTCCTGTACAGCCGCAACATGACCTTCCACCTCCTATACTCAATGCACTAACCAATAAAGGCAAGCATATCAAATGCCCTCTTCACAACTTTATCTACCTGCGACTCCACTTTCAAGGAATTATGACCCTCCACTCCAAGGTTTCTTTGTCCAGTAACACTCCCGTTACCATTAAATCATAGAGTCATAGAGATGTACAGCACGGAAACAGACCCTTCGGTCCAACTTGTCCATACCGACCAGATATCCCCAACTCCATCTAGTCCCACCTGCCAGCACCAGCCCATATCCCTCCAAACCCTTCCTATTCACATAGTCCTGCTCTGATTTGCCCTACCAAAATGCAGCACCTCAGATTAAATTCTATCTGCCACATCCTGGGTCATCAGCCCATCCTTGCACTGTGAGGTACCCTATTCACTGTCCGTTACACCACCAATTTTGGTGTCATCTGCAAACTTACTAACCGTACCTCCTATTTTCACATCCAAATCATTTACATAGATGACGAAAAGCAGTGGACTCAATATCGATCTTTCTGGCAGACCACTGGTCACAGACCTCCAGTCTGAAAAACAACCCTCCACCACCACCCTTCATCTCCTACCTTTGAGTCAACTTTGTATCCAAATGGCTAGTTCTCCCTGAATTCCGTGTGATCTAACCTTGTTAGCCTGTCTACCATGATTTGGAGATGCCGGTGTTGGACTGGGGTGTACAAAGTTAAAAATCACACACCAGGTTATAGTCCAACAGGTTTAATTGGAAGCGACACTCCTTCAGTGTGCTTCCAATTAAACCTGTTGGAATATAACCTGGTGTTGTGTGATTTTTAACTGTCTACCATGAGGAACCTTGTTGAACGCCTTGCTGAAGTCCATGCACATCACGTCTACTGCTCTGTCTTCATTAGTCCTCTTCATCACTCCTTCAAAAAATTAAATAAAGATAGTGAGACACAATTTCTCATTTATTAAGAGTTTTTCAAGTAAGTATCAACCCATAGATAGGAACCAATAGATGTTATACTCAGATTTCCAGAAAACACTTGACAAGGTATGTACAAAAGGTTAAGTCATAAGAGACTGAGGGGCTGGAGATGGCTGCAACACAAAGAAACATGGTCGGGGCGGGGGGAAGCGGAATATTTGAGCACAGTATCACAGAAAGCAAGCACACAGGGTACAGCAGGTAATCAGAAAGGTGAATGGAAGGGAGATGCAGAATGGGGTACCCCAGAGGACCAAGGTCCAGATAATTTCCAGGTTTGGTGCAGAGCATTCATAATATGCAACCTACAAAATGCAGAGACATTAGAAATATCTGGGAATATACACTATCGAATCCTGTGCTGTCCCTGTCCTGGGAGTGCTGAATGCTTTAAATAGGAGCGGGTGGGTGAATGGTTGCATTGCCCTCCAGTGGTAATCTGGTTGCTCTGTTCCTGTAACTGTAGAGACAGTTTTAAATCTCACAACATTGGGTTATAGACTGGTTTGGAAGTAACTTCCAAATAAACCTGTTGGGCGATAACCTGGTGTTGTGTGATTTTTAACTTTGTCTTTGGATGAGGGGCCTACCAGAGGGAAGGCAGTCAGCAACAGGAGAAATTGATGCCCAGGATGAGGGGCCTAGCAGAGGGAGGGCAGTCAGCAACAGGAGAAATTGATGCCCAGGATGAGGGGCCTAGCTGAAGGAGGGGAGTCAGCAACAGGAGAAATTGAT
The DNA here is from genome assembly GCF_037043375.1 of Chiloscyllium plagiosum. Taxonomy (NCBI): domain Eukaryota; kingdom Metazoa; phylum Chordata; class Chondrichthyes; order Orectolobiformes; family Hemiscylliidae; genus Chiloscyllium; species Chiloscyllium plagiosum. Next base: position 22,789,866 of record NW_028270178.1, on the reverse strand, counting down.
GCCCAGGATGAGGGGCCTAGCTGAAGGAGGGGAGTCAGCAACAGGAGAAATTGAGACCCAGGATGAGGGGCCGAGCAGAGGGAGGGGAGACAGCAACAGGAGAAATTGAGGCCAAGCTTGGGGGCCTAGCTGAAGGAGGGGAGTCAGCAACAGGAGAAATTGAGACCCAGGATGAGGGGCCGAGCAGAGGGAGGGGAGACAGCAACAGGAGAAATTGAGGCCAAGCTTGGGGGCCTAGCAGAAGGAGGGGAGTCAGCAACAGGAGAAATTGAGGCTCAGGATGAGGGGCCTAGCTGAAGGAGGGGAGTCAGCAACAGGAGAAATTGAGACCCAGGATGAGGGGCCTAGCAGAGGGAGAGGAGTTGGCAACAGGAGAAATTGAGGCCCAGGATGAGGGGCCAGCAGATGGAGGGGGGTCGGCAACAGGAGAAATTGAGGCCCAGGATGAGGGGCCAGCAGAGGGAGGGGAGTTCTGGTTTAACAGCCGCAGCTTCAGATGGTCTGCTGATTGGGAAAACAAATCAAACAGGGAAGTGACGTGTTGATTGGTTTGGGATTTAAAAATGTGTTTTGTGTTTGGAAGAAGGGATTAATCATAAAACAATAGGATTAAGTGAAAGTCCAGGCCAATATAATAAAGTAACGTCAGCAATGCAGGGTAAGGGAAGTAAAGTTTAGCCTCAAGGAAGTTAGTTAATGGCATCTAAGTGTAATAACTTTTCTTTCGAAAACAAAGGGGGTAACTAAGGGGCTTAAAGGAAGTGAAGGCAGTTGAGTTCACCTTTGTGACATGCTTTCCCTGTGCTCAGTCATGGAAGCTTCAGATGTCCCTGGTGCCCACGAGTGCAGGAAGTGTGTTCGGTTGCAACTCCTGGTGAACCTTATTTCCGAGCTGGAGCTGTGGGTGAATTCACCATGGAACAGTCTGTCATGGAGAGAAGGTGCAGATTGAACAGGGCATAATGGACCACTAGATAGGGTAGAGGAAGATGCAGGGCATGACTCCCCTCTGACCACTTCCCTTCCTAACAGACATTCCGTTTTGGATGCTGAGTGGGGAGATGACGGTGCAGGGGAAAGCGATGGGAGCCAACCCCACAGCGCCCATGGGTGGGTCTGCTGCACAAGAGGTGAGGGTGAAGAATGGCAGGGCTGTGGTGGGGGGGGGGGGGGATTTAATGGTAAGGGGGAACAGAAAGCCTTTCTGTAGCTGCAAACGAGTCTACAGGATGCGGCGTCATCTCCGCAGTTAGGGCGAGAGGGTGAACAGACAAGAGATCGTGGTACGTTTTGGTACCAGCGACATAGTTAGAAAAAAGGAATGATGTCCTGCAGGCAGCATTTTGGGGACTTATATGAAAAGACCCAGATCCAAAAGATATTTCTTGTGCCAAGCGAGTGAATATAGGAATAACAGCTTCACCCAGAGGAGCGCGTGGCTGGGGAGATGGTGCAGGTGGGATGGCTTTCAACTTTTCTGGGACATTGGGACTGTTTTTGGAGGCAGTGGAAGGTGTATAAGAGGGACTGGTTACTCCTGAACTGGAATGGGGGCAGCGTTCTTTCAGGGAAGTTTGTTAGTCTCTTAGGAAGGGTTTAAACTGACCTGACAAGGAAAGGGGTTAGGATTCTAGAGAGAATGATCAGCAAGGGGAGATCAGATTAGATTAGATTAGATTACTTACAGTGTGGAAAGAGGCCCTTCGGCCCAACTAGTCCGTACCAACCCTCAGAAGAGTTCCGCACCGACCCTCCGAAGAGTAACCCACCCAGACCCATTTCCCCCCAACTAATGCACCTAACTCTATGGGCAATTTAGCATGACCAATTCACGTAACCTGCACATCTTTGTGACTGTGGGAAGAAACCGGAGCACCTGGAGGAAACCCACGCAGACACGGGGAGAACGTGCAAACTCCACACAGTCGCCCGAGGCTGGAATCGAACCTGGGTCTCTGGTGCTGTGAGGCAGCAGTGCTAAGCACTGAGCCACCATGGAGATGAGCAGCCAAAGTTGGAAGAGGCAGCAAGTGGGTGAAGAAGGAACACACATTATTTGCCAGTTAAGGAACAAGGGAGTTCGCCGCAGTTGGACAGTATTGATTTAATGCTAGAAATCTGTGGAGCAACTCAGATTTGAAGCACAAATGAAAACATTGCTATCGCTGGCACATGTTTGCGAGAGAGAGGCAGAGGAGAATGATTAAAAAAAACACGCGAGGCATTTAATGTGATTTGCATATGGAGAGTGAATGGTCAGTGAAATGGTTAGATGTGGATGCTGTGACAATGTTTGAAAGACGTGTGTGTGTGTGTATATATATCTGTAATACTTACACTGCCCAGCAGAGGGAGGTCATGCTGTGTCTATCTGTCTGTGTGCGTGTGTGTAACATCTCCCTGATCTGACCTTCAGATATCACCAGACCCCCAGCGATGTGGTTACCTCTTAACTGTCCTCTGGCCAAAGCCCATTTAGGGATGGATAATAATAAATGCAGGCTTGGCCAAAGATGTCTACATCCTGTGAATGAAGAATAAAAATATCTATCAATTCCTCTCCACAGATATGGCCAAACATGCTGAGATTTTCCAGGGTTATTTTTGGTTCATATTCAGCTGCTTCCAAGGTAATAATTTCCTGTTGGGTAAAGTGCAGCAAGACAGACAAAACGTTGAAGCCGGTTTCTGCTTGGAACTTCCTGAAGGTGTTTTTGGACAAACATTTGAGGACTCATTCATTTACTGGGACTGGGCTCGGGGTCATTAACCTCTGTGGGTCACAGTCACTGGGGATCCTGAGACTGAATCCTACAAAGAGGGGGAGTGTGACAGTGGAGGAGAGAGGGGGCGAGAGTGGCATGTGGCTGATGGTTCGGACTACTGCCACCCAGTGCTCTGGTTTCCTCCCACAGTCCAAAGATGTTCAGGTTAGCAGTAAATGGAGCATAAGAGGGGAAGAGAGTGGGTGGGTTACTCTTCAGAGGGTCAGTGTGGACTTATTGGGCTGAAGGGCCTGTTTCCACACTCCAGAGATTCAAAGAGGAGAAAGGAGATGGAGGAGAGGAAGAAGGAAAGAAGAGAGGGGAAGGAGGGGGCGGGGTTGGGAGGAGGGAAAAGGGAGACTGACACAGGTAAACAGAGCCTAACGCGGGTAAGGAGAGCCCAAAGTGGGTAAAGCGAGCCCAACATGGCGGTGAAGGAGGTTCCTCTGCCAGCCTCCTTCAGTAAAGGTGAAGCCTAGGCCTACAATACACCTTTCTCATCCTAATACATCAATGGTCTGGAAGAGGGAATTGTTGGTCTGATCAGTAAGTTTGCAGATGACACGAAGATTGGTGGAGTAGCAGAAAGCATAGGGGATGTCAAAGAATACAGGAGAATATAGAAAGAGTTGGGCGGAGAAGTTGCAGATGGAGTTCGATTCAGGCAAGTGTGAGGTGATGCATTTTGGGAAATCTAATTCTAGAGCCAACTATACTGTAAACGGAAGAGCCTTGGGAAAGGTTGGTGAGCAGAGAGATCTGAGAGTTCACGTCCATTGTACCCTGAAGGTGGTTGCATATGTGGATAGAGTGGTCAAGAAGGCATATAGTATGCTTGCCTTCATCAGCTGGGGTATTGAGTATAAGAGCTGGCAGGTCTTGTTCAAACTGTACCCAACGTTGGTTCAGCCACATTTAGAACACTGTGTATAGTTCTGTTCACCACTTACCAAAAGGATGTGGACACTTTGGAGAGGGTGCAGAGAAGGTTTATAAGGATGTTGCCTGGTATGGAAGGTGCTGGCTATGAAGAGAGGTTATGTAGATTAGGATTATTTTCATTAGGAAAAAGGAGATTTGGGAAGGGGGGGGGGGGGGGGGAACCTGATTGAGGTCTACAAAGTCCTGAAAGGTATAGAAAGAGTGGGTCGAGATATACTTGATTCAATAATGAGAGGTCACATGTTCAAAGTGAGAGGTGAAAAGTTTAAGGGGGAATACATATGGAAAGTACTTTACACAGAGGGTAGTGGGTGTCTGGAACGCGTTGCCAGCAGACGTAGTAGAGGCATGCACAGTAGATTCATTTAAGATGCATCTGGACAGATGCATGAGTAGGTGGGGAGCAGAGGGATACAGGTCCTCAGGAACTGGGTGATAGGTTAGACAGTGGATTTGAATTGGCTCAGGCTTGGAGGCCCGAAGGTCCTGTTCCTGGGCTGTAAATTTTCTTTGTTCTTTGTTTTAATGATGCTGTCAGGCTGAGCTCCAGACACCAGACTATACTCGGTCTACAATGCCAATTTCATCATTGCTCTGGCAACGGTGCACAGTCTATTCGATTTGTGATTGAGTTTTACTTTCATCCGAAATGTCCCCATTCCCTCAGCAGAATCTCTTCCATTGTCCCACCTGTGTCCTTGATACACGCATGGACCACGATGTTTCATTCATTCTTGGAATATGGGGCATGATTGACCCAGAATCCAGAGACCCAGGTAATCTTCTGGGAGCTGGGTTCGAATCCTGTGACGGTGGAATTCAAATTCAGCAAAATTAAGAGTCTCGTATTGATCGCGAAACAATTGCCAATTGTTGGAAAAACCCATCTGCTTCACGAGGAAAGGAAACTGCCATCCTGACCTGGTCTGGCCTAGTCATGACTCCAGATCTACAGCAATGTGAATCATAGATTCCCTACGGTGTAGAGACAGGCCTTTTGTCCCAAAAGGTCCACACTGACCCTCCGGAGAGTAACCCGCGCAGACCCATTCCCGACCGTATTGCCGTACATTTACCCTTGACCAACGAGCCTAACCTACACATCCCTGAATTAGCATGGCTAATTCACCCAACCTGCATCTATTTGGATTGTAGACAGAAACCGTAGGAAACCCACGCAGACATGGAGTGAGGGAGGGGGGGAAAGAATGTGCAAATTCTTCACAGACAGTCTGTCCAAGGCTGGAATCGAACCCTGGCGCTGTGAGGCAGCAGTGCTAACCACTGAGCCACCCTGCCACCACTTAACTCTTAGCCTTGACTCTCAACTGTCCTCTGGGTAATTAGGGATGGGGCAATAAATGCGGCCTAACCAGTGAAGCCGGGGTTCAGTGTTCTTCAGTTTTTTTGGTGGCGGTTGGGGTGGGAGGAGTGACCAGAGGCCCGATGGGAAGGTAAATTTAAAGTATATAAAAGCTTACCTCGTGTATAGGCGGAGCACATGCTGAGCAGGAGCAGACACGGGATTGCTGGGTAGGTGAGGCTTCATATTTGGGTGGTTGCTTTACCCGAAACATTACTCAGGTCGTGTCTCCCACCCGTCCTCCTCCTCCTCTTCCCCTAACCAAACAAAAAGATTCTGTGCACCAGATTGGTCAGGTGAACAGTTTGCTTTTGTTTTAGATTTTCAGTAGTCTTGTTGGGAATTTGATTTAGTGGGGATGGAGGTTCAGGCAGTGGAATGTTCCTCCAGCAGAATGTGGGAGGTAAGGGTCACCACTAGTGTCCCTGCTGACTGCATCTGCGGGAAATGCACCCAACTCCAGCTCCTCGAAAACCACGTTAGGGAACTGGAGCTGGAGCTGGATGAACTTCGGGTCATTCGGGAGGCAGAGGGGGTTATTGAGAGGAGTTACAGGGAGGTAGCCACACCTCAGGTAAAAGAAGAAGGCAGATGGGTTACAGTCAGAGGACAGAAAGGGAACCAGCAGGCAGTGCAGGGATCCCCTGTGGCTGTTCCCCTCAACAATAAGTGTACCGTTTTGGATATTGTTGGGGGTGGGACTTACCAGGGGTAAGCAATAGGGGGACAGAGTCTGTCCCTGCTGCTCAGAAGGTAAGGGGAAGAGGAGCAGAGCATTAGTCATTGGGGACTCCATAGTTAGAGGAACAGATAGGAGGTTCTGTGGGAATGAGAGAGACTCACGGTTGGTATGTTGTCTCCCAGGCGCCATGGTTCGTGATGTCTATGATCGTGTTTTCAGGATCCTTGAGGGGGGGGGGGGGGGGGGGGGAGCAGCCGCAAGTCATGGTCACTTTAGACACCAAAAACATAGGTAGAAAGAGTGATGGGGATTTAAGGCAGAAATTCAGGGAGCTAGGGTGGAAGCTTAGAGCTAGAACAAACAGATTTATTATCTCTGGTTTGTTGCCTATGTCACGTGTTAGTGAAGGGAGGAATAGGGAGAGAGAGGAGTTGAACATGTGGCTACAGGGATGGTGCAGAAGGGAGGGTTTTGGATTCTTGGATAATTGGGGCTCTTTCTGGGGTAGGTGGGACCTCTACAAACAGGACGGTCTTCACCTGAACCAGAGGGTCCCAGTATCCTGGGGAGGGGAGGTGGTGGAATTTGCCAATGGTCTTCGGGTGGGTTTAAACAAATTTAACAGGGGGATGGGAACCTAAATTGTAGTTCGAGTATATAGGAGGCTGAGAGTAGTGAGGTCAGAAATAAGGTTTCAAGGTCGCACGAAGGCACTGGCAAGTAAGAAGCTGGTTTGAAGTGTGTCTACTGCCACGCCAGGAGCATCCGGAATAAGGCGGGTGAACTTGCAGCATGGATTGGTACCTGGGATTTCGATGTTGTCGCCATTTCAGAGAAATGATTTGGATGCGAGCATAAGAGGTACAGTTAGTAAGTTTGCAGATGAAACCAACATTGGAGGTGCAGTGGACAACAAAGAGGGTTACCTCAGATTACAAGATCTGGAGCAGATGGGCCAATGGGCTGAGATGTAGCAAATGGAGTTTAATTGAGCTAAATGCGAGGTGCTGCACTTTGGGAAAGCAAATCTTAGCAGGACTTATACACTTAATGGTAAGGTCCTAGGGAGTGTTGCTGAACAAAGAGACCTTGGAGTGCAGGTTCATAGCTCCTTGAAAGTGGAGTCGCAGGTAGATAGGATAGTGCAGAAAGCATTTGGTATGCTTTCCTTTAATGGTCAGAGTATTGAGTACAGGAGTTGGGAGGTCATATTGTGGCTGTACAGGACATTGGAATATTGTGTGCAATTCTGGTCTCCTTCCTATCGGAAAGATGTTGTGATGTTAGATGTTCAGAAAAGATTTACAAGGATGTTGCCAGGGTTGGAGGATTTGAGCTACAGGGAGAGGCTGAACAGGCTGGGGCTGTTTTTTCTGGGGCATTGGAGGCTGAGGGGTGACCTTATAGAAATTTACAAAATTATGAGGGGCATGGATAGGATAAATAGACAAAGTCTTTTCTAGTCCAGAACTAGAGGGCATAGGTTTAGGGTGAGAGGGGAAAGATATAAAAGAGATCTAAGGGGCAACTTTTTCACGCAGAGGGTGATACGTGTATGGAATGAGCTGTCTAAGAAAGTGGTGGAGGCTGGTACAATTGCAACATTTAACAGGCATTTGGATGGGTATATGGATAGGAAGGGTTTGGAGGGATATGGGCCGGGTGCTGGCAGGCGGGGCTAGATTGGGTTGGGATATCTGGTCGGCATGGATGGGTTGGACCGAAGGGTCTGTTTCCATGCTGTTCATCTCTCTGACTCTATGACTCTATGACAGTGACCCTCTGGAAATAAAGTTAATGCTCCAGGAATAGATAAGGTCATCACTGAAGGGTCAGTGTCCCTGCAATGTCTTCAACCTGTCTGTCACTGGCTTGCTGTCTGTCTACACCGGTGCCTGGAGCAGGATCAGCACGCGGTGTGACAGAGGAAGAAATCCAACAATCTTTCCACCAAATGTGTGACTAGAAGGTTTGATTTCAGTGTTTGGTTTTCGTGAATGCTTCCAAGCTGTCATTTCCAGTTGCTGTATTATCACTGTTGGAATATTCTCTTCTTTAAAAGCAAGTAATTCTGCAAATCCTTCAATAATTAAGGCAGGAGAGTGAAAACAGACCCTTCGGTCCAACCCGTTCATGCCGACCAGATAGCCCAACCCAATCTAGGCCATTCACATCATGGTTATATGTAACAAATGGGAAAGTGGTGTCACTCAGTGAGAGTTAGCACCCAGCACACTCCTGAGGAGACAGTTAGTTTGTACAGTTCCACCAGAACCCAGGGTGTTGTGCTCAATGGTCCGTTTATGGGCTCTCCCCTCACTTCTCTCTCCCTGGAGCTGTTGGATTGTGGAGTCAGATTCCAGGAAAACATAAGCCCAGAAATCTCTGAGGGAAGGCTATTGGGCAGAGGATCTCAGCTGCGAAACCCAGCCTCCTTTTCACTCATAGAATTCCCTACAAAGCGTGGGCACAGGCCATTCGGCTCATTGAGTCCATACTGACCCTCTGAAGAGCATCTACCCCCACCCTGCCGTCCCGCCACACCCCCCCCCCCGCCCCCCCAATACCCGAGCCTCTACTCAATCGCTGTAACCTTGCATTCCCCATGGCTAACCCACCTCGCCTGCACATCCTGAGCAATTTATCATGGACAATCCACCTAACTTGCACATCTTTGGACTGTGCGAGGAAACCCACACAGACCCAGAGAGAATGTGCAAACTCCACACAGGCAGTTGTCTGAGGCTGGGATTGAACCCAGATCCCTGATGCTGTGAGGCAGCAGTGCTAACCACTGAGCTACTGGTATGCAGCACCTACATGGATTCACCCCCCACCCCCTCCCAGCAGGGTTACTGGGCACTGGCACTGAGCAGGAGCCCAGAGTAATCTACCCCAAAGACCCAGGAATACTGAGTGTAACTGTTAGTGTCCCATTCCATCCTGAGCCTCACTCTGGCTCCTTCCTGTCTGTGTTTGTACCCACTGGGGCTAACTCTTACTGAGTGGCGCCATTTTCCCTATTTGTTCAATACAACCGTGATGTGAATAATCAATGATCTTCTCACTCTCCTGCATTAATTAATGAAAAATTTGCAGGATTACTTGCTTTTCAAGAAGAGAATATTCCATCAGTGATGGTATAGCACTTGGAAATGACAGAACATTGATCGTCAGATATCCTGCAGAAACCACACTGAGAGGCCTGGGAAGGGGGAAATCTATCAGGCTGAGTCAGTAGTTAAGAAGGCAAATGCAATGTTGGCATTTATTTTGAAAGGACTTGAATATTAAAGCAGGGATGTACTTTTGAAGCTCTATAAACTCTGATAAGACCACAGTTGGAGTATTGTGCGCAGTTTTGGGGCAGCACGCTGGCCCAGTGGTTAGCACTGCTGCCTTCCAGTGCCAGAGACCCTGCTTCGAGCCCAGCCTCAGGCGACTTGTGGAGTTTGCACGTTCTCCCCGTGTCTGCGTGGATTTCCTCCGGGTGCTCCGGTTTCCTCCCACAATCCAAAGATGTGCAGGTTAGGTGAATTGGCCATGGTAAATTGCCCGTAGTGTTAGATGAAAGGGTAAATGTAGGGGAATGGGTCTGGGTTGCGCTTCGGCGGGTCGGTGTGGACTTGTTGGGCCGAAGGGCCTGTTTCCACACTGTAAGTAATCTAATCTAATCTAATTTGCCCATAATGTTCAGGGTAGGTGCATTAGTCAAGGGTAAATTCAGAGCAATAGGTCTGGGTGGGCTATTCTTCAGAGAGTTGGTGTGGACATGTTGGGCCGAAGGGCCTGTTTCCACACTATATGGATTCAAAGATATCTCAGCGGAGGTTCACGAGAATGGTCCCAGGAATGAAAAGCTTAACATATGAGGAACATTTGAGGACTTGGTGAAGGTTAGAAGGATGGTGGGGGGGTGGGGGGAGGTCTAATTGAAATTAAGACTAATGAATGGCCTGAACAGAGAAACTTTTGGGAAGATGTTTCCATCGGTAAGAGAGAGTAGGACCTATGGGCATTGCCTTCGAGTAAAGTTTAGACCAGAGATAAGGATAAACCTCTTCAGAATGCTGAATCTATGGAATTAATTGTCACAGAAGGATTTGGAGACCAGGTCGTTGTGTATATTTAAGACTGAGATAGCTAGGTTCTTGATTGTCAAGGGGATCAAGGTATACGCGGAGAAAGTGGGAGATTGGGGTTGAGAAGCTTAACAGTCATGATTGAACGGTGGAGCAGACTCGATGGGCTGAATGGCCTATTGTCTTCTGGTTTTATGGTCAGTCTCTGAGCTCATAATGATACGTCCACTTAGCTCGGGCGGGCAAGTGGGAAATGGCCAATAGGAATTCAATCTGGAGCATGGGGCCGAAGAATCACCTGGGGGGGTCACATGATGATAGCACTGATGTTTATAACTTCCAGTGTTCACACGTTCACTCTCAGCCCAGTTCGGAGTTCCTGCAAAGACTCCCAAGAGTCTTTCTTCATTTGGAGTGAACTTACTTCCCCATAATCTGAAACACAATAAGCAGAAATTAAAAAGAGATGGGAAATGGGGTATTACTCACAGGGAGACTGGGGTTAGCATTCGGTCATTGATACAAAAGAATATTGAATCCAATCGCGATTTGATTTCTAATACGAAAGAGGCTCATAAACACTCTCTCAATCTGCTACAGACTCCTGCAGTTCTCTATGAGACGCAGCAATGAGGCGACAGAATTGCCAGTTAAGGTGTTTAATGGGAGGTACAACTCGTTCACTGCCTGGTTTGTCTTGAGAGCAATTAAGAGAAAGTGAGGACTGCAGATCAGAGCCGAAAGTGTGGTGCTGGTAAAGCACAGCAGGTCAGACAGCATCCAAGGAGCGGAGAATTGATGTTTTGGGCATCAGCCCTTCATCAGGAATGGGGGAATGGTTGAGCAGGGTCTGAGTGGAGTGCATTGGGCGGAGCCTGTGGGGGGGTGGGTGGGGCCTGAGGAGGAAGGCGTGGCCTGAATGGAGGGTTGGGTGGGGCCTGAGGAGGAAGGCGCGGCCTGAGGGAGGGTTGGGTGAGGCCTGAGGAGGAAGGCGTGGCCTGAAGGCGAGGGTTGGGTGAGGCCTGAGGAGGAAGGCGTGGCCTGAAGGGGAGGGTTGGGCAGGGCCTGAGGAGGAAGGCGTGGCCTGAAGGGGAAGGTTGGGCAGGGCCTGAGGAGGAAGGCGCAGCCTGAAGGGGAGGGTTGGGTAGAGCCTGAGGAGGAAGGTATGGCCTGAAGGCGAGGGTTGGGTGAGGCCTGAGGAGGAAGGCGCGGCCTGAGGGAGGGTTGGGTGAGGCCTGAGGAGGAAGGCGTGGCCTGAAGGCGAGGGTTGGGTGAGGCCTGAGGAGGAAGGCGTGGCCTGAAGGGGAGGGTTAGGCAGGGCCTGAAGGGAGATGGGGTCCAGAATGTGTTGCTGGAAAAGCACAGCAGGTCAGGCAGCATCTCAGGAGCAGGAGAATCGACGTTTCAGGCATCAGCCCTTCATCAGGAACGCTGTCTTGACAGCAATGTCAAGTTTCTCAGCACCAAGATCTGAGAAGCTGGCAGTACGTAGCGAAAGAAAGAATACATATCAAAGATTATGAATCACACCATTACTGACAATCGTAAAGTGTGGGGTATTGTGTAACAGTAAACTGAAGACAACATTAGGTGGTGGAATGTCCCAGACCCTGAGTGACATGGACTAGAGTATCCACTCTGGGAGAATCCCATCAGAACTCAAACAGTGACATGATTAGATTCCCCAGCGGTTTGGATACAGGCCCTTTGGCCCTTTGGCCCAACAAGTCCACACCGACCCTCCACACCCACCCAGACCCATTTCCCTCTGACTAATGCACCTAACACTATGGACAATCTAGCATGGCCAATTGAACTGACCTGCACATCTTTGGACTGTGGGAGGAAACCAATACAAACGCAGGGAGAATGTGCAAACTCCACACAGGCAGTTGCCCAAGGCTGGAATTGAACCTGGATGCCTGGCGCTGTGAGGCAGCAGTGCAAACCACTGAGCCACCGTGCCGCCACATTGACTACAACATGTCACATTTTCCCAATGAGTTGGTTGTTGTATTTATTCACAGGTTGTGGGCGTTACTGGCTGGGCCCGTGTTTATTGCCCGGCCAGAGTTGCCCCCCTCGAGAAATTGGGGGGTGAGCTGCCTTCTTGAACTGCTGCAGACCATGTGCTGTAGGTAGACTCACAATGCCTTTAGGGAAGGAATTCCGGGATTTTAACCCAGCCACACTGAAAGAAGATCAATATATTTCTAAGCCAGAAGGTTGAGTGGCTTTTCTTTAAAATTCATTCACACGATGAGGGCATTGCTGGCTAAGCCAGCATTTATTGCCCTTCGCTAATTGTCCAAAGTGTAGTTAAGTGTCAACCGCATTGCTGTGGGTCTGGAGTCATATGTAGGCCAGACCAGGAAAGGATGGCAGTTTCCTTCCCTGAAGGTCATTAGTGATCCAGATGGGTTTTTCCAACTATCGGCAATTGATTCATGGTCGTCATTAGTGTTCTTAATTTCAGATGTTCATTGAATTCTATTTCCACCGTCTTTTGTAATGGGATTCAAACATTGGCTGGGAGACTGGAAGGGCTTTTGTCCAAAACATTGATTTTTCTGCTCCTCGGATGCTGCCTGACCTGCAGTGCTTTTCCAATCTTGATTCCAGATTAACGGTCTAGCGATAATATCACGAGACCATTGCCTGCACTTGGAGGGGAGCTTGAAAGTGGCTGTGTTCCCATGTATCTACTGCTCTTGTCCTTCTAGATGGAAGTGGTCATGGGTTTGGAAGGTGCTGTCTGAGGATCTTTGGTGAATTTCTGCAGATACTGAGCGTTGGAGGGAATGGATGTTTGTGGTGCCAATCAGGCTTTGTCCTGGATAGTGTTAATCTTGTAGAGTCATACAGTCATACAGCACAGAAACAGCCCCTTTAGTCCAACTAGTCCATGCCAAACATAATCCCAAACTAAACTAGTCCCACTTGCCCACTGTGGCCCATATCCCTCTAAACCTTACAATGTTGTTGGAGGGCCAGGAGTAACAATGAGATTCTCACTAAAGAGCAGCAAAAAGCATCAATGGAACTGATGATAGCTGACAACCTGTCCTGATCTTCCCATGGTAGTTGCAATAGTCAAGGAAGCACAGCAACGCCTCTTCTTCCTCAGGCGGCTCAGGGAATTTGACACGTCCATAAGAACCCTCACCAACTTCTACTGATGCACCACTGAATGATCCTCAGACAGCACATTCCAAGCCCACGAACACTTCCGTCTAGAAGGACGAGGAGAGCAAGTAACACCGTCCGCCACAAGTTCCCCTCCAAGGCACTCACCATTCTGACTGGAAATATATTGGCCCTTCCTTCAGATTGTCCGTCAGAATCCCAGGATGCTCTAGCTGAACGTGTGTCTGTATGGATGCTCCCAGACACAATGCAGTGCAATGATTGAAGAGGGAAGCTCATCGCCACCTGCTAAAAAGGCAGCGAGGGATTGATAATAAATATTGGCCAGTCAGCACGATTACATGGAATTGTAGGAGGGTCACTTTGAGAAGTGTTTACCTCTCGTTCTACCTCACTCTCAACTGTCATCTCTCACTGACATATTCAATCTTCCTTCTCCTCTTCCCCACCATGATGCCTTTTCAAAATGCTATGTGTTCAAGGTTTACGTGAAGATTTGTAGGTCGGGTGATGTTTGCCATGGTTATGGGTATGTTTGCCGAGCTGGGAATTGATTTGCAGACATTTCGTCCTCTGTCTGGGTGACATTTTCAGTGCTTCAGAGTCTCATTGTAGCAAAGCACTGAAGATGCCACCGAGACAGTCCGCAAATCACCTTCCCGGCTCGGCGAACATACCCACAAGCCTGGCAGGTTTATGTGTCCTAATTGATTCTTATTTGTAAACAATTGTCAGTCACTTTAAATTAGATTAGATTCTGTACAGTGTGGAAACAGGCCCTTCGGCCCAGCCTGTCCACACTGACCCTCCGAAGAGTAATCCAACCAGACCCACTTCCCTCTGACTAATGCACCTAACACTATGGGCAATTTAGCATGGCCAATTCACCCTGACCTGCACATCTTTGGACTGTGGGAGGAAACCGGAGCACCCAGAGGAAACCCAGCCGACATGGGGAGAATGAGCAAACTCCACATAGACAGTCAACCAAGGCTGGAATCAAACCTGGGACCCTGGTGCTGTGAGGCAGCAGTGCTAACCACTGAGCCACCGTGCCGTTACCACCTCCCTTGACTACTTTGCATGGGCCTCTGAAATTTCCTTTCCAAGATTCACCTTATCCAAACTACACCATGTCTTTGTAAAGTCTTGGGCTGAAAGATGTGTTGCTGGAAAAGCGCAGCAGGTCAGGCAGCATCCAAGGAGCAGGAGAATCGATGTTTTGGGCGTAAGCCCTTCTTCAGGGAACGTCGATTCTCCTGCTTCTTGGATGCTGCCTGACCTGCTGCACTTTTCCAGCAACACATTTTTCAGCTCTGATCTCCAGCATCTGCAGTCCTCACTTTGCCCTTTGTTATGTCTTGGCCCTGTACAATGCTTGTTTATCGATGCCTGCATTATTCTTATATGGCCTACCATTAGAATTTCATATGCTCCTCCCAATGCCTCCTTCCTCTATCTGGGCCAAACGCTATTTAATGAGCACCGTCTTTTCTTTGTTGGCCACTCTATGAGGATACCTCCACTTACACATCAGAACTCTTGTTTTAAAAATAGTCCCAGTCTGGATCTTCTCCAGCCTCAGATTCAGCATGAGCTGTCCATGTTCACTCCTATAACTCTAGATCAGCATTCAAATCACACAGACTTATTAAACACTTCTTCTGAATTATCTCCAAGGTTTAATATAGTTTCAGCGACCCGGTACGACTGTGAACTCTGCCGATAGACTGTATGTAGCCACTGCTCTGGTCACTCCAATCCCCAATGATTTTTCCATCTCTTTGGCCTCAGCTGGACTCTCTGTGATTGGAGGCGTAGCTCTCATCTTCATTCCTAATAAATGATTCCTCTGGAGTAAATAATATTATCCACGGACAATTTCTAAACTTAAAAGTCGCACTCTAATTGGACTTTGTACAATGGAACTGTGTAGAATGTATATGCCTCCATTGCATTTACCAACACTGAATCCTTCCAGACCCTGCGTATTTCAGACATCCTTGTAACCCAGAGTATAGTCACCGGATGTTTACTTTGAAGAAAACATATGTTATCGTCCCTTTAGATCAAAACCCTTCAAATCTCTCATCTTCACTCTGTGTATTTCTTCTACACTCACAGCAGTGCTTATTTCCAGCCTCTGAGTCAGAGTTAAAGATACAATCTTAACTGTGGACTTTTCCTTTAGAGTTACCTCTTTGGACTCATCTTTATGAACGCCATTAATGTCTATCACTCCAAACAACTGTGTCCCACCCTATTACAATTTGGCTCCAGACTTCTGTCTCCACCATCAGTGCCTCCTTCTCCATTCTTTACCCTGGCCACTTGCCTTCCTTTCCCTCCCCCATTTGCTGTCACTCCTGAATACATGAGGGTGACTGAGAAAAGATTTCATTTTATTGATTCGGTCCGAGTCATTAGCCATTATTGCTGCCTGGCTGCCAGTTTCCACCCTTTGGTCCTCATCATAGACTTTTCTAGCGGGAGGTTAATAAATGGGTTCGGCCTCCAACTCTTGTCAAAATGATTCGGCACCGCGGTGGGTCTGGGCCGAGACTCTGGGGAAGTCACCCCCTCAAGTCCAAATCTGCAAACTGCACAGAGTGGATTTTGTCTTACATTCTCCTTTCTTAATTTCTTTTTGTATTATACTATGATGGAAGCACAGTTAATCTGAATTTTCTTTTCAAACTTTATTACTATTATTACTTGGACTGCTGGGCTTCTTATTTTTCTAGTTTTTTTTTTCTTCGCTGAGAGTTTGTACTCAAGAATCTGCAGCTAGGTACCTAAGATGGCACCGTAAGTGGCAATTCCTAAACTTTTCACTGCATTGGTGATGAGCACATGTGACAATAAAGCTATTTCAATTCAAATTTTCCTGTTGAATCCTTTCTAATTCAATACTGGGCAACCTCGATTAGCCAAACGTTGATTATCCGAATTTCGGATAATCCAAACAAGATCTCAAGGTCCCAGTGCTTAGGTAAGCTGTATTACTAGAGCATTCGATTACCCGAACAAAATACTCCCTGCCGGTATCATTCGGATAATTGAAGTTGCCCTCTATAAATTTTCCCTGGCTGATTCTTTCATTTCCAGACGCTTTGCTATTATGCCTCAGGCATTACTTCCTTTGCATGTAATACCGTTTTCTTCACAGCTCAGAAGCAATGTCTTCTGACAGTGAAGCAGAAAGATCTTGTGCTTTACCTGTCAACTGTCCCTGCACAAGCATGTCCACCTCTCTTCTGTCTGATTCTTTTGTCTGAGCATTTTCTCAAATGAAATGAGATATGCCTCCACATTGTTGCCCTGAACTTTGAGTAGGTGCCTGTGCAAACTTTGACTTTTGTTCCTGGACTTCAGATTCCCCACAGTGGAGCCACTGACTTCTCCTGTTTGAGTCATGTGAGTTTAAGTTTACACTTGTGTTCTCTCTCTTCTCTTTCCCTTTGCAATTGTAATTCTAATTTCATCCTTGCCTTCTCTCTCTCTCTTTCTCTGCTCCCTGTTCTTTTGCCTGCTCTTTCCTTCTCTTTATCTATCACCTCTCATTTCTTCGTTCTCTCCTCAAGCTCAAACTCCTTTAACACTTACTGAATATTACCTTATTCTGGGTGATCGATAGAGGACAGATGTCAGAGGTAGGTTCTTTACTCAGAGTAACAAAGTTGTGGAACGTCCTGCTTGGAACAGTAGTAGACTCGCCAACTTTAAGAGCATTAAAATAGCCATTAGACAAACATATGGGTGATAATGTTATAGTGTTGGCTAGATAGCCTTCAGGTCAAGGGCTGAAGGGCCTGTACTGCGCTGTAATATTCTAGGGTCTATGAAGTATCACCATGCAGAGTGCTCAGTCTCTCTTGCATTTCCTCTCAACCCAGAAGCAGTGCTCAGAGCGGAATTATCTTTGCCTTTGTGGCCTCAGCAACGAATAAAAAACCTGAGCTGAGTGTTCATATGTGGCAAGTTCAATATCATCGCAACAAATTTGTAATAATTGGTACGAAACGGTTTAGCCTTCTCTGAGACACGGGAAAAAGAGGCAAGGTAAAATGTTTCCCCTTTATTACGGGCGGTACTGGCTTTCAGGAGGATGTCAATGGCAGTGGGGCAGTTTTACTCAGAGGGCGGGGAATACAGTGCCTTAATAATGGCACCAGGAGAAAAATTCTCAAATCAGGGTGAACATTGTGTGGGCAAGAGTGACACTCTCGCCATGGGTAATGATGAAATGTGCATGTGTGCCATAAGAAAATCTGGAATTGAAAGCAAGTCGTAGAAATAGAGTCATAGAGATGTACATCATGGAAACAGACCCTTCACTCCAACCCATCCATGCCGACCAGATATCCCAACCCAATCTAGTCCCACCCGCCAGCACCCGGCCCATATCCCTACAAACCCTTCCTATTCATATACCCATCCAAATATCTTTTAAATGTTGTAATTGTACCAGCCTCCACCACTTCCTCTGGCAGCTCATTCCATACACGTACCACCCTCTGTTTGAAAAGGTTGCCCCTTAGGTGTCTTTTATATCTTTTCCCTCTCACCCTAAACCTATGCCCTCTAGTTCTGGACTCCCCGACCCCAGAGAAAAGACTTTGCCTGTGTACCCTATCCATGCCCCTCATAATTTTGTAAACCTCTATAAGGTCATCCCTCAGCCAAAATAGTGACAATGAAACTACCAACCATCTCTTGGAAAGCTAATGCACAGGGCGCCCTCGATTATCCGAACAACACGGGCGGGGAGTGTTTTGTTCAGATAATCAGATGTTCAGATAACACAGTTTACTCAAGCATCGGGACATTGAGACCATGTTCGGATAATCCGAAATTTGGATAATTGGTGTTCGGATAACCGAGGTTGCACTGTAGTTCACAAGTGATCCTAAAGAAAGGGTATCTTTATCTGGTGGGTCTTTACCTGCTGGGTCTATGTGCGACCTGGCACATGGTAATGCGGTTGACACTTCCAGCTATCATTGGCAACTCGAGATGGGCAGGACTTGTTGGTTACGCTCACATACCATGAAGGGACAGAAAAGAAGCCATGTTTTTGTGAGGTGAGGATCACATGAGGTAAAAAATGAAGTCAAATTGCTGTTGCGCTGCATTAGCCACCCTGAAAGTCATGTTGAAAGAACAGATTGCAAAACGGTTTGTGTCAAGAGTGACAAACTGGAGCTCAATCAAACCTATCCGGAAGATGGGGCAGGAAAGTAGCTGTAATAAGAACATAAGAGCAAGGAACAGGAGGAGGCCATTCAGCCCCTGCTCCGCCATTCAATACAATCATGGCTGATCTCACCTCAGCTTCAACTCCATTTTCCTTTCCCTATCCCCTTAACACTTCAACCTGTTACTAGTTTAAAATCTGTCTATCTCCTTCTTAAAATTATTCAGTGTTTCAGCATTTCTGCAAGAGTGAATTCCAAAGATTCATGACCCTTTACAGAAGCAATTCTTGCTCACCTCTGTTTTAAATCTGCCACCCTTTAAAACTATATGACCTCCCATTCTAGGCGGGGAGTCACATTCTCTCTTCATCTATTTTGTCAATCCATTGGGAGATAAATTTAAGGTGAAAGGTGGAAGGCATAGGGGGGATGTCATGGGTAGGTTCTTTACCCAGAGAGTGGTGGGGGCATCGAATGCGCTGCCTGTGGGAATGGCAGAGTCAGAATCATTGGTAACTTTTAAGCGGCAATCGGATAGGTACATGGATAGGTGCTTAAGCTAGGACAAATGTTCGGCACAACATCGTGGGCCGAAGGGCCTGTTCTGTGCTGTACTGTTCTATGTTCTATGTTCTATGTTCTTATATACTTCAATAAGGTCTTCTCCCGGCTTCCTAAACTCTAACGAATCTGGGCCTAAACTGTTCAGTCTCCCCTCATGTGATAAACCTTTCATCTTTGGAATTAATCGAGTGGACTTCCTCTGAACTGCAGTCAGTCTTATTCTAGTTATTGCCTCGACTTCAAGAAATGAAGTATGTAAATGGCATTTTATCAATTTGAATTAAGCTTGTCTTCTATATGCCATCGAACTGCTTTATTTCTTAGAAACGTATGGAATTAACTGTCGAACTGGAAGATAAAAGGCTGCAGGATTAGTAGGTATAAAACCGTAACCCTCACCCTAACCTTAAGCATAATTGGCACAGAAACATTCTGTGGTCATAGACCTCCAATCGATGCAGGTATATATTAGGGCAGCACGGATTATCGTAGCAAAGAGCAAACAGCAACAGTCCCGGTGAAATAACTCACAGCAGAATTAGCAACTAAATTTCATGCTGATAACTATTCAAAAGAAAACAAATATTAGCAAAAAATTGATTGCAAATCGAATGATATAGAACGTGTGCAATTCCAAACTGTACAATTCAAGACATAAATCAATCCCCTCAGTTCTCTGAAATTTTGTAACCATCTGCAAAGTGCATTGTCTGGTTTATTAGCAACCCTTTCACATTGCGTAGACGCTGGCGCAACTGTTTAGTCTTTATTATGTAGGAGCACATATCAATACATGGGTGTTCAGTTCATTATTTGCAGTAAACTTAACAAAAGTTACACTGAAATGAAGCAATCAAGAATTGTCCACATAAGCAGGCTCTAACATTGTTGATTTCAAACAAGTAGTTACAGTTCAGAAGAGGTGGTGAAAATGTTGTTCAAAATCCGTGTTTCCAATGGAGAGTGGAGGTGAAACAATGGGTGATGGAAGGGGAAACCTTATAACGTAGCTCACATGCCTAGGCAGTGGTTGCACAATTAAATTCTGGGCCTAAAACACAGAAGATGTGGCGAATTGCAGAAATAGTAAAGTGATCGAGGGTTGGACAAGTTTTCAGAGATTAGCAGTGGTGGAAACAAAGAGGAATATATAAACAAGAATTTGTTTCTTAAATGTAATTGATCCCATGACTGGTCACTCTGGTAAGTCAACAGACATAAGCTGATAAGTGCACAGGACATTTTAGATGCAAAATGTTTCGATGTAGATCCCATGAGAAAGACAACGGTTTTTACTGTGATGCTGCTGCTCCTTTAACAAGGTTATGTTGTCCTTGGTTTTAAAAGACAGAGATTCTGATATAGAGCCATAGAGATGTATAACATGGAAACAGACCCTTCGGTCCAACTTGTCCATGCTGACCAGATATCTCAACACAATCTAGTCCCACCTGCCAGCACCTGGCCCATACCCCTTGTCTGAGTGGATGACCAACAGAGGTTGCCTGAGGGAAAAGGTTTTCAGACATTTTTATTTTAAAAAGCTTGTACAATGAAATG
The DNA here is from genome assembly GCF_037043375.1 of Chiloscyllium plagiosum. Taxonomy (NCBI): domain Eukaryota; kingdom Metazoa; phylum Chordata; class Chondrichthyes; order Orectolobiformes; family Hemiscylliidae; genus Chiloscyllium; species Chiloscyllium plagiosum. The sequence continues at coordinate 22,769,563 of NW_028270178.1, read as the reverse complement.
GGTGTGGCCAGTTCTCCCAGTTCAGGGATTTTTCCAGTTTGATTTGGTTTTGAACTGGGGACCCAAAGAAACAGCTGCAGTGAAAATATGTTCCATGCTGATTCTCTCTCCGACACCTCTCTTGTAAGAACATGTGGTATGTTTTTGGGTATGTTGCAGGAAATTGGAACAGCACCATAAAGTTGCGACAGAATCAGTTGGGTTTTCAGGTAGGTTAGGTTATCCTATATTTTGTTCTCATTTTCATTCAGTAGTCTGAAAATACATTCTGATCTGTTTAAAACTGAGTGGTGTGACCAACTGCATCGCTGCTGGAATATCCATTTTACGCCTGCTTAAAACAGCTAGAAAAGTTAGGATCTGGGCTCCTTCCTTGAAATGTTTTGAGGGGGTCTGGCCTGGTCCATAACAATAAACATTTTAGGATTGTAAGTTGTAATTGGCTAGATGGGTGGTACAGAGGCACCTCGTTTATCCGAATATCAATTATCTGTATTTCGGATTATCCAAAGAAGATCTCAATGTCCCGACAGAAACATTATACCAACGATGCATTTCCAACAATGCTCGCGTCTTTTGTTTACTGTGATTAAAAACGATCTTGGCTTACTGAAATGCTGCCAACAACAGTCCTGACATCGATGGGAGCCCAGGAACAGACTCCAAATGACTGACCTCCTGCCCCCTCTCTCTGTCTCTCTCCCCCTTTCTCCCCTACACTTTCCCTGGAGTTCTACCCAGTGGTGTACCCGAAACTCTCCTCCCCCAATAATCTTTCCAACATTGTCCTGTACAGGGCAACGGTAGAACCTGTAAAATGGTTGTGTGTGTGGCTGCGTCTGTGAGAGAGAGTGTGTGTGTGTGTTTTTGTGTGTCTTTGTGTGTGTCTGTGTGTGTCTTTGTGTGTGTCTGTGTGTGTGTGCGTGTGTGTGTGCCTATGTGTATTTGTGTGTCTGTGTGTGTGTGTCTGTGTGTCTGTCGGTATGTGTGTGCTTGTGCGTGTGCATGTGTGTGTCTCTCTGTGTGTGTGTCTGTGTGTCTGTGTCCGTGTGTGTTTTTGTGTGTGCGCCTGTGTGTATTTGCGTGTCTGTGTGTGTGTCTGTCATTATGTGTGTGCCTGTGCGTGTGCATGTGTGTGCCTGTGTGTCTGTGTCTGTGTCTGTGTGTGTTTGTGTGCCTCGTTGTATGTCCCTATGGCTGTCTGTCCCTGTGTCTGTCTGTGTGTGTGTGGGTCTCTGTGTGTGCCTGTGTGTGTGTGTGTTTGTGTGTCTGTGTCTGTGTGTGTGTCTGTCTGTGTGTGTCTGCGTGTGCGTGTGTCTGTGTGTGTGTCAGTGTGTCTCTGTGTCCTTCTGTGTCTGTGTGTGTCAGTGTGTGTGTGTGTGTGTGCGCGCGCTATTTGGAGACTCACCCCCCCAAAAGGCAATAGCAGTCTTATTGTTAGTGTCCCTTCCGACTGCCCCGGAGGAGGGGCGGGGGAGGACGGGTGGGGCACACGTGGGGTTGGTGGCTTGGGGCAGACAGGGGACTGTGTAGGATGGGGTTTGGGGAGGGGGGTGGCGGGTGATTGGTGGGGGCAAATCAGGGTGTGGTGTTGGATGGTACTGGTGGCAGGCGGGGGATGGGGGTGGGGACAGACAGGGGGTGGTGTAGGACGGGGGTTGCGGCTGGGGGTGGGGTTAGATGGGATTGGGAAGGCGGGCCAGGGTGGGGACAGACAGGGGGTGGTGTAGGATGGGGGTGTGGGCAGGGGGCAGGGTTGGATGGGATTGGGGGTGTGGACCAGGGTGGGGGGGGGCAGCCGGGGGAAGGTGTAGGATGGGGGGGGGGCAGGCAAGGGGCGGGGTTGGATGGAATTGGGGATGTGGACCAGGGTGTGGGGGCAGATGGGAGAAGGTGTAGGACGGGGGGGCGGAGTTAGATGGAATGGGGGCAGCGGGCCGGGGTGGGGACAGACAGGGGTGGAATAGGACGGAGGAGGGCGGGCAGAGGGTGGGGTTGGATGGGATTGGGAGGGTGGACCAGGGTGGGGGCAGATGGGGGCAGGGGGGGTCGTGTTGGACGGGATCGGGACGGGCAGGGGTTGGATGGGTTTGGGGGTTGAGGGCAGGGGTGAGGGCTGAAGGGGGTTGGTGTTGGACGGGGTTGGGGGGGCGTTGGATAGGGTTAGGGGGCAGATGGGGGCAGGATTGGATGGGGTTTGGGGCCCTGCGGGCTGGGGGTGGCATTGGTGGACTGGGTTGGGGGACATGCGGGGGGGGGACGTGGGGCGGGGTTGGGGGACAGGCTGGGGTGGGGGCAATGTCGGTACACGGGGTTGGGGTAGACCAGGGAAAGGTGGGGGCTGCTGCCTCATCTCCTCGATGGGGCGCAGACTTAACATAACACCCCGAGCCCCGGAGGAGAGACATTGAATCAATTAACCGAATAATCAGTTATCCGAATGAAGTAGTGCCCACCCATCTCATTCGGATAATTGAGGTTCCTCTGTCTACTGTAAACTTTTTTTTTAAAAAGTCTCTTGTTTTTCACATCGGATAAGATATGAACTGAACAAGAAACTTTAAGTTTCAGGGAAGTTATGCTAATGGCTAATATAGTGCAACATATCAAACCGATATTCCCCCACCTTGGAAATCAGAAAGGAAAATGTCAACAATTGGAAAATATTCAATAGGCACCATTTGCGAAGATGGAATCATTGATAACGATTCATGTCGATGACCTCTCAGCAGAGCAATGTAAAGTCTGGAGCATGTTCATCGCAAACATATATTAACCGAATCAGTTCTGGTCAGGGATAAGGAACCCTTCAATTATTGAATTCCTTATCTAACCAGAAGCTGGTGAGACTGATGATCCAGCCAGAGAGGACCAGTTGCAAGACATCAAAGAAAGTTATTATCCAATGATAACTGGACATGCAAGTCTGTAAGAGAACAGAAACATTGCCATGAATGGTCTGACTGTTGTCTAATTACCCATCCCTAATTAACCAGAGGGCAGGTAAGAATCAACCACATTACAGGGGGGAGGGCTGGAGTTATGTAAGTCAGGCCAAGTCAGAATGAATCGATGTGGCGGTGGAAAAAAAACACAAGTCAGGCAGCATCTGAGGAGCAAGAGAGTCAATGTTCGGGCATAACCCTTCTTCAGGACTGGGGAGGGAGCAGGGGGCTCAGAAATAAGTAGGGGTAGAGGGAGTGGGGCTCGGGGAAAAGTAGGTGGGATCGGCGAAGTTAGATGATTGTGATAGGTTGGTGGAGCGGCTAGCTGGGAAGGTAGATGGACAGGTAGGTCAGGTCTGGAGGGTGGACCTTGGTCAGAGGCTTGGCACGAAGGGGAAATGTGCAAACTGGTGAATTCAACGTTGAAGCCATGTGGTTGTAGCCTCCCGAGGCGGAAGATGAGATGTTCCTCCATTAGTTTGTGGGTGGCCTTGAGTAGGCAGTGGAGGCCCAGACTGGACATATCATCAAGGGAGTGGAAGGGGGCGTTGAACTGGATGGCTACAGGAAGGTGAGGTTGGTTAGTGCCTACAGACCAGAGATATTCCCTGAACCTTTCCGCCCGTTCCGCAAAGGAAAACAGCAAATACCGCAGAAACCCAGCAGGTCTGGCAGCATCTGCAGAGAGAGAAACAGAGTTAACGTTCTGAAAAAAGGGTTATAGGACTCAACGCTATTTTCTCTCCCCACAGATGCGGTCAGACCTGCTGAGTTTCTCTGGCAGTTTTTGTTTGTTTGCTTCAGATCTCTCGTTCTTGATTTTGTTCCAGGTAAAGCCAACGGTTTCTGGCATGAGTGAAGTAATTTTTGTCCTGACAATCAACAATTCTCTGAGGCTGTAGAAGCTGTTTTTGCTGGATTGCCCATTTGCAGCCATTTTTTTAGTCAGTCATAGTGCTGCTTTCTCCTTGGCTTGGCCCCTTTGCTCGGGTGGCCTTAGCTACGAGAAATTCTGCCTTTTCCACATAACTCATGAGCAATTTACCTGTAGGTACTTGCTAATCAGGGTGTGAATATTGTGTGCTTTGATTCAAGGTCTGAGAACACTAATGTGCAGTCTTGGCAAGTCCTTAACCCAGTAAAAACAAGGACTGCAGGTGCTGGAAACCAGAGTCTGGATCAGAGTGGTGCTGGAGAAGCACAGCAGGTCAGGCAGCATCCGAGGAGCAGAAAAATCGACGTTTCGGGCAAAAGCCCTTCATCAGGAATACAATGGCACCCTGCATGTATTCCTGATGAAGGGCTCTTGCCCGAAACGTCCATTTTCCTGCTCCTCAGATGCTGCCTGACCTGCTGTGCTTTTCCAGCACCACTCTTAACTAAGTCCTCAACCCTGCCCAGTGTATGTTCATATAGGCCATCTCATGACTATTTTGTGGTTCTGTGTCTGATTGAGCAATTCTTAGCTCGGACTACATAAATCCACAATGATCTGGAGTGCTTTGGAGTTGCACCAGTCCGTTCTAAGGAAAGGTGCAGTCCCCATGATACCACGCAATGAAGTTTGTCAGTTCTCAAGGTCTGAGTCTGGGGAATTTCTTCACCAATCTGGCTCAATCAGGCAGAAGTCATTAATTATGGGATCCTGAACAAACTTAAAGTAGTTAAAAAAACCCAGCTAACCTGAGTCGACAGGCTGATCCCAAGTTAGGGAAAGACGCGGAGACAGGATGGGTCTGAAAAGAACACTGCCATAGGACAGAAGCCATTTTAAGTGGACCTTGAGGGATTAACAATGACACCAGTGTTTGTGTTGCTTGGCTTTGTGTGTTTTGTTTGGTCATTTCACCACAGATAGTAGAAACGTGCTTTGGAACTGAGGAAGCGACGATTGGGTCAACGACCACTAAATGTAAGAAAGACTGGCCGGCCCCAGGGACAAGGAAACCATGTCCCACTGAGAAGCACGGCCCATGTCCATCTGTCCCCTCGAAAAAGACGCAGAAGCGCCAGAGGTAAATAGGTTCGATGCAAAAATAAGGTAGGAGACACTCTGGTTCCCAGTCGGAAATAACTTTAAGGAAGTTCTCAGCTGGGCTATGAAGACAGAAAATAACCAAATGCTTTTTAAGGAACTAGCAGCAGGTGTTACAGTGAACACACAGAGACAGGAAGTCTGTCCAAAACAGCTAAAGGAGCGAGTGTGCGAGAAGGGCGGGCACTTTACCAAGAAATGCCTCAATAAAAAAACAATAAGAATTGTGACAAACTAGGACATAGAAAAGTTGTCCTGACATGGAGGCAGGCAGGAACAAGGATTTGAACTGGCACAGAGTATCGTCAGCCAGTTGTCAATGGCAACCACAGCGAGCAAATTATAATCCAATTTACAGCAGATAAATTTAAGGAAGCTGTGAAAGGCAGCAGATCAATTTAAAGAAGTTGCCAACGGCCATCAGCCCCCAAAAAATAAATATAGTGGTCAGCCGCCCGATGAGCAGAACTTATTAGCTATTCGTCATTTTTATAAACGACCTGGATGAGGGCGCAGAAGGGTGGGTTAGTAAATTTGCAGACAACACTAAGGTCGGTAGAGTTGTGAATAGTGACGAAGCATGTTGTAGGCTACAGAGAGACATAGATAAGCTGCAGAGCTGGGCTGAGAGGTGGCAAATGGAGTTTAATGCGGACAAGTGTGAGGTGTTTTACTTTCGTCGGAGTAACTGGAATGCAAAGTACTGGGCTAATGGTAAGATTCTTGGTAATGTAGATGAGCAGAGAGATCTCGGTGTCCATGTACACAGATACTTGAAAGTTGCCACCCAGATTGACAGGGTTGTTAAGAAGCTGAAAATGTGTTGCTGGAAAAGCGCAGCAGGTCAGGCAGCATCCAAGGAGCAGGAGAATCGACATTTCAGGCATGAGCCCTTCTTCCTGCTCCTTGGATGCTGCCTGACCTGCTGCGCTTTTCCAGCAACAAATTTTCAGCTCTGATCTCCAGCATCTGTAGTCCTCACTTTCTCCTAGGGTTGTTAAGAAGGCATACAGTATTTTAGCTTTTATTAATAGAGGGATTGAGTTCTGGAACCATGAGGTTATGCTACAGCTGTACAAAACTCTGGTGCGGCCGCACTTGGAGTATTGTGTACAGTTCTGGTCACCGCATTATAAGAAGGATGTGGAAGCTTTGGAAAGGGTGCAGAGGAGATTTACTAGGGTACTGTCTGGTATGGAGGGAAGGTCTTATGCGGAAAGGCTGAGGGACTTGAAGCTGTTTTCGTTAGGGAGAAGAAGGTTGAGAGGTGACTTAATCTTGCAAACAGTTTTGAACATAACAAAGCGTTAATTAAAGAGAGGACCCAAACCAGTCAGAATAGCGAGGGGAGTGAATCAGAACAGAAAGCTTGGTGGTCGAGCCAGAAAAAGAACAAGGCACAGAAAGGGTTAATTATCCTAGCAGCTCTTTTGAAACAAAACGCCTCACAGAGGGAAAAAAGTAAGATGGTTGCAGTGGCAGCTAAAAGAGAACGAGATGAGCATACTCCGAAAGGAGTTATGTTTTCATCTTAGCTATCTGCACCACTACTAGCTTCTCTGCTACTCCACTTGTTTTTCTGTTATCGACCTTTGCTCAGCCTTTTTCATAGAATCCCTATAGTGTGGAAACAGGCCCTTCAGCCCAACAAGTCCACACTGACCCTCCGAAGAGTAAATCCCCCCAGACCTATTCCTCTCTCCTATCCTTACCCCTGACTAATGCACCTAACCTACACATCCCTGAACACTATGGGCAAGCTAGGATGGCCAGTTCATCCTAACCTGCACATCTTTGGACAGTGGGAGGAAACTGGAGTAAACCCACGCAGACACAGGGAGAAGGTGCAAACTCCACACAGACAGTTGTCCGAGGCAGGAATTGAACCCAGGTCCCTGATGCTGTGAGGCAGCAGTGCTAACCACTGAGCCATCACGCTGTCCCATTTTCTCTGTTAAATTGTCACTGGTCAGCCAATACCTTTTCACTTTCACTTACGACGGCCACCAATATACATGGACACGGCCCCCCCCAAGCATACATGGAGAGCCCCACTGTATATGCCTCTGCTGTACACCGGACCCTGAAAGACCTCCACCAGTCATGTAAAAGCACCTTGGCTCAGCATGCCAATGATTTATTAGTGGTCTCCCATTCACCTCATGCCTCTACATATGACACTGTTGGATTGCTCCACTCTCTGGCTCAGGATTGACATAAGGACTCTATTGAAAAGATGCAACTCTGCCAAAAGACAGTACAGTATTTGGATACGAACTTTCACACCGTCTCAGAGCACTGTCTCAGGATCACATCTCTCCTCCCACTCATAGGAAGGACGTGGAAGGTTTTGGACAGGGTTCAGAGGAGGTTTACTAGGATGTTCCTGGTACCGAAGGGAAGGTCTTCTGAAGAAAAGTTGAAGAACTTGAGGCTCTTTTCATTAGAGGGAGAGGCGACTTAATTGAGACATACAAGATAATCGGAGGGTTAGCTAGGATGGACAGTGAGAGCCTTTTTCCTTGGATGTGATGGTTAGTATGAGGGGACATAGCTTTAATTTGGGGGGGGCAGCGATAGATATAGGACAGATGTCAGAGGTAGCTTCTTTACTCAGAGAGTAGAAGGGGGGTGGAATGCACTGCCTGCAACAGTAGTAGACTTGCCAACTTTAAGGGCATTTAAATGGTCATTGGATAAACAGATGGATGAAAGTGGAATTGTGGAGGATAGATGGACTTCAATTTGGTTCCACAGATCGGCGCAACATTGAGGGCCGAAGGGCCTGTACTGCGCTGTAACAGTCTATGTTCTATGTTAAAGCAATTGAACTTTTGTCCTTTTTGGGCATGGTGAATTACTGCAGACATTGGATACCAGACTATCAAGTTATTGATGTGCCTCTCCGCCAGGCATCCTCGCCAAACCTACCAGTCCCGGTGAACTGGATACCTGCAATGGCACAAGCCATGAAGAAACTTAAACAGTGCTTAACCTCAGCACCTGCTCTGGGCATCCCTGACCTTTTCAGCTTTATGCTGACGAAAAGGAGGGATATGTGTCCGGCATTCTACCACAACTGCATGGGCACCCTGTCGCCTTTTTTTAAAAAAGATTAACAGAAGGACACAGAATCAGTCGCCTCTCCTCTTTTAACACAAGAAAAGAGCAGAGTCCTTCACTTCCACACTGATCCAGCTCCCTCACGAACCAGTTCTCAGAGTGAACCATCTCGCCTTTTATTCTGTATCATTCCCACCTGTCGTAAAGGGAATGCTGACCTGTTTAGGAGCTGTGGCGGCTGCCGCTGTCATGGGAGAAAAGTCCACCCGTCTTCCATTCCCCTTGTACAGTTTTCATTCCTCTTTTGGTTTCCCTGCTGCTTAATTCAGCAGCAACTCAGCATTTCACAGCGTCAAGGAGAACTGGCTGTGAGGTCTAGATTAGATTACTTACAGTGTGGAAACAGGCCCTTCGGCCCAACAAGTCCACACTGACCCTCCGAAGAGCAACCAATCCAGACTCATTCCCCTACATTTACCCCTTAAGCTAACACTACGGGCAATTTAGCATGGACAATTCACCTAACCTGCACATTTTTGGACTGTGGGAGGAAACCCATGCAGACACGGGGAGAATGTGCAAACTCTACACAGACAGTTGCCTGAGGCAGGAATTGAACCAGGGTCTCAGGCGCTGTGAGGCAGCAGTGCTAACCACTGTGCCACCGTGCCACCCACAAGTAGGTCATCCTACTTTCTCGCAGTGACCTTACACTTCAGTGTGCCCTGGCTTGAAACGCTGTCTCCCTTCTCCCTGTTATACAGGATTCCCTGGCAGATGACCATGATTGCCTACACGGAGTCCAGGAGGTTGTCACCCTGTGCCCCGACCTCTCTGAGACCCCATTAGACAACCCAGACATGGTCCTTTCTCACAGACGGCTCCTCTTTTCGGCCCTCAGATCATCAAACGCGAGCTGGCTCCACGAAATGTGCACCTTTTGAAACCCTTGAATCCGCTGCGCTGATGGAAGGGACGGCTGCGCAAGTAGCCGAACTGTTTGTCCTTACCAGAGCCTGGTGAAAGGTCTGTCAACATTTGCACAGACTCCAGATATGCCTTTGGAGTGGCACATGATTTTGGAACCTTGTGGAAACGTAGAGGATTTATTACCTCCTCTGGAAGGCCCTTGCAGCATGCCCTGCTCATTAACGATTACCCTTTTACAGGCTATGATGCTGCCCTCCGCCTTAGCTGCGGTAAAGTGTGCCCCCCCCCCATACCGCTGCTGACAGCCTCATCGCCCGAGGGAATGCTCACATTGACCAAGCTGCTAGACAAGCAGCATTAGCTCCCACTGTATGGATTCTACAGGCTCCAAAGGCAGGGGAAGCAATAAGGGTTTTCGATCCAGCAGAGGGAACACAGGCTGCACAGCAACAGGCTCCACAATCGAGAAAGAGAGTTGGATGCACATAGCTCTTTAGGGCTAACGGTGCATCCTGAAGGAAGGTTCATTTACCCCAAAGCCTACTTATATGTTCTTGCACTGGCTGCGCATGGGGTCAGTCATGCAGGAAAAGAAGGGATGATACATGCAGTACGACAAACTTGCTACACACCAGGCTTTGCAGCATCAGCACAAGCACTAGTATCAAAATGTCAACAAAATAATTTTTTTTTAGATTCCCTACATTCCGGAAACAGGCCCTTCGGCCCAACAAGTCCACACCGACCCTCCGAAGAGCATTCCCCTACATTTACCCCTGACTAATCCACCTAACACTACAGGCGATTTAGCACGGCCAATTCACCTGAGCTGCACATCTTTGTGACAGTGGAAGGAAACCAGAGCAAACCCACGCAGAGAACATGCAAACTCCACACAGAAAGTTGCCCGAGGACAGGAATTGAACCCGGGTCCCTGGCGCTGTGAGGCAGCAGTGCTAACCACTGAGCCACCGTGCCACCATGCGAAACCTTTCGCCATGTATGATCACCTGCCCGTCCCAGATGGACCCTTTCATCATTTACAGACTGATTTAGGTCACGCACCAACTAAACAGGGCTTTAAGTACACGCTGGTAATTTTCTAAATGGGTAGAAGCCTTTTCCGCAAGACGATGCTAGGACTCTGGTCAAATGCCTCGTGAAGGATGGGATCCCTAGGTTTGGAATTCCAGGGAGCGTTAACAGTGCCAGAGGCACGCATTTTGCAGCAGCATTCACAGACAATGTTAGTAAAGCACTCGGCATCGTGATCAGCCCCAGTCCTCAGGTATGGTGGAATGGTACTCTTAAAACCACCCTGACAAAGACCTTCCAGGATACCGGCCTGTCTTGGTCAGAGGTCCCATCCCTAGCCCTTAAGAAACCAGGTCCACGGAAGCACAGGACTTACCCCATTTGAGCTCCTGATGGGAAGACCCAGGCACACGGGAGCAAGACCTCCTAAATTTCCTGTGGATACGGCATTACTCTTAGACAGGAAGCTCTTCTGGATTATGTCAAAGCGCTCTGTAAGATGATTATCCGTAACCACGATCCGGTAAAAGAGGTCATTTGCGCACCTAATGATGACCCAATGCACCCCTTCTGACCTGAGGACTATATCGCGATGAAATGATTGGAAAAGAATGCTGTCTCACTCCCAGGTGGAAAGGCCCGTACCTCGTCCTCCTGGTAACCCAGCCAGCTGTCAAGGTTGAGGGAAGGCCTGAGCGGACGCAGGGAACCTGCAGCAAGAGGTCACCATCCCTGGAGGGACACCAGCAGGAAACCCCAGAGGCATCAGCGCGCCCGCCAGCCACGATATGTGGAGGCCGATCGCCATTTCAGTCTGTGCTCCCCATTGCCTTGTTCATTCTGACTGGACGTGACGGGAACAGGGAAGATGGCATAATGAACGCTGTCACAAGGGAGTTGCATGTCAACACTTTTCTTGACATGACTTACATTTACGCTCGGAAGGTTAACCACTCTAGCTGCTGGGTGTGTGCCCATACACTCTAAGGGAGGAATCCCCTTGAGACCCATTCCATGTAATGAATCCAAGACAGCTGAACGGTGTTTGGAACAAAATAGATCCTCCGATACGTCCACCTGGTGGGGGTGAGGTAGGATTCACTGGGAGTCTCAGGTCTCTTTTATGCGAGGCCCTGACGGGACCAATTATTCCGCTGACGACAAGTTCTGCAGGTTACAAGATGGATAAGTATAAGGGCTGGTTCCAGCTCATTACACTCCTGCTCTGTTCCTTACTAATACCACAGGAAAGGGTAGACCCATGGGAACCATCTGCTTCAAAAGCAGCTACACGTCAGGGTGGAAAATGTGGGAACCAGTAAATGTATCCATTCCCTGCTCCTTACCCTGTCTGCGCATTGAGCCACTTGTGCTGGGGGGTATCTTGAACCTTGAAGTTCCCAACAAGACTACTATAAAGGCCAAGTTCACAAATCTTTGGACTGGAACTCAGACCAATTTCCGGCCACAAAGCCTACCCCTGGCGGCCACTTTCCTGGACTGGTAGTTGCTATCTAGGGTTTGTGATTCCCCCTTTACTTACCACTCGCACTCCTCCCCATTTCAAATGGCCTTGGCCTCACGCTAAGACAGCTATAACTGACACTGAGCAGTTCTTTGCCCTTCCCTTCCCCTCTTATGCAACTGCTCAACTGGCAACAGAGGTCAGGAAATTGGCAAGGGGATTTGCAGTAAGGTTAAAATCAACTAAGGTGAAAGTGAGGATTGCAGATGCTGGAAATCATAGCCTCGATTAGAGTGGTGCTGGAAAAGCACAGCAGTTCAGGAATCCTGATGAAGGGTTTTTGCCCGAAATGTCAATTTTCCTGCTCCTTGGATGCTACCTGACCCGCTGTGCTTTTCCAGCACCACTCTAATCCCAAGTCCTCAACTCTGCCCTGTGTATGTTCACATCGGCCATCTAGTGACTATTTTGTGGTTCTGTGTCTGATGGAGCAACTCTCTGCTCAGACGATATAAACCCATGGTGATCTGGAGTGCTTTGGAGTTGCATCGGTCTATTCAAAGGAAAGGTGTGCTCCCCTGATATCACGCAACAAAGTTTGTCAATGCTCAAGCTCTGAGTCTGGGGAATTTCTTCAAGGTCGGCCCTTCCCCATTTGACTATTCCAGGTTTTTGTTCAATTCAAATTCAACCATGGCAGGTTGGAACGCAGGTCCCCAGAACTTTACCCTTGGTTTGTGGATTCAGAATAATATCATTAGGCCATCACCCACCCAGTGAAGGAGGAGTTTAGTTTTGTTGACAGTGCTCACTGTATGGTATTTGCTTGTCAATCACCTGTACATCGCTTCCAATTTTAATTTCAATTCTTATGTTTAAATGGAATTCAGATTGTTACATCAGGTGGAGGTTTCTTTCTCGACACTGGGTATCACTCTTCCACAGTTGTGACCCTATTCATCAACTTGCCGATTCATATTGGGATTGGCTACCTCAGGGTTACTGCACAGAGAAACAGCTCAGAATCTGATCACCCCCGACACTGGGAAGATGAATCGCAGACTGGGAACCCATTGTGTTCACCAAACGAACACGATGGCATGGTGGCATAGTGGTTAGCATCGCTGCCTCACAGCGCCAGAGACCCCGGGTTCAATTCCCGCCTCAGGCGACTGACTGTGTGGAGTTTGCACATTCTCCCCGTGTCTGCGTGGGTTTCCTCTGGGTGCTCCAGTTTCCTCCCACAGTCCAAAAATGTGCAGGTTAGGTGAATTGGCCATGCTAAATTGCCCATAGTGTTAGGTGAAGGGGTAAATGCAGGGGAATGGGTCTGGGTGGGTTGCGCTTTGGCATGTCGGTGTGGACTTGTTGGGCCGAAGGGCCTGTTTCCACACTGTAAGTAATCTAATCTAAAAAATGATGCTGCACTCCCAGTTGCCTTCAACTCACCGACCTGTTCCCTGGCCAATATTTCTATCTTAGGCTTGCTGCAGTGCTCCAGTTAAGCTCATTTCTCACCTGGGGACACTGCAGCCTTCAGGACTCAATATGGAGTTAAATAATTTTAGGGCCTGAGCATCTCCCTCTAAATCCTTTACCAACTCCCACACCCCAGCTCCTGTCATACTGCTTTTAATTAGTCAACCCATTGCCACTCAGTCATAGTCTCCATAGTCTCCCCTGTCCGCCCCCAAGCCAACGATAATTGACAGCCTGCCCTGGACTTCCCAAATAGATGTGACGGTCAAGAACGCACAACAACGCCTCTTCTTCCTCATGCGGCTTAGGAAATTCGGCACTACCATAAGGACCTTCCCCAATTTTTACAGACGCACCATAGAAAGCATACTGTCTGGGTGAATAATGACCTGCTACAGCTCTGCCCAGGACTGTAGGAAATTACAGAAGGTGGTTTTCACAGGCCAGACCATCACGGAAACCAACCTCCCGTCGCCAGATTCCACCTCCAACTCTGGCTGCCATGGAAAGGCTGCCAACATCATCAAAGATCCATCCCACCCCAGTGATGCTCTCTTACAATCTCTTCCATCAGGCAGGAGAAACAGCAGCCACAACACATGCCCCCCCGCCGCCCCCCCCACTCCACCCCAGAATAGACTTTAATAATGTCAACCTTGTTAATGTTGATCTTGCTTTGTGCACCTCCCCTGTCTGCCTCACGCTGTCTCAATCCCCTATGATCCGTATGTCCTTGTGTTGACTCAAAACCGTTTGGAGCACGCAAGAGTTCCATTAGCTTCTTTATTTTAGCTTAGTCAGCAAGAGATCCGGGCTCAGCACCAGAGTAACAGTCAAGCTCTCACTTGGTGGACTCTCATCGGACCTCTGTCTATATCATAAAAGCAGTACACTTCATAGCCCTCATGCATGTGACTGATATATATATATCTCGACCCTACACAACTACATGCTTTTCACATGAGTCATAAGCTGAGCGGTAAACAGTCTTCCAAGAAGTAACCCCAGCCATGGGTGAAGGGTAAGTGAAGCAAGAACCACTGAAGCTTTCAGTTTGTCTCATACACAGACACAGATTTCAAAATTTATGTTATTTCAGCAAAAGCTTTGTTACTTCAGCAGTTTTTATTTAACTATTGCTTCCCTAATACTCTATCATGTGTTTGCTTGGATGTGACTGTACTGCTTGCAAAACAAAACTTTTCACTGGACTCAGAAACATGTGGCGACCATAAATCGAAACCAGAGTTCTGAGCAGATTCAGGCAATACCTCTTTGGTGTTTCGAAGAATGTGGGGCTGATCTTATTGAAATGTTGGGAAGAAATGTATCGAGACATAATGGGATGGAGAAGTCTGTTCTATTCTTGGGAGAGTCTGGGAGTAGCAGGCACAGTTTTGAAATAAGCTTTTAGACTGAAATTAAGAGAATTAAATCTCAGAGAGTGTCATTAGTATATGGAATTTTCCACTCCAGGGAGCCATGCGGACTGAGTCCTTAAATATATTAAAGGCTTATAAAACCATAGGGGCAGTAAAGGCCTGGGGAACAGGGAGGTAGATGGAGAATTTTTTGAGAGAATCTCTACAGCGTGGAAACCGGCCCTTCGGCTTAACAAGTCCACAACCGACCCTCCGCAGAGTATCCCACCCAGATCCATTCCCCGACACTTACCCCTGACCAATGCGGTGAAAGTGAGGACTGCAGATGCTGGAGATCAGAGTCAAGATTAGAGCGGTGCTGGAAAAGCGCAGCAGGTCAGGCAGCATCCGAGGAGCAGGAAAATTGACATTTCGGGCAAAAGCCCTTCATCAGGAATGATTTTTCCTGCTCAGATGCTGCCTGACCTGCTGTGCTTTTCTAATCTTGACCCGAACCAATGCACCTAACCTATACATCCCTGAACATTGTGGGCAATTTAGCATGGCCAATCTACCCTAACCTGCATAGAGTTGAATTCAATAATATGACATTCTTGATCTTATTGAATAAGACGTATTGACATACCCCCCACTAATAATTGCAATGTTTTTCTCTCCTTGGCATTACACAATTGTCTAATATTTGCAATAGCAAATATCCGTCCCGTTCAATTGCTTGACTTGAGTAAAAGTAAAGTGAGCTGAGATGCAAAGCAGCTATCACTATTTCACAAACTCCTGGTTAATAGTAAGACCATATGGCCTAGGAGAATAGAATTATATAGTACGGAGACAGCTCCTTCAGCCCAACTTGTCCACGTCCCCAAAGTCTCCCAAACTAAACTAGTCTGTCCCAAACTAAACTGGCTCAAAAGTAATGGGTGACTGAAGTGAATGGTTGTTTTTCAGACTGGAGGCCTGTGACCAGTGAAGTGCCACAAGGATCGATGCTGGGTCCACTACTTTTTATCATTTATTCAGATGATTTGGATGTGAGCATAAGAGGTATAGTTAGTGAGTTTGCAGATGACACCAAAATTGGAGGTGTAGTGGACAGCGAAGAGGGTTACCTCAGATTACAACAGGATCTGGACCAGATGGGCCAATGGGCTGAGAAGTGGCAGATGGAGTTTAATTCAGATAAATGCGAGGTGCTGCATTTTGAGAAAGCAAATCTTAGCAGGACTAATACACTTAATGGTAAGGTCCTAGGGAGTGTTGCTGAACAAAGAGACCTTGGAGTGCAGGTTCATAACTCCTTGAGAGTGGAGTCCCAGGTAGATAGGATAGTGACGAACCACAGAACACACCAGATGGCCTCCTTCTTTAGAGACCACAATTTCCCTTACCACGTGGTTAAATATGCCCTCCAATGCATCTCGTCTACATCCCGCACCTCCGCCCTCAGACCCCACCCCTCCAACCGTAACAAGGACAGAATGCCCCTGGTGCTCACCTTCCACCCTACCAACCTTCGCATAAACCAAATCATCCGCCGACATTTCTGCCACCTCCAAGCAGACCCCACCACCAGGGATATATTTCCCTCCCCACTCCTTTCCGCCTTCCGCAAAGATCGTTCCCTCCGTGACTACCTGGTCAGGTCCACGCCCCCCTACAACCCACCGTCCCATCCTGGCACTTTCCCCTGCCACCGCAGGAACTGTAAAACCTGTGCCCACACCTCCTCCCTCACCTCTATCCAAGGCCCTAAAGGAGCCTTCCACATCCATCAAAGTTTTACTTGCATATCCACTAATATCAATTATTGTATCCATTGCTCCCGATGCGGTCTCCTCTACATTGGGGAGACTGGGTGCCTCCTAGCAGAGCGCTTTAGGGAACATCTCCGGGATACCCGCACCAATCAACCACACCACCCCATGGCCCAACATTTCAACTCCCCCTCCGACTCTGCCGAGGACATGGAGGTCCTGGGCCTCCTTCACCGCTGCTCCCTCACCACCAGATGCCTGGAGGAAGAACGCCTCATCTTCCGGCCTCGGAACACCTCAACCCCAGGGCATCAATGTGGACTTCAACAGTTTCCTCATTTCCCCTTACCCCACCTCACCCTAGTTCTAAACTTCCAGCTCAGCACTGTCCCCATGACTTGTCCGGACTTGTCCGACCTGCCTATCTCCTTTTTCACCTATCCACTCCACCCTCTCCTCCCTGACCTATCACCTTCATCCCCTCCCCCACTCACCCATTGTACTCTATGCTACTTTCTCCCCACCCCAACCCTCATCTAGCTTATCTCTCCACGTCCAGGCTCACTGCCTTTATTCCTGATGAAAGGCTTTTGCCCGAAACGTCGATTTCGAAGTTCCTGGATGCTGCCTGAACTGCTGTGCTCTTCCAGCACCACTAATCCAGAATCTGGTTTCCAGCATCTGCAGTCATTGTTTTTACCAGGATAGTGACGAAGGCATTAGTTATGCTTTCCTATATTGGTCAGAGCATTGAGTTTAGAAGTTGGGAGGTCATGTTGCGACTGTACAGGATGTTGGCTGTCCACTTTTGGAATATTGCGTCAATACTGGTCTCCTTCCTATCGGAAGGATGTTGTGAAGCTTAAAAGGGTTCAGAAAAGATTTACAAGGATGTTGCCAGGGTTGGAGGAATTGAGCTATAGGGAGAGGCTGAACAGGAGGGTCGCAGGCTGAAAGGTGTTCTTATAGAAGTTTATTAAATCATGAAGGGCATGGATAGGATAAATAGACAAAGTCTTTTCCCTGGAATAGGGGAGTCCATAACTAGAATGCACAGGTTTAGGGTGAGAGGGGAAAGATATAAAAGAGACTTAAGGGATAGCTTTTTCACACAAACGGTGGTATGTATGGAATGAGCTGCCAGAGGCTCATACGATTGCAACATTTAAGAGGCATTTGGATGGGTTTGTGAATAGGAAGGGTTTGGAGGGATATGGGCCGGGTGCTGGCAGGTGGGACTAGATTGGGTTGGGATATCTGGTCAGCATGGAGGGGTTGGACCAAAGGGTCTGTGTCTGTTGTGTACATCTCTCTGACTCTATGACTGTAGTCCCACTTGCCTGCATTTGGCCCATTTCCCTCTAAACCTTTCTTATTCATTTTCCTGTCAAAATGTGTTTTAAATGTTGTAACTGGACCTGCATCTACCCCTTCCTCTGGCAGTTCTTTCCATATACGAACCACGCTCTGTATGAAAAACTGCCCCACAGGTCACTTCCAAAACTTTCTCCTCTCAACTTCAAAATATGCCCCCGAGTTTTGAACTCTGCTACCCTTGGGGCAAAAGACCTTTGCTCTTCACCTTACCTATGTCCCTCATAATTTTGTAAACCTATGTAAAGATACCCCTCAACCACCTGTGCTCCAGTGAAACAAGTCCCAGTCTACTTTTTCGAACTTAAACCCTCCAGTCCTGGTAAATCTTTTCTGAACCCTCTCCATCGACTCATTGAGCCTGTTTCACCTCTCAATGAGATCATGGCTCCTCTTAGTTTCCTTAGAATCCTTAGTTTCACTTTCCTGCTTCGCCTCCCCCCCCCCCCCCCCCCCACCATTGTGAATCATTTCCTCACTGATTCAAATTCTTGATCTTATTGAATGAGATGTAATGCCAGGCCCCCACTCCGAACTACAATGTTCTGCTGTCCTTGACATTATGCAATTGTCTAATATGTGGAATAGCAAATATCCATCTCTTGATATCCATTGATTTGTCTCAACATTGAATAAGGAGGCATGGGATATAGGGAAATCTGGCTGTTCGGATACAGAATTGGCTGGCCCATAGAAGACAGAGAAGGGTAGTAGAAGGAAAGTCTTCAGCCTGGAGCTCAGTGTTGCGAAGGGATCGGTCCTGGAACCTCTGCTCTTTGTGATTTTTTCTATAAATGGCTTGGATGAGGAAGTGGAGGAGTGGTTTAGTAAGTTTGCTGAAGACATGAATGTCGGTGGAGTTGTGGGTAATGTGGGGGGCTGTTGCCGGATTGCAGCGGGACATTGACAGGATGCAGAGCTGGGCTGAGAAGTGGCAGATGGAATTCGACCTGAAAAAGTGTGACGTCCTTAATTTGGAAGGTTAAATTTGCAGGTGAAAGACAGGATTCTTGGCAGTGTGGAGCAACAGAAGTCTCTCGGGGTCCACATCCAGAGACCCCTCAAAGTTGCCACCCAAATCAATAGGGTTGTTAAGGAGGCGTATGGCGTGTTGGTTTTCATTCGCAGGGGATTGAGTTTAAGGAGCCACGATGTTATGCTGCAGCTCTATAAAGTCCTGGTTAGACCACACTTGCAATATTGTGTTCAGTTCTGGTCGCCTCATGACAAGAAGGATGTGAAAGCTTTTGGGAGGGTGCAGAGGAGATTTAGCAGGATGCTGCCTGGGCTGGAGTGCATGTCTTATGAAGAAAGGTTGAGGGAGCTAGGGCTTTTCTCATTGGGGTGAAAAAGGATGAGAGGTGGCTTGATAGAGGTGTGCAAGATGATAAGAGGCATAGACAGGGTGGATAGCCAGAGACGTTTTCCCAGGGTGGAAATGGCTGTCATGAGGGGGCATCATTTTAAGATGATTGGATGAAGGTTTAGAGGCGTTGTCAGAGGTTGGGGGTTCTTTACACAGAGAGTGGTGAGTGCATGGAATGCACTGCCAGCAGTGGTGGGAGAGTCAGACATGTTAGTGACATTTAAGCGACTCTTGGATAGGCACATGGAAGATAGTACCATGGAGGGTATGTAGTTTGGTTTGATCTTAGAGCAGGATAAAAGGTTGGCATAGGATAAAAGGTTGTGGGCAGCACGGTGGCACCGTGGCTAGCACTGCTGCCTCACAGCGTCAGAGACCCTGGTTCAATTCCTGCCTCAGGCAACTGTCTGTGTAGAGTTTGCACATTCTCCCCGTGTCTGCATGAGTTTCCTCCGGGGTGCTCCGGTTTCCTCCCACAGTCCAAAAATGTGCAGATTAGGTGAATTGGCCATGCTAAATTGCCCATAATGTTAGGTGAAGGGGTAAATGTGGGGGAATGGGTCTGGGTGGGTTGCTCTTCGGAGGGTCGGTGTAGACTTGTTCAGCCGAAGGGCCTGTTTCCACACTGTAAGTAATCTAATCTAATCAAGGGCCGAAGGGCCTGTACTGTGCTGAACCCTTCTATGTTCTATGTACTTCACAATGCACCACTGCAGCCACCTGCAGTGAAGAATATCACAGATTCACTGCCTTCTCAGTAATGATATTCATCTTGATCCCTGCCTTAAATGGACACCTCTAAATTCAGGGATAATGCAAACTGGTTCCAGGCTCTCTGACGGGGAGAAGAAATGTCTCAGCATCGAGTGATGCAGCATAGAAACAGATTGATGTCTCGACGCAGTGTCTACTAATAATGCAGATAGGAAACTGCATGTCAATGAGGGGAGATTTGGTGTCAACAATGCTACTATCAGGCAAGAGTCACGGTTAACAGGCAACTCATCACTGCCCAGCAAGAATCTCAGCTCAATGCCTCCAGCTTCGATGGAAGATACGGCTCATGACTCCAGACCTTGAGGTATTTCACTTCGACCTCCCAGGTTATTTCCCACAGTCCACATCAGTCAGGCCTTTATCATATGCCAGCTTTAGGGAGAGGGAAGACCGGGGACAATTATAGGGTGATCAGACCCATTATCAGATTTGGAAAAGTACCAAGATTGTGAAGCTGTAAGGCAAGACGCGGTCACAGAAATAGGAAAAGAGGCGTTTAAGGACGTGGTTAAGAGTTTTGCATTCAAGCTTTTTTTGATATTCAAGCATAAAAGTAAATAAATATATTGATTAGATTAGATTACATTACAGTGTGGAAACAGGCCCTTCGGCCCAACAAGTCCACACCGACCCGCCGAAGCGCAACCCACCCAAACCCCTATATTTACACCTTACCTCACACTATGGCCAATTCACCTGATCCGCACATCTTTGGACTGTGGGAGGAAACCGGAGCACCCGGAGGAAACCCACGCAGACACGGGGAGAACATGCAAACTCCACACAGTCAGTTGCCTGAGGCGGGAATTGAACCCAGGTCTCTGGCGCTGTGAGGCAGCAGTGCTAACCACTGTGCCACCGTGCCGCCCGTGCCAAGCTTAAATACACCCAATCAGGGAAAGATCCAGGAAAACATTCTGCTATTCATATCAATAAGCATCAAAAATAAATTGTTTCACTTCTTTCAAAAGAACTTCATTTAAGAAAGGAGGTTCACACTTTGGGGAAATGCAATCAGTATTAAAGGTTCTCACCGCATTGCTTTCATCCTGTTTAGTTCCATTCCAGACTGATAATCCCATTGATGTTATTGCAGTCAGCAAACCTATGATGTTCATGCCAAGTACAGTACGTAACTGGGAAAAAAAGGGTCAATCATTGGTTAACTCGACTTACAGAGTTACGCAGCATGGAAACAGACCTTTCAGTCCAACCAGTCAATGATGAAGATAATCCCAAATTGATCTAGTGCCACCTGCCTGCTGCCACCTTCCCATATCCCTCCAAATGTTTCCTTTTCATCGAACTGTCTTTTAAATGCCAATAGTTAGCCGAATCATTCATTCCACCCATGAATCACTCTCTATGTAAAATATTTACTCCTCATGTTCTTTTTAAGTCTTTCTGCTCTCACCTTAAAAGTGTGACACCGAATCTGAAAAATGCCCATCCTGGGAAAAGACAGCTACCATTAACTCTATCTATCCCCTTCATTATTTTATAAACTACGATAAGATCATCCCTCAACCTCTTTACTCCAGTGAAAACAATCCCAGCCGAGCCAGCCTTTCTTTATAATTCAAATCTTCCATCTCTTCTGAATGCTCTCCAGCTTGATAATAACCTTTCTCTAAAAAGGCAACCAGAACTGGACACAGTACACCAGAGGAGGCCTCACAAAGTCCTAGACACCCTCAACGCAACTTCCCAACTCCTATACTCAAGGGAGTAAGCAATGAAGGCAAACGGACTAAAAGCTTTTTTAACACCCTGTCGATATATGACGCAAATTTCAAAGAGGTCTAAAGCATGGGAACAGCCCTTATCCAAGCTGCACATTTTTTACAATTAAACTAGTCCCATTTAGAGTCATAGTGATGTATAGCATGAAATCGGACTCTTCAGTCCAACTCATCCATGTCAATCAGATATCCTAAAGTAATCTAGTCCTATTTGCCATTATTTGGCTCATTTCCCTCTAAACCCTTTCTATCCATGTACCTACCCAGATGCCTTTTAAATGCTCTAATTATAGAAGCCTCCACCACCTCCTCTTGCAGCTCGTTCCATACATGCACCACCCTCTGTGTGAAAGTGTCCCTCAGGTCTCTTTTGAATCCTTCCCCTCTCACCTGAAATCAAAGCCTTATAGTTTTGGACTCTCCTATCCTGGGAAAAAGACTTTGACTATTCACAAGGTCACCTCTCAACCTCTGATGTTCCAGGGGGAAAAAACCCAGTCTATTCAGCCTCTCCCTATGCCTCAAACCCTCCCATCCTTGTAAATCTTTGTTGAACCTTTTCAAATTTCACAACATCTTTCCTACAGGAGGGAGGGAGTAATCGAATGCAGCATTCCAAAAGTGGCCTAACCAATGTCCTGTACAGCCACAACATGACCTCCCAAAATGCCTATACTCAATCCACTGACCAATGAAGGCAAGGGTGCCAAACACCTTCTTCACCAAGGATAGAGAAAAGGTCATAGATGAAGCAGCTGAAGATAGTTGGGCATTATTTTACTTTAAATAAACTCAACCACTTAATCATCAAAGATACAATACCTTAAACTTTTCGCTTGTCCTGAGGGGTAACAAAGGAATCATTCCTATAACACAAAACTGCAACAGAAAAGAGGAAACACAAAGAAATGAGAAAAATCTATTGTGATCTCTTGTGTGTCGGATAGTAAACCTCCCGCATGCAAACCGTTTCAGTTAATACAACTGCAGAGTTTGTATTTAAAGTAGTTTAAAACAATGTATGTCAATTAATCAGAAGGAAATTTGTCCCATTCTGATTACCCAGTTTCAGTTCAGTCATTCGTTTGAGAGATGCAGGATTACAACTCCTCAGATACTGAAGCAGTTTATGTCCAAAGGCAGTAGGAACTGAACAATAGCGAGGCTTGGGATGAAAGGTTGCAAGTATATAAAATCATGAGGGGCCTGGATAGGGTAAATAGACAAGGTCTTTTCCCTGGGGTGCGGGAGTCCAGATAGAGGGCGTAGGTTTAGGGTGAGAGGCGAGAGATGTAAAAGCGACCTAAGGGGCAACTTTTTAATGCAGAGGGTGGTACATGTATGGAATGAGCTGTCAGAGGGAGTGGTGGAGGCTGGTACAATGTAAAGGCATCTGGATGGGTTTACAAATGGGAAAGGTCTAGAGGGATGTGGGCCAAGTGCTGGCAAATGGGACGAAATTCATTTAGCATATCTGTTCGGCAAGGACGAGTTGAACGAAGAGTCAGTTTTTGTGCTGTACATGTCTAAGACTCTATGACTAAGTAACATTCAAACATCAGTCAATGACTAGGCACTGCATGTCGGCATTTCAAATCAACTTGGTTAAAATGCCGCATCAAAATGAGATGGTTGCACCTCCCAGTTCAGTAGTGCAGCAAATTCTAGAATGACAGAGGAACACAGTAATTGAGGTAAGCCGAGATTATCAGAGGAATCCCAAAGTGATGACACTCCCTCGAGGTCTCCCATTGGCATGAATTCATGTCAATCCTATCCAACTCTTCCTCATTCGGCCTGAATCAATCAAAGACCAAGCCTAGATTTTGTTTCCTCCCACAGTCCCCTATAGCTCTGCAAGAGCATTGTGTGCAGTTTTGGAATCCACATTATAGAAGGGGTGTGATGGCACAGGAAATTTACTAGAATTTTACCTGGACTAGAGGGTTTCAATCATGAGCAGCAATTGGACAGACTAGGGTTGTTTTCCTTAGAGGAGACCAAGAGGGCTGTGACAGCAATGGGCAAAATTATGATGGACACAGTCAGGAAGGAACATTTCCCCTTAGTGGAGGAGGTCAATGACTGGAGCGTAGGTTTAAGGTAAAAGTAGGATGTTCAGAAACGATGTGTGGAAACGTTTTTTACCTAGAGGGTAGTGGGAATCTGGAACTGTAAGAGTGGTAAAGACAGAAAGCGTCATATCATTTAAGAAGTATTTACAAGGCAGGCAAGCCAAGTGCTGCAAAATGGAATAGTTATAGAGTCACAGGTTTGTACAGTTGAAAGAGACCCTTTGTCCATGTTGACCAGGTGTCCTAAATTAATTTCGTTCTGTTTGCCAACTTATGGCCCATATCCCTCTAAAGCCTTCCTGTTCTGTACCCATCCAGATGCCTTTTAAATGCTGTAATTGTACCATCCTCCACCACTTCCTCTGGCAGCTCATTATAGTCACGCACCGCCCTCTGCGTGAAAAAGTGACAAATTCTTCCCCTCTCATCCTAAGCCTATGCCCTCTAGTTCTGGACTCCCCCTACTTGGGGACAAAGACTTTGACTCTCTACCCTATCCATGCCTCTCAAGATTTTATAAACCCCTATAAGGTCACCTCTCAGCCTTCAACACTGCAGGGAAAACAGCCCCAGCCTCTCCCTATAGCTGAAGCCCTCCAACCCTGGCAACATTCAACAGTAAATCTTTCCTGAACCATTGCAAGTTTAGTAATATCTTTCCTATAGCAGACAGACCAGAATTGAATGCAGTATTCCAGAAGTGGACTAACCAATGTCCTGATCAGACTGGTGCTGGAAAAGCACAGCAGGTCAGGAGGCATCTGAAGAGCAGGAGGATCGATGTTTCGGGCCGAAACATCGATTTTCCTACTCCTCGGATGCTGCCTGACCTACTGTGCTTTTCTAGCACCACTCTGATGTAAACTCTGGTTTCCAGCATCTGCAGTCCTCACTTTTGCCTAACCAATGTCCTTTACAACCGCAACATGACATCCCAACTCCTCCACTCAATTAGGTGCTTGTTTTTGACTGGCGTGGACATGACGTGATGATGGACTGAAGGGCCTTTTTCTGTACTAGATTTCCATGACTCTATGACTATAGTTAGCACTACAACACTTCGCTTCTAATGACATATGAGAATCTTGACACAAATAAATTTGTCCTGCTCCACCCTGTATCTCTGTATCATTTCTAAGCCAAAATACTGTCCAGTTTTCTATTATTAGCCCCTTTTAATTATTTGATTTTATTTGATTTATTATTGTCACATGTACCTTGGTAAAGTTTTGTTTTGCGTGCAGTACAGGCAGATCATACCATATGAAGTGCATTAGAGAAATAGAACAGAGCGATGAATATTGATGCAGAGAAGGTGCACATCGAGCGAGATCAACATGACATTTAAAATTTGAGAGGGTCCATTCATCAGTCTAATATCAGCAGAGAAGAAGCTGTTCTTGAATCTATTGATATGTGTGTTTAAGCTTTTATCTCTTCTGCCGGACAGAAGTGGTTGGAAGAGATTATAACCAGACAGGAGGGCTTGTTGGCATTAGTTGCCTTTCTGAGATAGCAGGAAGAATAGGGGACTTTAGTTTGTGGAAGAAGTATGTTTTTTCCCACTTTACTCTATAGTCCTGAATCAATTACAAAGCAAACTCACCCCTAGTAGTCCCTTAATGGCAGTAACCAAAACCAAATTAGTCCCACTGTCCCAATTCCTCTCCTTAGTTCTGCATCCAAATTAAGTTCAACAGAAAGATCCACTCGGTGACCCTGAGCAATCCCAGAATAGGGCCAATTTAAAAACTCTTACCAGAACACCAGACCACCATGGAATGCGGACTTGTGCAAATGGGCTGTGCGGTGTTAAAATCGCCGAAGCAGTTGCCAAAACACTGATTGTGAAGCCCAAAGAGATTTGGCTCAACTGTGAAGAGTAACAAAGCAAAATAGGAAATCAGCCATAAACAGACACAAAGGTTAGGCGATTAGCAGACAATCGATAATTCAATGAGGCATTCGCTTTTCTAAGTCAAAATCAGGCACATGACATTTCTAACTGAATAGACACCAAATCTCAGAACGGTTTGGTTATGCTCCACAACAGAACAGACATTTAGTTTAACAAGCATTGGGAGGTAATGTTCTTGAAGTTTTGTGACTGGCCTAACAATTCAGAAGCCCATAGCAATACTTGGGACATGGATGCCAATCCCACCAGGCATCTGTAATGAAATCATGAAACCATAATCGATTGTAGTAAAAGCCTAACTGGCTTGTAAATGTATTTGAGGGGGAATAAATCAATCTTCCTTACCTGGAAAGACCCACCACACCAATGTGATTAACTGCAAAAGGCATGTCTATTACGGATAATGAAGGACAGGTAAAAGTAGCAATGCCCTTGGAAAGAAATAGTTTAGTACGGTTTACATTAAGAGGAGCTGCTGAATATACCATGGATTGTGTGACCATACTGTGGCTTTAAGACATGCTAGAATGTGTTTTATTTGAAGAGAGGTTTTAAGGCAGAGGTGGTGAGCTGTCTACCACGGTCACTAGGGTGAACAGTTTGTGAGGCCTTGGATTTTTTTAAAAACGTTGGAACCATAAAAGTAGCCTGAAGGGGTGTCGGCAAACTCCCACTGAGCCATGACTTTCAGGTTTAGCTTTCAGCATTTGCTGTTGGGTCTTGATGAAGTGGAAGCTATTTTTATTCCGCTGTCTCTGTTATAGTCAAAAGCTGGGCTGTTTTCTTATTGCTACTGGAGTTGCATGTGAGACCATCTGTTTTCTGAATTTGCCTTTTTTGCCAAGAGTACATTTGTGGGATGTTACTATATTGGAACAGTTAATTAGTAATAGTTACCACATCTATTATTCTGTTATGACATCACCAACCCAAAGAAACCCAAACATATAAATGGAAAGCAGGAATTTTCAGCAGTGCTTCACCTGAGACCCACTGAAGCAGTTACCTAGTAGGACGACGAAATGTCTGGAAATGAACAGATTACAGATTACATTACAGTGTGGAAACAAGTCCACACCGCCCCGCCGAAGCGCAACCCACCCATACCTCTACATTTACCCCTTACCTAACACTACGGGCAATTTAGCATGGCCAATTCACCTGACCTGCACATCTTTGGACCGTGGGAGGAAACCGGAGCACCCGGAGGAAACCCACGCAGACACGGGGAGAACGTGCAAACTCCACACAGTCAGTCGCCTGAGGTGGGAATTGAACCCGGGTCTCAGGCGCTGTGAGGCAACAGTGCTAACCACTGGGGCACCGTGAACCTTCCAGCTCAGCGAGCAAACCAAATTCAGTCTGTTAAATTTTTATAATTCCTTCTTTATTTTGTTTAGTTTAACTATAGCAGATGAATAAAGTATGTTTTGCTTAATGTCAAGTGGCTTAACTAATCGAATTGCATCTGGAGTGCAACACCTTACATTTACTTTTAAAATAAGAAAAGGTTAAGGTCCAGACTTTCTTCTGAAAATTTTGAGGGGGTTTGATCTGGTCCATAACAAATTGATAACATTATTAAAGGAATGGAGTTTTCCTTCTGTAATTGATTAGTGATGTTCAGAATCGGAAATCTAAATTGGACACAATTACAGGATTTGAAGTGGATCTTTTCAGGACATGGTCATGAAATTCAACAATTGCGCATGTACGACGAGCCAGTGCAATTTAAGGTGGGTTAAGGCAAGTCATCATTGAAGTATGGATTTATAAGGAATGAAAAGTTGAAGCTGCAACATGGTTTCCTCCAGGCATTCTGGTTTCCTCCCACAGTGCAAAGATGTGCAAGTTAGATGGCTTGGCCATGTTAAATTACCCATAGTGTCCAGTGATCTGCAGGCTAGGTGGGTTAGCCATGGGAAATGTGGGGTTACAGGTTTAGGGTGGGGGTGGGATGTTCTTCAGAAGGTCAACGTGGACTCAATGGATCGAATGGTCTGATTCCACACTGTAGGGACTCTACAATTCCAAGCTTCTATGAGGTTGTCTGTCATTTGTAGATGAAGGGACATTGAAATGTTGAATGTGTTGTCAATGTCTGTAATTAACAAAGTCCACAGAGGATTGATTACATTTAGTTAGGGATGGATACTGACATATGCAAAGAATTGAGAATGTCAATCCAGAAGTGAGAGAGTGAGGGGGATGGTTTGCTCAGGTGGCTGGAACAATGCAAAGAGATGTCAACAGCATGGGTTCAACTTCCACATGGGCCAAGGTTCTCATAAGGACTCTCCTCCCGAGAGGCATGTTCACCCTTAAGCTAAACTATCACCTCATGAGAGAGAAGTCCTCTGCTACAATAGCACAATGGCAATTTTAGCTTAATTGCAAAAATGAGCATTGAAGCAACAAATTTATAATATTTACATGGACACGACACAAATGTAAAATGGTTGAGGCCTTTATATGCCCTTCTGCTCTGAAATCTAAGACTGTTTAATAATATCCAGACTGGAATGGACACTGGAACACAATTGCATTTGTACTGGATTGGATAAACTATGGAACACATAGTACGCTGATAATCTTTATTAAGTTTTTTAAAATTTATTCACAGGGTGTGAGTAGTATTGGCCAGGACTGCATTTGTTGTCTATGCCTAATTGCCAAGAAGGCAGTGGAGAGTTAACCACATTGCTGGAATCACCCTGTGGGGCAGACCAGGTTATGGATGGCTGTTTCCTTCCCTACTGGACAATAGAGGGCCAAATGGGTTTCCCAACAATGTTCCACAGGGATCGGTTCTGGGTCCTCTTTTGTTTGTCATTTGTATACACAATTTGGATAAGAATATCAAAAACATGGTTAGTAAGTTTGCAGAAGGCACCAAATGAGTGGCATCGTAGATAGTGAAGAAGGTTTCCTAAGATTACAAAGGGATCTTGATCAAATGGGTCAATGGGCTGGAAAAATGGCAGATGGAGTTCCATCTGGATAAGTGGATATTTCAGTTTGATACAGCAAACAAGGGTTGGGCTTATACTATTAATGGTAGGGACAAACATTGTCAATAAATTCTCATTGAGCACCAATCGGGTCTTATTGCATCGTCTTTTGGAATACTCACAGAAGGGTATCGTAGCTTTCCATCACGACCATAGTCTTTGGCTTCCCCTTTAACTGAAAGAAATCAATGTATGGAAAACATTTCATCTTCAGGAAATCAAAATAGGTTTCTGATATTCTATCAGCAATGATCCTTGCATATTTATTCAAAGTCTTTGCAATATTCAAAGCTTAGGTTATTGATATACATCATTTGATCTTGATTTAAATCCCTATCTCGAGCCCAGATGAGACAAGAGATTGCTTCGAGTCATGCAACATAGAGAGAGACCCTTCGGCCCACCAAACACCAAACATTTACCTGGAACTTGGTCGATAGCCTACTGTATGCTGACACTTTAAGATTCTTCAGAAATGTTGTAAGAGTTTCTGCCTCCCCAGCCTCTCAGCAAGCACATTCCCCCGTATTTCTACCATCCTCTGGGTGAAAAGATTCTGCCCTCAGATCCCAGTTACGCCTCACCTTAAACTTATACCCTCTTAGGTATCTCTGCCATGGGGATGAAATTCCCATGATCCACTCTGTCTGTGCTGGTTTAGATTCTATGTCAGGGCCTGACTTTAGATGTAGGGCTGAAAATGTGTTGCTGGAAAAGCGCAGCAGGTCAGGCAGCATTCAGGGAACAGGAGAATCGACGTTTCGGGCATAAGCCCTTCTTCAGGAAGATGTAGGGCCCTTCCTCAAAATCCTCACAGACAGCATTTCCATTGAAGTCACTCCGCATTTGCTTACACAGAACAGGACGTAAACATGGGTCGAAGGAGACAAAGCCTCAGTGAGAAGTGACCGAGTGAATGGAAGTGTGTAACTTAGCTGTGTAAGCAGCTTGAGAGAGTAACAGGTCCACTAGGTGAGCGGTCAGGGTGGTAGCATGTACAGGAGGTTGTGTAGTCATAGAGATGTACAGAACAACTCGCCCATGTTGAGCAGATATCCTAAATTAATCGAGTCCTATTTGCCAGCATTTGGCCCATATCCCTCTGAATCCTTCCTAGTCATTTACGCATGCAGATGGATTTTTAATGCTGTCATTGTACCAACCCCCACCACTTCCTCTGGCAGCTCATTCCATACACGCTCCACCCACTGTGTGAAAAAGCTCCCACTCAAGTCCTTTTTAAATCATTTTCCTCTCACCTCAAACCTATGCCCTCTAGTTTCGGACTTCCCCATTCCGGGGGAAAGATCTCGGTTATACATGCTACCCCATATTGCTCATGCGGGAAAGGAACGGGCAGGAAGACTGGGTTTGGACTGTCACTCAAGAGTGCTTGGCTTACTTTTATACTCTAACTTTTCCTGGGTTA
The DNA here is from genome assembly GCF_037043375.1 of Chiloscyllium plagiosum. Lineage (NCBI taxonomy): Eukaryota > Metazoa > Chordata > Chondrichthyes > Orectolobiformes > Hemiscylliidae > Chiloscyllium > Chiloscyllium plagiosum. The sequence continues at coordinate 22,739,783 of NW_028270178.1, read as the reverse complement.
CTCTCCACGTAATTGTTTCTGAATCCTCCGAAGTTCCCCGACTCCAGCCTTTGATTTAATGGTTTCTATTGCAGAGTAATCTGTCAATCATAAGGTTCAACTCTCAGGTCATCTCCATATCGTTAGTGCATTGCAACCCCGATGGGGCTAAACCTCCCTCATTTCCTGACGCGATCGCTTTTCCAATCAGCTGGGTGTTTATCTGAGTTTTGAAAAGTATGGCCAATGCATCTTTTAGCTCACCGGACACTTCCCATTCACCTTGAGATGGTGACCAGAATATTTAAATACTCACTTGAGGTCCAGATGTTTGCTTTTATTTTTCTCTTATTGATTGGCTGCTTTAACTCTGAATCTTGGACATCTTCGAACGATAGTTGATCTTGATGACTCAAGCAGAGCACTGATTGTTTCCTGTATCCATCAAGTTCATCAAGGCCCTGCACAGATAGGGATACCACTGAATCTCTGCGACAGTATTCTGCTTGGAAATCCACCACGTGAACTATACAGCAACTGCAGGGGGAGGATTATATTACACATTCTCCAGAACAATGAAAGATGGGAAAAAAATTGAATTCCTCCTCCACACCCCTCACAACTCCAAAACAGGCAAAGGGTTCTGAAAGGCAAATCTTCTGGAAGGAAGAAAAGACAATCCAAACAGATTTCATACGGCATGTCTGACTAATAGAGTTCAATGTTTGAGGAGATAAATGGAGAGTTGATGAAGGAAATGCATTTGGTGTGGATGTTCGAAAGGTTATTGATAAGATCCCACTGTCTTGGAAAGTAAAACCTTACAAGCCAAGGGAGAAGAGCAAATTGGATTGAAAGTTCTCTCAACTCTACGCAGCCACCCACATACTTGACCTACCTCCCGATGTCACCAGCACTAGCTCAAACCTCCACACACCCGTTGGCCCATTCACCAATGTTAGAACCGAACCTATGACAGGCATGTCCATCAAGAAACATGACTGGTTTTCCCCGTGTTGTGCTCTACTCTTTTGGAGGTCTCCAATGGACGCTGTCCTGCATATTTATCACAAAGTGGAGTTCATAAACATGGAAGTGTTTGGAACTGGTGGAAAATCAAAGTGAATTGAACAGAATGACAGTCAACTCTGTCATGACAGGTTAAATTTGAAAAGGGCTTGATGGAGGAGACAGAGGGAGGTTGTTGCCTCGAGTTTTCAAATGGTTGGTTTGAAATGGAGGAGCCTTTTAGAACATCTACATCAAATGCACTGCCTTCATCAACTCTCCATTTAAACTCCTCAAACATTCTAACCCTCTTTGTCAGACAAGATATGCATTGAATCATTTACAAAAACGGTGAGGAAATATTTCTTCATTGAGCAGCTTTGCATTTCCCTCTGTCAGATTGTTGTGACGCTATTTAATGTTCAACAGAACTAGCATCTGTCAGGAAATTATTATCCATGTCAAGTTGTCAGAGAACCTCAGTCAGGATCATGATAGAACTGGTTAAAGGAGGAGTATGATCTGATCCTACTCATATCTGTTAAGTGCTTTGCATTTTTTTTTATTCTGGTAGGATACATTTTATTGTTAAATGTGAACCAGATTCACCGAATTGGTTTCTGTCATTATTCTGTCCTGCTAATAACAGGAAATAATTGAGTGAGACCTGTTTCCTGTAGACAGCTTATCTGCTTGAATCCCATGAAATCTCAAGTAGACTGACTGTATAGAAATTGCTTCCAATTAGTAAGGCACACAGGCGAAGGGATACAAGGTCATAAGACCATAAGGCCACTTGGCCCATTGAGTCAACTCTGCCATTTGATCATGGCTGGTATGTTTCTCAATCCCACTCTCCTGCCTTCTCCCCGTCACCTTACTAAGCATGAACCTATCGATCTTTGCCTCAAAGCCACTCAATGACTTGACCTCCACAGCCTTCTGCGGCGATGATTTCTATGGATTTACCACCCTCCAACTGTAGAAATCTCTCGGAAACATTCCTCAACTATGTGAGACCGAAATTCAGAAGACCTTTCTCGCCGAGCAGATTGAATGATCACCTCCAGCAACTTCTTATATTTTAAGAGACAACTCGAACGTGTGAAGAGAACATGAAAGAAGTGGAAAACCCGAAAAAGGTTAAGTTGACACCATCCATACAACAAGAAACCGGAGGTCACCAGGAATAGAATCCCTACAGTGTGGGAACAGTCCCTTTGGCCCATCAAGCCCACACTATTCCTCCGGAGAGCATTCCCCCCTCCAAACCCAGCCCACCTATCCTGCATTTCCCAGTGGCTAATCTACCTAGGCTACACATCCCTGGACACTATCGCCAGTTTAGAATGACCAATCCACCTAGCCTGTGCATCTTTGGACTATGGGAGGAAAACGGAGTGCCTGGGGGAAACACAGACTTGCGGAGTGTGTGCAAAATCCACACAGAAAGTCGCTCGAGGCTGGAATTGAACCCATGTCCATGGTGCTGTGAGGCAGCAGTGTTAACCACTGAGCCTTCTATAATCTGCCATGTGAACTTAGCACATTAGCGACCTGTTATTCCCCAGGGTCTACAATTCCAAAGCAAACGCTTGGCTCAAAATACTCAAATCTTCCGGCTGCAAGAAAAGCACCAATTGAGTTTTGGAAAAAGGAAAATCGAAATTACCTCTCCCCCTATCAGCTTGTCCACCAGATCCATTCGTGGAATGTTTCCCAGAATAGTCACAACCACCTTTGATGCTTTCTCCTTGTCCTTGTAGAATTTCTTCAGCAGCTCCGCCACCTTGAAAGCGTCGGCATTTTCTAGTTTGCCAGCTGGTACCCGGTGCTCTCCCAATAAGTGCCTGAAGCGTTTCATCTCCTCTTCTGTCAAATCCTCTAGAATTAGATGAATTTTGTCCATGACCTCCTGAAAGAAATATGGAGATGTGCTGCATTTGTCATACGATATCGTGGTGTAGAACTTTCAAAGAGGATAAAAAGTGACACCGATTTTTGGCAACGCAATATTAATGCTCGATTCAATGAGACTGTGTCAAATTTCCCATCACCCAGTGCACAGATCTCAGTAGCTCCATGTCCCATCATTTATAAATGTTATCAATCTCAGTTTTGAACACTCCAAAAAGGTGACACTTAATAACAGAAGAGCAAGAGTAGGCAGGTAGGAGGCTGGAAAAACACAGCAAGCCAGGCAGCATGAGAAGGTGGAGAAATCAACATTTCAGTCACAACCTTTCTTCAGGACTGGCGGTGGGGGGTAAGGGGAGCTCCAAATAAACGGGGTGGTGGTGGGCTGGGAATAGGTGAACACTGGTAGATTGGTCAAGGGGAGGAATGAACCCAGTTGGTGGTTGGGAGGAAGGGTCAATGAGAGGAATGGAAGGGAGGAGGGGAGGGTCTAGCATGACAAGGACATGCGAGCCTGCTTCATCATTAACGCAACCATAGCTGGTCTCATCTCGGCCTCAACTCCACTTTCCTGCCCGCTCACCATAACTCTTCAACCTGTTACTCATTAGAAATTTGCCTTGTTAAAATTACTCAACACCCCTGCATCCACCACACTCCAGGCTAGTACATTCTACACATTCATGAACCAAGCAATTTCCCCTCCTCCAATCTGCTACCCCTTATCCTAAAATGATGACCTGTTCGAGTTTGGCCCAAATGAGGAAACATCCTTTCCATGGAGAAAGTGAGGTCTGCAGATGCCGGAGATCAGAGCTGAAAATGTGTTGCTGGAAAAGCGCAGCAGGTCAGGCAGCATCCAGGGAACAGGAGAATCGACGTTTTGGGCATAAGCCCTTCTTCAGGAATGAGGAAGAAGGGTTTATGCCCAAAACGTCGATTCTCCTGTTCCCTGGATGCTGCCTGACCTGCTGCGCTTTTCCAGCAACACATTTTCAGCAGCCAACATCCTTTCCATGTCTGCTTTGGTAATCCCCTTTATAGACTTCAATCAGACCTCCTCTCATTCTTTCAAATTCCAAAGAGTATCAGCCTAAACCTCTTAAGACAAGCCCTTTACCTCTGGGGTCAATCTAGACAAAGTGCTCCAGGCTGCCTCCAATTACACAGCATCACTCCTCAAGTAAAAGGACCAAAACTATCTGTAATACTCGAGATGAGCGCTTACTAATGCCTTGTATTGTTGCAGAAAGACTTCTTGATTTTTATATTCTGTCTGTCAACAATGCCAAAATTCAAATGGCCAAGGCAGATTTCACTCAAGTAATACCAACCCAGACATTCACCAAATTTCATTACAGTCCTATTACAAGGCAAAACAATCCAGTCCTTCACTTTGAAGATCTATCATTGAAAAATCAGTCTTGGGCTCAGACTGGTTCATGCCTTGGAAAGTTCAATCTTCTCTCCCTACACCAGGTTCTGACAGACCTTTGACACTGCCCCTAGGCATCAAATTACTGCCATATTTTCAGTTTTTCTCAAACTCAGACCATAGAGCTGTTCCTGATTCTCTCAACACCCCAGTATGTTACAGCTGCACCAAGCAAATTCTGTTTGGAGGTTTCCTTCAGTGTCTCCCCTTCCACTGTCAGCTGCACTCAACTTCTGATATCTCTCAGAGACATGTGCTGCCCTAAATCCCTAGAAGGTGACTTGTATAGCCTAAAACCTGTTTTTTTTCAATTCTGTCAATGGTCACTTCCAAGCTACAACCAATCTCACCCTGCAAGCATTCCAATCCATTCATTTTCAGCTCCATCCATCTGCATGACAAACTAGCCTTTTGCGGATGGCTCCGACCTAAGAAAAACTTTTGAATGTTTAACTTTCTTTCTTTATTTTTCTATGCCGTCCCGAAGATTTTGTGCCTGGGTACCTTTGTACCTAAGACGGTGCCGGGAAAGGTGACATTGTACACTTTTCACTGTACTCACGTGCTTCTGTATACATGAAACAAATTCTAATTCATGGAACCCCTACAGTGTAGAAGTAGGCCATTTGGCCCATCAAGTTGGCGCTAACCCCTCAGAGGAGCAAAGGGCTTTTGCCCGAAACGTCGATTTTACTGCTCCTTGGATGCTGCCTGAACTGCTGTGCTCTTCCAGCACCACTAATCCACATTCCATCACCCTACCCTATCCCTGTAATCCTGAATTTCCTAAGGCTAACCCACCTAACCAGCAGTTGAATAGTGAAGCAGGCTCGATGGGCCAAATGGTTCTAATGGTCTTCTGGTCTTACATCACTTCCTGAGCAACTTAAGATGCATTCATCTGAACTGGGCAATTTGTTAACTGTCAGTGCTTTGAAGTGTTCAGTTATTTCTTGCTGTCAATTATAAGTTCTGAGCAATATTTAGATTAGATTAGATTAGATTAGATTACTTACAGTGTGGAAACAGGCCCTTCGGCCCAACAAGTCCACACCGACCCGCCGAAGCGTGACCCACCCATACCCCTACATTTACCCCTATTACCTAACACTACGGGCAATTTAGCATGGCCAATTCGCCTGACTTGCACATCTTTGGACTGTGGGAGGAAACCGGAGCCCCCGGAGAAAACCCACGCAGACACGGGGAGAACGTGTCCTTATTTCTGTCCTTATTCTCCACATTAGCTTCACTCTCTTCAACTGTGAGATCAAATGAATAGCCTGTGTTCCTTACTTCAGTTGTAGCCATCAGAAACCCCCTTGTTCTCACCGAGCTGTTAAATCGGGCATTTGACAACTATTTTACTTTTACGTCTGGAAAGAAAAATGCATGCATTCCTGCAATGACTGATGTCTGCTAAATCTGTCACTTTACACTTTCTATATGATTTCTCAATGTCTTGCTCCACTGTCTGCATTCTGCAGGATTTCAATGAAATCTCGACATGGAAATAGAACATAGAATAGTGCAGAGCAGGACAGGCCCTTCGGCCCTTGATGTTGTGTCGACCTTTTATCCTACTCTAAGATCAAACAAACCGACATAATGTTCAATTTACTATCATTCGTGTGTCGATCCAAGAGTCCTTAATGTGTATGACTCTACTGCCACTGCTGGCAGTGCATTCCACACACCCACCACTCTCTGTGTAAACAACCTACCTCTGACATCTCCCCTGAGCCTTCTTCCAATCGCCCTGAAATTATGCCCTCTTGTGACAGCCATCCCTGCCCTGGGAAAAAAGGCTCTGATTTTCACTCTATCTTTTGATTCCAGCCTCAGGTGACTGTCTGTGTGGAGTTTGCACATTTTCCCTGCATCTGCGTGGATTTCCTGCGGGTGCTCCGGTTTCCTCCAAAGATGCGTAAGTTAGGTGGATTGACCATGCTAAATTGCCCATGGTGTTCAGGGATGCGTGGGTTGGGTGCATTAGTCAGGTGAAAATGTGGAGTAATAGGGTCGAGGTGGGATACTCTTCGGAGGGTCAGTGTGGGCTCTGAAGCTCAAAAGGGCCAAATGGCCTCTTTTCACGCTGTAGGGATTCTTTTCTATGAAGCTATGCCCCTCACCATCTTGTACACGTCTATCAGGTCACGTCTCATCCTTCTTTGGTGCAGTGAGAAAAGCCCAATCTCCCTCAACCTTTCTGCATAAGGCATTCTCTTTAGTCCAGGCAGCATCCTGGTAAATCTCCTCTGTACCCTCTCTAAAGCTTCCACATCCTTCCTATAATGAGGCAACCAGAACTAGACACAATATTCCAAGTGTGATATAACCAGAACTCTATAGAAATATAACAGGATCCCTATGGACTGCCAACATCAGTACAAATTATGAATGCCACAACATGCAAAGACACGTTTGGATTGCGTGGAAGCAGGTATGTTAAGATTGAGGATTTTTGCTGTCTGTACCAATTCATCCCAGTGGCAAGAAACAAGTGAGTTGCCCAGCGCCAAAGGTGAAATCAATTAAATGTTTCCTATCTGTGCCAGGCCGTTGTAAAAGTGATTTGTTTTTAGTCCACTTCAGTGATCTGGTTGCATACTATTGCACTTTTGTCTTGCTGCATCAGCTCATTTTTTGGAAGTTGCAATGAAATCTGCTTCCACCAGCTACTCGAGGTCACAATCCACGGAGCCACAGCATTGTGACAGTGCAGAAGGAGGCTGCTCAGTCCATCAGGCCTGCATTGATTCTACCTCCTCGTGCCAATCTCCAGCCTCTTCCCCAAATCAACACACAGACAACCATCCAGTGCCTCAGTTGAAACTGCCACCACTATGTTTCCAGGCTGACCTTTCCACTCATGATGCCAGTAATTTCTTGCATCATCCTTCCTTGATTTGCACATCAGTTTTAAATCTATAAGCGAAAGCGAGGACTGCAGATTAGAGTCGAGAGTGTGGTGCTGGAAAAGCACAGCATCCTGATGAAGGGCTTTTGCCTGAAATGTCAATTCTCCTGCTCCTCAGATGCTGCCTAACCATGTTGTGCTTTTCCAGCGCCACACTCTCGACTTTTAAATCGATGCCTTCTCTCATTTGCTCCTTATAGTACATGGGAACAGCTTCTCCCTATCTACTCGAACAACCCCCACTCATGGTTTGGAAAACCTCCATCAGATCTCCTCTCAGCATCCTTCTCTTGAAGGAGAACAGTCTCAACGCTCTCCTCAGAACTGCAGTAAACCACCACGAATCACTGCAGAAGTTCACCACATTGGGTTCTCTGAAGTTAATGGTTTTAGAAAACAAAGCATTTGGACATCGGTAAAAGTTTAACCTCATTCCCGCCTATTCCAACAGTTCAAATTATCTGAACAACACAATTTTTAAAAAGTTTCATTAATCGTTTGCATTCTAAAGAAACAGCTCGAGTTATTTTTCATTTATATATTTACCGAAGTGAAAAATTTTCATCATCGCTACCATTCTAGTCAACCTACTTAAAGATATTTGATTGTTTCTAAAGTATTTTATTTCTCTCAGAATTGGAATTGGAGTACGCTGTTCTGGAATCGTCAGCTTTACTTTGCAATTCCCTAAATTAAAATCTTTCTCAAACTGTGACGATACGAAGAGAAGTTCTTACCTCACTCGTGAGACAAAGCTGTTCGACTGTCGGGCAGTACAAAACAACTTAAACTTTGTCCTTTGCAATGAAAAATCAATCCCAAATGAAAAGAAAACAAGGAATGGTGGATGCTAAAGATCTGAAACTAAGCCAGAAATCACTAGAGAAACTCTGCAGGTCTGGCAGCATCTGTGCAGAGAGAGCAGAGTGAATGTTTTGAGGCCAGCGACCCTTCTTTAGAACACGCCACCCTGCTGACCGACAGCTAGCACAGTCATTTAGAAACAGTGTTTGCAACCCTTTGAGGATGTGAGCTGTAAAAACAGCATGCTAACAAGGAAAGATGCAGCTCTGAATCAGACATCACAGACAACGCAGAATGAAAGGAAATAAATTAGCCCTAAGGAAAATACCAGCTGATTCACTGAACGCAAAAGTTATGCTTAACCATTCGGTCGACTTACTTGGTGGATTGCAGGATAGTGTTGACGTGGGTGATGTAATTAATGTGGATATGGACATTCAAAGGTGCATTATTGAGTAAGGTTGCAAGCTGGAATCGTGACACCATGCGGTAACATTGATCGATCGCAGTTTGTGTGATGGGACATGCTGGCGAATGGTTCATTTAGCCTCAAGGGATAATACAATGCTGTGCTCAAAACTCCAGGCAACCGAAGCTAATTGTCTCAAGATTAGGTACAAACTGGGTTCTTTGAAAGTTCAGTCATTCCTTCAAAGAGTAGCAGATGGTTTCAGTATCAAAGCACAGTCATAGAATCCCTACAGTGTGGGAGCAGGCCCTTCGGCCCAACAAGTCCACACAGCCCCATTCCCCGATTCTTTTAGGGCGGCACGGTGGCAAAGTGGTTAGCGCTGCTGTCTCACAGCGCCAGGATCCCAGGTTCAATTCCAGCCTCAGGTGACTGTGTGGAGTTTGCACATTCTCCCCGTGTCTGCGTGGGTTTCCTCCCACAATCCAAAGATGTGCAGGTCAGGTGAATAGGCCATGCTAAATTGTCCACTAGTATTAGTGTAAGGAGGGAAATGGTTCTGACTGGGTTACTCTTTGGATGGTCAGTGTGGACTGGTTGGGTCAAAGGGCCTGTTTCCACACTGCAAGGAATCTAATCCTATTACTCCACATTTGCCCCTGACTAATGCTCCTAATCTACACATCCCCATACACCATGGACCTACACTATGTGCATGGTCAATTCACCTAACCTGCACATCTTTGGATTGTGGGAGGAAACCCATGCAGAGAGCAGAGCACACCCATGCAGACATGTGGAGAATGTGTAAACTCCACACAGATACAGTCACCCGATACTGGGATTGAATCTGGATCCCTGGTGCTGTGAGGCAGCAGTGCTAATCACTGAGTCACCATGCCAGTCCTGGCATACAACCGCAGCATTAAACAAGCAGTGAATTGAAGAGTCTCTACTCGTCTGCTGATGTACTTAGGGACAATACTGAGGTAGTGCCACACTTCTGAGAGGAAGTCTTTCAGTTCGAAATGAGTCCATGATCCAACTTCAAAAGCAGACCCAAATATGAGAACAAAATTACAACTGTGGAAAAATGTTGCTGTGCTGCGTAACTGTCCTGTAACACTTCAACTGGTTTCATTTTATATTTCTCTTTGCAAATATAACTAGATTTATAAAATCATGACTGGCATAGATAGGGTGAATGGTAGTTCTCTTTTTTCCCCAGGTTTGGGGGTTTGAAGACTAGGGGGCACATTTTTCAGGTGAAAGGAGCAAGATTTTAAAAAGACATAAGGCCCACTGTTTATACCCAGAGAGTGGTTTGTGTGCAGAAGGAACACCAGAGGAAGTGCTGGTTACAGGTACAGTTACAATGTGTAAAAGACACTTAGATAGGTACATGAATCACAACGGTTTGGAAGCAGCTGTGATAAATTTAATTTGAGATAATGGTCAGCATGGATTATTTAGACCAAAGGCTCTGATTCTATGACTATACAAAAGAGATTTTCTGGGATTGAATCTGGATCCCTGGTGCTGTGAGGCAGCAGTGCTAATCACTGAGTCACTAATCACTGAGATTGGTGGGCGGCAGTGGTTAGCACTGCTGCCTCACAGTGCCGGAGAGCCGGGTTCAATTCCCGCCTCAGGCGACTGACTGTGTGGAGTTTGCACGTTCTCCCCGTGCCAGCCTGGGTGCTCCGGTTTCGTCCCACAGTCCAAGGATGTGCAGGTCAGGTGAATTGACCATGCTAAATTGCCCCTAGTGTTAGGTAAGGGGTAAATGTAGGGGTATGGGTGGGTTGCGCTTCGGCGGGTCGGTGTGGGGACTTGTTGGGCCGAAGGGCCTGTTTCCACACTGTAATGTAATCTAATCTAATTTCTCAACTATTTGTGAATGGTACCTTACCATCTGAAAACTGTTGGCTGTGTATTCTCTGACATTACTTCAAAACTAATTGATTGTGTGACATTTTGAGGAATGTGATTTCTAACTCTATGACTATGAGCAACAGCATGAACACAAGAAGGTCAAAAGCAACAAAATGTGAGCACAAGATGTTTTTATTCTAAGATGATGCAACTCCTGAGTTAAAATATAAAGGTATTGCTGGAGAGGGAATCCTGAAATTGGTAAGTTTGGATTTACAAACTTAGGCAAAAATGTCACAGAGTGGAAAAGCACAGCAGGTCAGGCAGCATCCAAGGAGCAGGAGAATCGAGGTTTTAGGCATTAGCCATATCACAGAGGCTGGCAATCTGAAACAAACAGAAAATGCAGGAGAAATTCAGCAGATCTGGCGGCCTTAGTGGAGAGAGGGACAGAGGGAAGATTTTGTGTCTGGGATTTTACCTCATGGGTTTCAGGATGTGGAGTGCCCATGTATGTTTTAATCAAGTCCCTGTGTTGAATTTACGACAGCCTGCCTCAAAGACCTCAAGGTGATTTTGAGAGAACTTTGTTCACAGCAGGTAGTGAAGAAAGCTAATGGCATGCTGGCCTTCATAACAAGAGGAATTGAGTATAGGAGCAAAGAGGTTCTTCTGCAGCTGCATAGGGCCCTGGTGAGACAGCACCTGGAGTATCTTGTGCAGTTTTGGTCTCCAAATTTGAGGAAGGACATTCGGGCTACTAAGGGAGTGCAGCATAGGTTCATGAGATCAATTCCCGGAATGGCGGGACTATCATATGTTGAAAGATTGGAGTGACTGGGCTTGTGTACACTTGAGTTTAGAAGGATAAAAGGGGATCTGATTGAGACATATAAGATTATTAAAGGATTGGACACTCTGGAGGCAGGAAGCACGTTTCCGCTAATGGGTCAGTCCAGAACCAGAGGACACAGTTTAAAAATAAGGGATAGGCCATTTAGAACAGAGTTGGGGCGAAACTTCTTCACCCAGAGAGTGGTGGATATATGGAATGCTCTGCCCCAGAAGGCAGTGGAGGCCAAATCTCTGGTTAATTTCAAGAAAGAGATGGATAGAACTCTTAAAGATATTGGAATCAAACGTTATGGGGATAAGGCAGGAACAGGATACTGATTGTGGATGATCAGCCATGATCATAATGAATGGTGGTGCTAGCTCAACGGGCCAAATGGCCTACTCCTGCACCTATTGTCTATTTTCTATTTTCTATTGCTGTAACGGCTCACCAGATCGATTTCCCCGATGAAGTCTTTCTTTCTGCTTTTTACGAAATGTGTGCCAGATAGGTGCGTTGTCTCAGTTATGTTTATATGATTAGTGCACAGGTAAAGCTCGACGAAGGAATCTTCAATTTTCATATTCACCTTGCCAGAATAGCTTCTTCCCTGCTATTACCAGACTTTTGAACGGACGTCTCATATGTTAAAGTTGATCTCCCTCTGCTCATTCTCCGTAGCTGTAACACTATATTCTGCATTGTATTCTATTATTTTGATGTAAGTCTTTAAGTGTCACATCACTGGTTCCTTATTTCTAAAACCAAAAGAGAAAATGCTGGAAAATCTCAGCCGGTCTGGCAGCATCTGTAAAGAGAGAAAAGAGGTGACGTTTCAAGTCTAACAGATCCTTTGTCAAAGCTAAAGAAAAAGGGAGAAAGACTTCATCGGGGAGGTATTTATACCAGGCTGAGGGAAGGTGAGTCATGGCTCCAGAAGCAAAGGTAGCAATAAAGAGATGATAGTGACAGTGCATAGAGAGATTATAGGTTGATTAGGAGCTGTGAATGACCAAGGCTGAAGCCAGTGCTATGTGACAAAATATGTGGGGGATGGGGGGGAAATGGGTGAAGCAGAGGCAAAATGGAAAACAGAGGATAAGGGCAGCAAAGGGGGGAGAGGAGAGGAAAAAGGTGATGAGAGAGTGGGGAGCGAGAGAAAGAGAGACAATCAAGAAATAAGAGGTACAGAACAGTGAAAAATAATTTTAAAAAGATAAATAAAATAAATGAAATAAAATTACGGAGCAGAATGAAAACAGAGGGGTCGAGATGGGATAATCATCTGAAGTTGTTGAATTCAGTGTTGAGACCGGCAGGCTGTAACGTGCCTGGTCGGCAGATGAGATGCTGTTCCTCCAGTTTGCGTTGAGCTTCACTGGAACATCGCAGCAGGCCAGGACAGACATGAGGGTATGGAAGCAGGATTGGGTGTTGAAGTGGCAAGCCACGGGAAGGTCCGGGACCTGATTGCGTACAGGCCGAAGGTGCTCAGCAAAGCAATCACCCAGTCAGCGTTTTGTCTCTCCGATATGGAGGAGACCACATTGGGAGCAACGAATGCAATAGACCAAATTGAAAGAGGTACAAGTGAAACGCTGCTTAATCTGAAATGAGTGATTGGGACCTTGGATGGTGAGCATGGAAGAGGTAAAGGGGCAGGTGTTGCACCTTCTGCGATTGCATGGGAAAGTGCCGTGTGTGATGGGAGAGGTGTTAGGTGTGATGGAGGAGTGGACTAGGTTGTCCCGGAGGGAACAATCTCTGAGGAAAACAGACAGGGGTAGGGAAGGGAAGATGTGTTTAGTGGTGACTGAGGTGTCAGTGGGGGAGCACTTTAGGGCCAGCAACTATCATTCTATTCGTTTTAAGATCATGATGGAAAAGAATAGACCAGATCTAAAAGTTGAAGTTTTAAATTGTAGAAAGGCCAATTTTGATGGCATTAGGCAAGAACTTTTGAAAGCTGATTGGAGGCAGATGTTCGCAGGTAAAGGGACGGCTGGAAAATGGGAATCCTTCAGAAATGAGATACCAAGAATCCAGGGAAAGTATATTCCTGTCAGGATGAAAGGGAAGGCTAGTAGGTATAGGGAATGCTGGATGACTAAAGAAATTGAGGGTTTGGTTAAGAAAAAGAAGGAAGCATATGTCAGGTATAGACAGGACAGATCGAGTGAATCCTTAGAAGAGTACAAAGGAAGAAGGAGTATATTTAAAAGGGAAATTGGGAGGGCAAAAAGGGGACATGAGATAGTGTTGGCAAATAGAATTAAGGAGAATCTAAAGGGTTTTTGCAAATATATTAAAGACAAAAGGGCAACTAGGGAGAGAATAGGACCCCTCAAAGATCAGCAAGGCAGCCTTTGTGTGGGGCCACAGAAAATGGGGGAGATACTAAATGAATATTTTGCATCAGTATTTACTGTGGAAAAGGATATGGAAGATATAGACTGTAGGGAAATAGATGGTGACATCTTGCAAAATGTCCAGATTACAGAGGAGGAAGTGCTGGATGTCTTGAAATGGTTAAAGGTGGATAAATCCCCAGGACCTGATCAGGTGTACCCGAGAACTCTGTGGGAAGCTAGAGAAGTGATTGCTGGGCCTCTTGCGGAGATATTTGTATCATCGATAGTCACAGGTGAGGTGCCGGAAGACTGGAGGTTGGCAAACGTGGTGCCACTGTTTAAGAAGGGCGGTAAGGACAAGCCAGGGAACTATAGACTGGTGAGCCTGACCTCAGTAGTGGGCAAGTTGTTGGAAGGAATCCTGTGGGACAGGATGTCCATGAATTTGGAAAGGCAAGGACTGATTAGGGATTGTCAACATGGCTTTGTGCGTGGGAAATCATGTCTCACAAACTTGACTGAGTTTTTGAAGAAGTAACAAAGAAGATTGATGAGGGCAGAGCAGTGGATGTGATCTATATTGACTTCAGTAAGGCGTTCGACAAGGTTCCCCATGGGAGACTGATTAGCAAGGTTCGATCTCATGGAATAAAGGGAGAACTAGCCATTTGGATACAGAACTGGCTCAAAGGTAGAAGACAGAGAGTGGTGGTGAAGGATTGTTTTTCAGACTGGAGGCCTGTGACTAGTGGAGTGCCACAAGGATCGGTGCTAGGTCCTCTACTTTTTGTCATTTGCATAAATGATTTGGATGTGAGCATAAGAGGTAGTTAGTAAGTTTGCAGATGACACCAAATTTGGAGGTGTAGTGGACAGCGAAGAGGATTACCTCAGATTACAACAGGATCTGGACCAGATGGGCCAATAAGTTGAGAAGTGGCAGATGGAGTTTAATTCAGATAAATGTGAGGTGCTACATTTTGGGAAAGCAAATCTTAGCAGGACGTATACACTTAACGGTAAGGTCCTAGAGAGTGTTGCTGAACAAAGAGACCTTGAAGTGCAGGTTCATAGGTCCTTGAAAGTGGAGTCGCAGGTAGAAAGGATAGTGAAGAAGGCGTTTAGTATGCTTTCCATTATTGGTCAGGGTATTGAGTACAGGAGTTGGGAGGTCATGTTGGGCTGTACGGGACATTAGTTAGGCCACTGTTGGAATATTGCATGCAATTCTGGTCTCCTTCCTATTGGAAAGATGTTGTAAAACTTGAAAGGGTTCAGAAAAGATTTACAAGGATGTTGCCAGGGTTGGAGGATCTGGGTGACAAGGAGAGGCTGAACAGGCTGGGGCTGTTTTGCCTGGAGCGTCGAAGGCTGAGGGGTGACCTTATAGAGGTATACAAAATTATAGGAGCATGGATAGGATAAATAGACAAAGTCTTTTCCCTGGGATCGGGAAGTCCAGAACTAGAGGCCAGGGTGAGAGGGGAAAGATATAAAAGAGACCTAAGGGACAACTTTTTCATGCAGAAGGTGGTACATGTATGGAATGAGCTGCCAGAGGATGTGGTGGAGGCTGGTACAATTGCAACATTTAAGAGGCATTTGGATGGATATATGAATAGAAAGGATTTGGAGGGATATGGGCCGGGTGCTGGCAGGTGGGACTAGATTGGGTTGGGATATCTGGTCGATGTGGACAGGTTGGATCGAAAGTTATGTTTCCATGCTGAACATCTCTATGACTCTAAGAGCTGTAGTCCAGATAGCTGTGGGAGTCAGTGGGCTTGTAATGGATATTAGTGGATAGACTATTGCCGGAAATGGAGACAGAAAGGTCAAGGAAAGGAAGGCAAGTGTCAGAGATGGATCAGCTGAAGGTGATCGAGGGATGGACTCTGGAAGCAACGTTTATGAATTTTTCCAGGTCAGGACGAGAACATGAAGCCACACAGAAATAGTCATCAATGTACCGATAAAGTAGTTGTGGGAGGGGACCCGGATAGGCCTGGAACAAGAAATGTTCTACATATCCCATCAAAAGACAGGCATAGCTAGGACCCAGCCAGGCGGAGGAGAGTGGTGGTGGATGGAGATTGTTCGGGCCTCTTTTCGAGAAAGAAGCGAAGAGCTTTCAAGCCATCTTGGTGTGGGACGGAGGTGTAAAGAGATTGCACATCCATGGTACATAGAAGGTGGTTAGGGCCGGCTGAACTTGTTCTCTCTCTCAACAACTTCTCGTTCAACTCATCCCATTTTCTCCAAATCAAAGGTGTAGCAATGGGTACCCGCATTGGTCCCAGAACAAGGATAGGGTCCCTCTTGTTCTCACCTTTCACCCCACCCACCTTCACATGCAAAAAAAAACCCTCTGCCATTTTCACCAACTCCAACACAAAGCCACCACTAAACACATCTTCCCTTCCCTCCCCCTGTCTGCTTTACTCAGAGATTGTTCCCTCCGGGACAACCTAGTCCACTCCTCCATCACACCTAACACCTCTCCCATCACACACGGCACCTTCCCATGCAATCGCAGAAGGTGCAACACCTGCCCCTTTACCTCTTCCATGCTCACCATCCAAGGTCCCAATCACTCATTTCAGATTAAGCAGCGTTTCACTTCTACCTCTTTTAATTTGGTCTATTGCATTCGTTGCTCCCAATGTGGTCTCCTCCATATCGGAGAGACAAAACGCTGACTGGGTGATTACTTTGCTGAGCGCCTTCGGCCTGTACGCAATCAGGTCCCGGACCTTCCAGTGGCTTGCCACTTCAACACCTAATCCTGCTCCCATACCCACATGTCTGTCCTGGGCCTGCTGCAATGTTCCAGTGAAGCTCAACGCAAACTGGAGGAACAGCATCTCATCATCTGACTGGGCACGTTACAGCCTGCCGGTCTCAACACTGGATTCAACAACTTCAGATGATTCTGGATCAATGGTGCTGGAAGAGCACAGCAGTTCAGGCAGCATCCGAGGAGCAGCAGCAAAATCGATGTTTCGGGCAAAAGCCCTTCATCAGGAATAAAGGCAGAGAGCCTGAAGTGTGGAGAGATAAGCTAGAGGAGTGTGGGGGTGGGGAGACAGTAGCATAGAGTACAATAGGTGAGTGGGGGAGGAGATGAAGGTCAGGGAGGAGAGGGTGGAGAGAATAGGTGGAAAAGGAGCTAGGCAGGTCGGACAAGTCCGGACAAGTCAAGGGGACAGTGCGGAGCTGGAAGTTTGAAACTAGGATGAGGTGGGGGAAGGGGAAATGAGGAAGCTGTTGAAGTCCATTTAAGTTCAGATGATTATCCCATCTCGACCCCTCTGTTTTTACTCTGCTCCGTAAAATTTTCACTGTTCTGTACCTCTTATTTCTTGATTGTCTCTCTTTCTCTCGCTCCCCACTCTCTCATCACCTTTTTCCTCTCCTCTTCCCCCTTTGCTGCCCTTGTCCCCTGTTTTCCATTTTGCCTCTGCTTCACCCATCCCCCCCATCCTCCACATATTTTGTCACAAAGCACTGGCTTCAGCCTTGCTTCACAGCTCCTAATCAACCTATAATCTCTCTATGCACTGTCACTATCACCTCTTTATTGCTACCTTTGCTTCTGGAGCCATGACTTACCTTCCCTCAGCCTGGTATAAATACCTCCCGATTTCTCCCTTTGTTTTAGCTTTGACAAAGGGTCAGTGAGACTCAGAGGGTTAGATAGGGTGGACAGGGAGAACCTTTTTCCAAGTATGGTGACGGCGAGCACGAGGGGGCATAGCTTTAAATTGAGGGGTGATAGATATAGGACAGATATCAGAGGTAGTTTCTTTACTCAGAGAGTAGTAAGGGTATGGAAGGCTTTGCCTGCAACGATAGTAGATTTGCCAACTTGAAGTACATTTAAGTCGTCATTGGACAAGCATATGGGCATATCTGGAATAGTGTAGGTTAGATGGGCTTCAGATTAGTATGACAGGTCAGCACAACATCGAGGGCCGAAGGGCCTGTACTGCGCTGTAATGTTCTATGTTCTATGAAACGTCAGCTGTTTTCTCTCCTTACAGATGCTGCCAGACCTGCTGAGCTTTTCTAGCATTATCTCTTTTGGTTTCAGATTCCAGCATCCGCAGTAATTTGCTTTTATCCCTTATTTCTAAAAGCTGTTCCTTTTCTCAAGGATGCTATGTCCTTGGTTTTTTTCAGAGGGGTCGTAAACACTGGTTTAGTAAAGAGATTAAAGGGTATTGAGAGGCCTTTTTGTTTATACGTAAACAGATGAGACTTCAGGCAAAAATGGTCATGTTTTAGAAGTGACCTGCATATAATGAAAGGGGGGGTGGTCAGCTCTCTAGCAGATCAGTTCAGTTCAGTCCAGAACTAGCTGGGAGTTTAACAGTGAGCTATGTGGAAACTCTCTCTCTCTCTCTCTCTCTCTCTTTCGCTCTCTTCCTGCTTTTCTAACTGCAACCTGTAAGCATCTGTTCCCTTTTTTAAAATGTGTCTTAAGGGGGTTTGCTTTTTGGGTCTGTTGTGTATTTTCGGAACAGCATAATTAATTCTCGTTTGGATAGACTGAGTTCTGTAGGGGTTCTTTTTTCCTTCGTGTTTCATTGTGTAATTTTGTGAATAAATTTCTGTCTATTTTAAAACCTAGCTAAATTACTCTGGGTAAATTCTCACTGTACACTTACTGAAATAAATTGCCATGTTATGGGCTGGGTTGCCTGCTGAAGAATGGTTTTGAGTCCATAACATAAGGTATGATTTGCCCAGATAGAATGTAATCAATATTTTTCACTGTATCTCATACATGTGATAATAGTAAAACATATCAAAATCAAATCACCGAAGTAGTTTTAAAACTGCAATCTTACTGTCGAATTGTATGTCCCTCCTCCACTCAGCTGAACATTTGACGATCTTCCATTGTACGCTTTTGGGATCACAGAAAGACACTGCACATAATAAAACAGATCATTCACTGCATAAACTGAGTAACTTTTTGAATTATTACGCATTCCATAGTGAAGATCTGCCAACAAGACGAAAGCTGACTAGTTGATGCATATTTAGGTTGCAGTTGTGCTGGACCTTGGTCGGGCCACACTTGGAGGATTGTGTTCAGCTTTGGTCACCTTGCCAGGGGAAGGATGTTATTAAACTGGAAAGAGTGCAGAAGAAATTTATCAGGATGTTGCCAGGACTGAGGAGTTGGATAAGCTGGGAATTTTTTCTTTAGAGCATAGGAGACTGAGGTGGGGTGTGGTCAGTGGGGGTGGGGTGGGGGGTTGGGGTGGGGCGGGGTGGGTGCTAGTGCACGGGCAGAATCTTATCAATGTGTATAACTTCGTGAGAGGCATGGATAGGGTGAATGCACTCACTAAGGTTAGGGAAGCGAGGACTAGAGGGCATCAGTTTAAGGTCAGAGGGTAAAGAACAAAGGGGAAACCTGAGGGGCAATGTTTCTACAGAGGGTGGTAGGGATATGGAATGAGCTGCCAGCGGAAGTGGCTGAGGTGGGTACATTAACAACATTTAAAAGGCCTTTGGATAAATTAGATTTGATTATATTCCCTACAGTGCGGAAACAGGCCCTTTGGCCCAACAAGTCCACACCGTCCCTCCGAAGAGTAACCCACCCAGACCCATTTCCCTCTGACTAATGCACCTAACACTGCCGGCAATTTAGAATGGCCAATTCACCTGACCGGCACATCTCTGGACTGTGGGAGGAAACCGGAGCAACTGGAAGAAACCCAGGCAGACGTGGGGAGAATGTGTAAACTCCACACAGACAATTACCCAAGGTTGGAATCGAACCTGGGTCCCCGATGCTGTGAGGCAGCAGTGCTAACCAGTAAGCCACTGTGCCGCCTTAAATACATGGATAGGAAAGGATTAGAACGATATGGGCCAAGTGCAGGGAAATGGGCTTAGCATGGATGGAAATTTTGGTTTTCATGGACCAGTTTAGGCCGAAGGTCCTGTCTCTATGCTGTCGGATGCCGTGACTGTATAACTGGGAGCAAGAGGAGGCAATTCAGACCGTCAAACTTACCCTTCCCATCCCCTGCCCTACATTTATTAGTCCTCTGCAGTGACAGCTAGAGGTCAGGAAGTCCCAACACTTAAGCAATTGCAATTTTCTGGTAAGCTCTGTGCCCTCTCTATGTTGGAAAGAATTGTACACGTTCAGGCAGAATTTTCTATCCTTTTCAAAAAAAGGCAACATCATCTCTCTGGCAATTGTATCTCTCACGTTAAACAAACATTGGAAATGGAAATCAATAGAATGTGGGGCGTAATATCGTATCAGTGTTTCAGCAATATGATCTATGTTCAGTGTGATGTCCTCTCCCAACCTTCATCGAGCTAACTCTATCTGTGTAACCCATTAAAATTATAATTACACTGGAGAGAAATGTAAGAGTGCTTCAGCACAGAGAGGTCTATATGTCCTTGTGCATGAATCACAGCAAACTAGTGTGCAGGTACAGTGGGTAATAAGGAAAGCAATTAGAGTGTTGGCATTTATTGCAAAAGGAATAGAATATAAAAGTAGGGAAGTATTGCTACAAGTGTACAAAGCATTAATGAAGTATCTGGAGAATTGTGTGTAATTTTTGCCTCTTTATTGGAGGAGGGAAGCAGTTTAGAGGAGGTTCACTCGATTCACGCTAGAGTCACAGTCGTAAAGCCACAGAGATGTACAGATACTGCATCAGGAAACAGAGCCTTCAGTCCAACTCGTCCATGCTGACCAGATATCCCAACCCAACCTAGTCCCACCTGCCAGCCCAGGGCCCCATCCCTCCAAAACCTTCTTACTCATATACCCATCCAGATGCCTTTTAAATGTTGCAATTGTACCAGCCTCCACCACTTCCTCTGGCAGCTCATTCCATACACGCACCACCCTCTGCATGAAAGAAATGCTCCTTAGGTCTCTTTTATATCTTTCCCCTGTCACTCTAAACCTATGCCCTCTAGTTCTGGACTCCCTGACCCCAGAGAAAAGACTTTGTCAAGTTATCCTATCCATGCCCCTCATGATTTAAAAAACCTCTATCAGGTCACCCTCAGCCTGCAACACTCCAGGAAAAACAGCCCCAGCTTGTTCAGCCTCTCCTTATAGTTCAAATCCTCCAACCCTGGCAACATCCTTGTAAATCTTTTCTGAACCCTTTCAAGTTTCACAATATCCTTCCATCAGGAAGGAGACGAGAATTGCATACAATATTAGGTTTTTGCTCGAAATGTCGGATTTTCCTGCTCCTCGGATGCTGCCTGAACTGCTGCGCTTTTCCAGCGCCACTCTACTCCAGAATCTGCATACAATATTTCAATGTCCTAACCAGCATCCTGTAAGCCGCAACATGACCTCCCAACTCCTGTACTCAATACTCTGACCAATAAAGAAGCACATACCAAACACCTTCTTCACTATCCTGTCTACCTGGGACACCACTTTTAAGGAACTATGAACCTGCACTCCAAGGTCTCTTTGTTCAGCAAGACTCCCTAGGACCCTACCATTAAGTATATAAGTCCTGCTAAGATTTGCTTTCCCAAAATGCAGCACCTCACATTTATCAAAATTAAACTCCATCTGCCACTCCCTGGCCCATTGGCCCATCTGATCAAGATCCGGTTGTACACTGAGGTAACGTTCTTTGCCATCGACTACACCTCTAATTTTGGTGTCATCTGCAAACTTACTAACTATACTTCCTATGTTCACATCCAAATCATTTCTATAAATGATAAAAAGCAGTGGACCCAGCATCGATCCTTGTGGGACACCATTGGTCACAGGCCTCCAATCTGAAAAGCAACCCGCCTCCACTACCCTCTGTCTTCTACCGTCAAGCAAGTTCTGTATCCAAATGTCTAGTTCTCCCTGTATTCCATAATATCTAACCTTGCTAAGCAGTCTAACATGAGGAATCTTGTTGAACGCCTGGGAACTATAGACCAGTAGGCTTATCATCTGTGGTGGGTAATTTACTTGAGAAGATTCTGAGGGATAAGATATACATGCATTTGGAAAATTAGGATTTGATTAGGAGTAGTCGGCATGACTTTGTGTGTGGGAGATTATGTCTCGCAAACCTCTGTCTTCTACCTTTGAGCCAGTTCTGTATCCAAATGGCTAGTTCTCCTTGTATTCCATGAGATCTAATCTTACTAACCAATCTCCCATGGGGAACCTTGTCGAGGCCTTACTGAAGTCCATATGGATCATGTCTACTGCTCTGCCCTCATTAATCCTCTTCTTGTTCTCAGAGAGGTCGTCAAAGACACAGACTCTGAAACGTCTGGATGTGGATGGGTTTTAGGGTCAGTTTGATGATAAGACTTTCAAGTTTTAAAAACTACTCTTGTACAATGAAAGGGGAGTGGCCAGTTCCCTCAGCCCGGCATCTCCCTGGTTTTAACACAGGAGTTGTTTTTGTCGCTGCTGGACCCAAGCGAAGCAGGTCCAGGCTGGTGCTCTCTCTCTGACTTTTCTCCTGTCAGACCTTGTGTTTGACTTTACCTTTTGTGCCAAGGGGTGTTTATGGGGATTGTTGCTGGCATTTGGAGCAGCATCAGTTGGGATGATCTGTTGGGTTTTCAGACAGGTTAAGTTATTCTGTATTCTGTTCTCTTTTGTTCGGGTTTCTCCCCCCACTTATATTTCTCACCCCGTCTCTCTCTCTCTCTCACTCTATTCCAACTCTCTCTTTTCCATCTCTCTCAGTACACAACCATCTCTGTGCCTCCCCTCTGTTTTTCTCTGTCTCTTCTCCATCTCTCTCTCTTCTCAATCTCTCCCCTCTGTTTTTCACTGTCTCTCTCACTCTCTCTCCCTGCCACTGTCTCTCTTTGCCCATCTCTCTCCCCATTTCTTTCTCTCTTTCATGACCTCCTGTCACTGTCTTTCTCTCTCTCCCCCTGTCTCTCTCCCTTTACCCACACCTATCTCTATCTCACTGCCACTGCCTCTTTCTTCCCTGTCTCTCTCTCTGTCACTATCCCCCAGTCACTGTCTGTCTCTCTCTCCACTCTGTCTTACTCTCTCTCTGCCTCTCTCCCTCGACCCTGCCTATCTCTCTCTCTCCCACCTTCTCTCTCTCTCTTTCTCCACCTTTCTCTCTCTGTCTCTCCCCTGTCTCTCTCTTCCCCCATCTCTCTCTTTCCCACCCATCTCTCTCTGTCTCCCCCTGTCTCTCCCTCCCATCTCTCTGAATGTGTTAACGCTGCTGATTTTGAAATCATGACATTTCGCCGGGTGAGAGGCAACAATGGCTTTGTAGGTGAAGACAGGAATATTTGAGTATTTGACTATTTCCAGTTGAAAGATGAAACATGATGCACTTATGAATGGTTCAACTTCACTCTATGTTCGATTATGAAGGACCTGAATGAGCTGAACGTCTCCAATGCTCAAAAACAGAGACACAGAGTTATTCACTTCCTCTTGTCCATCTGTAAAATTCTACAAGGTTGACTCTCTTTGCCTAAGTGAGGGGTAACTGACTTACTCAAGGGCTAGTACAAACTGACAAATCACACAACACCAGCTTATAGTCCAATATGTTTATTTGGAAGTGCTAGCTTTCGGAGCGCTGCTCCTTCATCAGGTGGGTATGGGGTATAACTACCTAATGAAGAAGCAGTGCTCCGAAAGCTAGTGCTTCCAAATAAACCTATTGGACTATAACCTGGTGTTGTGTGATTTGTAAGTTTATCCACCCCAATCCAACATGGGCACCTTCAAATCAAGTGCTAGTGAAACAGACTAGGCAGACAGAAAGCCAGATGGCATGTCTGAAAGGTATAAAGGCCCCTTTGTCTTCCTCCAAGACAGTACCGAACACCTAAAGGAACCTTCATTGGGTTGTGGTGCTGCCTGGATTAGTTAGATATTGTCAACATGAAGTGGACAGTCAGTCATTTTAATCATAAACAAAGAACTGGATATTGGAAATCTGAAACAAGAAACGGAAATTGCTGGAGAAACTCGACATTCTCTCTAGGGATGCGACCAGACCTGCCGAGTTAATGTTTCAAATTCAATGACCCTTCCGCAGAACTGGACTCGAAACATTAACTCTGTCTTCTCTCCACTGTTTTCAATTAGCAACTCTTCCTGCCCCATGTTGGAGCAGGCTTTTTATCTTAATCTGCCGAATAACGTCACACTCGGGCAGCTGCACCTTTTCCAGACTTGAAAATTAATCCTTGGAAATTTGCGTGAGTTATAAATTCCTCTCGTTCACCCTGTCCAACAAAAATAGGCTTGTTTCTGAGCGTGGCAACAGACCACTTTACCAAGATTCGAATGCTCAAATTGTTTCCTTCTCAAACCTTGTAGGTTTATAAAGCAATAACTGAACAGATTATCTTTGAAGCAAAAGGCAAATGCATTATTTAACTTTAATTTGGAAAATCTGGCTCACTGCAGTGAGAATTCAATCTGTTAGGTTCCAGAATACCCTGATTAGGTGCCACCTTGTGGCCCATGAACCAATCTACCAGATCCAACATAGGGTCATACAGCACGGAAATAGACCCTTCCGTCCAAACCAATGCGTGACAAACATAATCCCAAACTAAATTAGTCCCACCCACCTGCTCCTGGTTCATATCCCTCCAAACCTCATGTACTTATTTAAACACCTTTTAAACATTGTAACTGTGCTCACACCCACCTCAGGAAGTTCATTCTGCACATGCCCCTGTCTCAGTGGATCAAACATGCCCCTCATGTCTTTTTTAAATCTTTCTCCTCTCACCTTAAAAATCTGCCCCCTTATCCTGAAATCCCCTGCCCCAAGGAAACAAACACCTGCCATTCACCTTATCTGTACACCCAATGATTTTATGGACCTCTACAAGGTCACTGCTCAACCTCCTACACTCCAGTGAAAGAACGTTCCAGCCTTCCCTTATAACTCAAGCTCTCTACCCCTAGCAACATCCCGGTAAACCCCTTGCAAATCCTCTACAGTTTAATAACGTCCTTCCTTATAAGTTTGTAAGTGGTTAGCACTGCCGACTCATGAGACCAGGGACCCAGGTTTGTTTCCAGTCTCGGGTGACTGTATGTGTGGAGTTTGCACGTTCTCCCTTTGTCCGTGTGGGTTTCCTTTGGGTGCTCTGGCTTTCTTCCACAATCCAAAGATGCGCAGGTTAGGTGAACTGAACAAATGAAATTTGCCCCATAGTGTTCACAGTTGTGGGCGAGAGACAGAGAGATGTGGAGAGAGGGATGGGGAAAGAAAGAAACAGGGAGAGAGAGAAAGATGGGGCGATAGAGTAAGAGAGAGAGAGAGGGAAACAGACAGAAAATGGAGGAAGGGTGCCAAAGTCTGGGGGGAAAGGGGGGGCAAAGATGAAAGAGAGAGAGCAAGGCAAGAAATACAAAGTGGAGGCCGAAAGAAAAATGAGCCTGGCATTTAGAGAGAAAGAGAGAGAGCGACAGCAAGAAAGACAAGGAGAAAAGTAAATGGAGAAAGAGACACACAGGGAGAGAGAAAGAGAGAGAAGGAGGGACAGATAGACTCAGCGAGAAACAAAATTAGAGAAATGGAGGAAAAGACTGGCAGACATACAGAGAGAGGGAGAAACAGAGAGAGAGAGAGACAGAGAGGAACCAAAAAATGAGAGACAGACAGGGAGAGAGACACACAGAGAGATGGAGAAAGATAAAGAGACAGAGAGAGTGAGAGAGAGAGAGAGAAGGGGGAAATGAGGCAGAGACAAAGTTAAGCAAGAAGTGACATGCAAACGCTAAAGACCATTCCAGCTGGTCTCAGCTTTCTTTCCCAAAGGCTTTTCAGTATCTCTCACTCTCACTGTCCCATGAAGGAAAGAGTCGAGAGTGTGGTGTTGGAAAAGCACAGCAGGTCAGGTAGTGTCCGAGGAGCAGGAGAATCGACGTTTCGGACCTATCCCTTTCATCAAGAATCGAGCTTATGCCCGAAATGTCGATTCTCCTGGTACTAAGATGCTGCCTGACCTGTTGTGCTTTTCCAGCGCCACACTCTCGACTCTGATCTCCAGCATTTGCAGTTCTCACTTTCTCCATGAGGGACAAAGCTGGTTCCAGGATGCTGACAGGGGCAGCATGGCTGATTTGGGGAGCCTGAAAGGATCCAAACTGGGATTGAGATTCTCACAAAGACAGGAACAGACAGACACTCTCCCCAGTCAGACCATATGGCAAGAGGATAATGGCCGTTTTAAATACCCCCAGGGTCTGTCACTTAAACCCCACCTCCTCCCACATCCCATATGTGACATCATCTCGTCAGCTCCCAGTTTCCTCTACCTGGAACACACCTCCCCCAGGAATGGAACACATCAGCCACCAACTTTGTGAGATTCGAGGAGGATGTGGGAGAAAGCAACATGTTTAGCCCAGGTCTGGCCCAGTCTGTCTCTGCCCCACCCCCACTGGACCCAGACTTGGAATACACACAGACACAAACCTCAGTGCAGCCAGGACACACTCATTTATTCCACCAATGAACACAAAGTTCTTGCAAAATTGAGCTCAAGATTTTATTTGGCACCAATTTAATGAAACTAAAACAAACAAATCAGCAAACTTGAGTTTGAGAGTTGAACAAATGATAATAAATCCATCATACAATTGAACGCGCCGTATTTACAGTTTAATTATACAAATAGACACAAGTTTGATCTTCACAAAATTGAAATGGCGGATGGAATTGAACTTAAGATGGTTAAACAAATGCACTTCATTCTGAGGAATAGGTTTAAGGATGTTTCAAGGCTGTTCCACTTTTTCATCGATAGTTGGTGCTGGCAAGAAACCGCTTGACACAAATTGTATGAAAGATGTTTACACTCAGGGCAGTGTCAATCACTTTATAAAGTCAGAAGTCACGCGGCACCAGGTTACGCTTCAACAGATTTAATTGAAATCAGACATGTTTCCAGAGTGCTGTTCCACATCATGACTGCACACACGCCATCAATGTCAATTTCCCTCTGCTGAACTCTGCAAATACCATTTCCAAACACTTAGACACATACGGCCCGATCTCCCTCTGCTGGGGAGTTAAATGTTTTACATCATATACACACACAAACGAATGTTTTTCCCCCTCTGCCAGGGACTGTAAATATTTAACACACATACACAAACAACCATTATCTCCCTCTGCTGAGGACTGGAAATGTTAAAGATGTTTAAACTCAGGATGTTTAGACAACCACCTGATGAAGGAGCAGCGCTCCGAGAACTAGTGCTTCCAGATAAACCTGTTGGTCTCTTACCTGGTGTTGTGTGATTTTTAACTTTGAACTGAGGGCAGTGTCAATTACAGCACACACACCACCAACAGCAATCTCCCTTCGTCACAGTCACAGTCACAGCTCAATGCCCCGTGCTGGAAATGTTTTACACACACACACACACACATATAGACACACACACACAGACTTCTCTCTGCTGGGGACTGGAAATGTTTTACACATACACCCACACATCCACACACACACACACACATTTCTTTCTCTGCTGAGGACTGGAAATATTTTACACACACACACACTGACCTCTTTCTGCTGGAGACTGGAAATGTTACACACAGACACACACTCATATCCACACACACAGGCACACAGACACACACACACACCGACGTATCTCTGCTGTGGACTGGAAATGTGTTTTACACACACACACACACACACACAGACCTCTCTCTGCTGTGGACTGGAAATGTGTTACACACACACACACACACACACACACAGACACAAACACACACACACACAGACGTATCTCTGCTGTGGACTGGAAATGTGTTACACACACACACACACACACAAACACACATAGACACACACACACAGACACACACACACAGACCTCTTTCTGCTGGAGACTGGAAATGTTACACACAGACACACACTCACACCCACACACACAGACCTCTCTCTGCTGTGGACTGGAAATGTGTTTGACACACACACATAGACACACACACAGACACACACACACACAGACCTCTCTCTGCTGTGGACTGGAAATGTGTTTTACACACACACACACACACACACACACACACACACACACACACACACACACACACACACACACACACACACACACACACACACACACACACACACACACACACATATTAGTCCCACAATATGAGGGATTGTGAACGGCATCTAATGATCTCATTCACACCAAATTTCAATATGTTGGGAATAATTTAAGAACAACAGCACAACTGGACAAAAATCTCATCGTAGGAATAGCAGACACTGAGGTTTTACAGCTTTGGACTGCTGGAATGGAACAGCAATATGATAACACTACACATATGAGAAGAGATTTAACAGCACTCCAAGATGAGAGAGCAGTTAGCACTGTAGATGAACAATGTATAGACTGGCTGACTGGAAACTCCAGTGCTTACAAGGGCAACGTAGCAAATATGCTGAATCTGATAGAGTATTGGATACTCCATTTCCGCAGGCAATGCTAGTTTCTGCTGGAACCCCACACTCCAGCAGTTGTACATAGCTGATTGCTCTCAATGGTCTGGTTTAATAAAGAGGTAAGTCTGCATAGAGAGTTACAGTCCTGATCATTCCTCTTACTTACACTTACCTGATCGAACAAATTGTGTCTAGTGTTTTAATTTTAATTTACCTATTGTACAAATATAAAAGCTCAACATATCAAAAGCAACAGTTTGAGAGCATTATCTTTATCGGGCCTATCTCAACATATATTCAAATATATCCAGAAACTGCTCAGAGCTGTTCTGGTGACAATCTGGCTTCCTTTTAAAGTCCTATTGCACAATGGGAATCCATGCTATAAAGTTGTTTGAGATATTACATTGCTGTAGGTGGTGTCCTGGTGTGTTGGCATTTGAGAGGTGCTTTCCTGATCAGTAGATTTACTTCGAGGCTGACAGAGAAATCAGAACTCATATCAAAAAAGTGAACAAGAGGGTAGCGAAAGAAATGTAGTAAATATTTCTGCCAATGTACAATCTGCATGATCCAAGTCAAGATTAGAGTGGTGCTGGAAAAGCACAGCAGGTCAGGCAGCATCCGAGGAGCAGGACAATAGATGTTTTGGGCAGGACCTTCATCAGGAACGAGCGTGTGTAACGTTTTCAGTGATGAAGGGCTCCTGCCCAAAATGTTGATTTTCCTGCTCCTCAGGTGCTGCCTGACCTGCTATGATTTTCCAGCACCACTCTTAATCTTGACTCTGATCTCCAGCATCTGCAGTCCTCACTTTCGCCTAATCTGCATGATCCCTCGACCGAGAACAATAAACTCCCACCTCTTCTGTTCCTCAAGGGACTGGCATGTGCCAGTTGCCAGCCCTGGATTTCTAATGAGTCCTTATTTCAATGATATATTGCTGTGAGTTTGAGCACAATCCCTACTAGTGCAATTCAGTGCAATTTGGGAACTTCGATCCATCATTCATTTCAATTCTCCTTCACACACCCAGATGGGCAGCAACTCTTTCACATGGAAGCTCAACTCTTGTGGTGCACAATACAGAGAGTTATCAGACCAGCCATTTGTGGAATCTCCTCTGTGCAGTGCTGGGTTGGTCAAAACAAAACTAAATATCAATCCCTCTGCAGAATATCTAGCTATTTCAAATTCACCAAGTTGGTTGAGCTGCATTTTTGGACATCATCGCAAGTAATATCGAGGGGGAAGCAAGGATTTGTAATGACTAACCTTATTGTGCTGTGTCTTCGATTTGTTGCTTACTATGGGGCATCCAAAAATTAAAATGATAATCGATATGACGAGCTCCAGAAATGCAAGGAGGAAGAGGGCGATGATGAGACCTAAGCGATATCTCTGTGGAGAAGCAGCAAGAATATGTTAAAGGCATTTTGAACCAAGTTGCATTTTCCAAGTCTATCAATTGTATGCCCAGAGACAAGGAAATTGATCTAGACACCCAAAGTGAGCTTTCAGTTGGTGGAACATTACATTTGATGCAATGGGAGTTAAAGGGATTTTGCACATCCTTTGTCACTGACATAGGAACAAGTCAATTTCACTGCCATGATATCCAACTGAAAAGGAAACCCAAGTCACTGGGTAATGGGGAGCTGTGAGGAAGAGTGAAGGAAACAGTGGATTAGGATGTGAAGCAAAGGGTCAGAGAATGTGAGGATGGTCCAGTGGCACATTAATTAGCACCGTTGCCTCGCAGTACTAAGGACCTGAATTCAATTTCACACTTGGGCAACTGTCTGCCTGGAGTTTGCTGTACTCCCTGTTTCTGCATGGGTGCCCTCTCACAGTCCAAAGATTTTCAGGTTAGGTGGATTGGCCCATAGTACCCAGGGATGTGCATCTGGATCTCCAGCATCTGCAGTCCCCACCTCTGCCCAAGGATGTGCAGGCTGGCTGTGTTAGCCATGGGGAAATGCAGGGCCACAGGATTGGGCAAGGGTCAGTGGTAATCTCGATATACCATATAGTCTGCTTCCACACTATAGGAATTGTATGTACATTGGCAGTTCCACCTAAGAACTCCATGTGAATGCTTAAATTACATTTAAAATTAGAACCTCTTTCCTGTTTCTCCCCCCATATTCTGTAAGATTGAGATTATCAATGTAATTCAGTCATTAAGATACCAATCAAGAAAGGTCTTTCAACTCTTCATGTTGTCATAATGTGATTTTTCTTAATTTTCACTTCTTCTGGAAAGGGATTGTGGGGCTAATCTGACATGTACATGGGGTAAGAATGTGTGTCTGAAAAGATATTGTGAGGGAGATGAACATCAATTACAACGTGTCAAACACACAGCATAAGCTCCCCATTGACCCGATACCATAAACCACTCAAATTGACCCATTTTTAAAAACAAAGATCGTGTAAATAAAGAATTAAGTTTCGTACTTACAGCCAAAGCAATGGACCAAGAATCACAAATATTTCCCGAATAGCAGACAATATCTGTTGTCCAAACGTGCAAATTCATGGAAACCTGGATGACACTTGCGACAGCAACAAGGGCACTGACTGTATTCATGATCAGGTAAGCCACAAACTTGGAAGAAAAAGCAATGTTTAATTCAGACATCTGTAACTGTTGATAATATCATAATGCTGCAAGCGTATTACATTGACATTGGGGAAGGCATTTGACACATTTTTAAGACATGTTCATGGGATGTGGGGTGTCACTCAGTCTGTTGTTAACATCCATCTCTAATTATCCAGAAGGTAGTTGGGAGTCACGTGTAGGTCAAATCAGCTAAGCCTGGCAGTTTTCCTTTTCAAAAGGATATTGTTGAACCAGTTTGGATTTTACAACAATGGCCAATGGTGACATTTTTCTTCCAGATTTTTTAAAATTCAAATTTTACAATGTGCCATGATGGATTCAAACTCATAACCACAGATCATAGGTTTCAGAGTCTACATCACAAATCACAGTGACACTCAGCCCAGTGACAGTGCAGCTTAGATTGGTTAAATAGTTAAACCCTGCCACTAATTTCTAACATTTCAGGACCCACTCAATACGCGTTATGATTAAAACTTCTGATAATTCCCCATTTATCTACTGTTTTAAAAGGAAGCAATCACAAACTGCCCAGAGCGCAGAACAACCTTAAATCTCTTCATGTTGAGGTGATTATTCTCTACATTCTCTGTTCTGAAATACCTCCTTAACTTTGAGCCTGAGGAAGCAGATGGCAATGATTGTCACTTCTGTAACTCATGTTTGATTCTAACCATGTAATCTTTCCTTCACAATTAAAAAAACCCCATAAATTGCTGGAGAAACTCTTCAGGTCTAGCAGAATCTGTGGAGAGTAAGCAGAGTTAACATCGAACAACGAAAATGTTTTTTGCTTTGACTATAATAAGAAAAAGGTTGGTATATATGCTGACGATGGGGGCATGGGAGAGGAGGAGTAAGCAACAGGTGGAGATGGAGCTCAAGAAGAGAGAATAAAGTTGAACAGACAAAGAATGGCTTATGGTCAGCCTGGAAGAATAACTAGTTTCTAATGGGGACCAATAGTGCCTGACAATGGGTTGTTTCAGGTAGCAGCCTATGTGACAACAAGGCCTGGTGTTGGACTAGAAAAGTGGACAAGGCCAGTCATCATTGTCAGACTGTGGAAGCGATGGCCTAATGGTATGATTGCATGGACTGTTAACCCAGAGACCTGGGTTCAGAGACCTGGGTTCAAATCCCTCCACGGCCGATGATGGGATTTGAATTCAATAAAAATCTGGAATTAAGAGTTAATGGTAACCATGAAACCATTATCAATTGTTGGATTCACTAATGCCTGTTAGGGAAGGAAACTGTTGTCTGGCCTCGAAGTGATTCCAAAAATGCACTATGTTGACGCTAATTTCACTCTGAAACAGCTTCACAATCCATTCAGGTCAAAGACAGAAAGGAAATAAATGCCAGCATTACCAGTGACATCCCACATCCCTGACAAGATGTCTTAAAAAGTTATGAAACAATCTGTTTGCCATCATTATGATCCACACACTGTCGAACCCAAAATAAAAACAAAATATGTCCACTGTCATGCTGGTAGTGATAAATATTTACAATAATTGGGTAGAAATTAGGAGAGCATGACTTTTTCCCCCACTGAGAGGAGGAGCTGGAATCTGCAATGCAATGACTTTAAATTGGTGAAAAGACACAGAGCAGACAGATTCAGTCTTATCTTTTGAAGCGACTCTTAACCCCTAATCAGATAGCTGCTTGGTAAAAGGAAAAATGAGTCATTGCTTTGCACATTCAAAGAAATAGCACAGAAATTTGTGCTATTTGAGTTTCATAGATTGGAGATTCGATTGTGTCGAGTAAAAGATAATCTCAAGAGGAAACTGTTCGAGCTCTGTGAAGTCAGGCTGATCATTACAATGATGTTGCAGTACAAAATTGCACATACAAATATCCATCTTGGAAATGAAGCTTCATCCAACGCAAGAAGCAATGGCATCAAATGTTTGGAATGGCTGCCACTACCACGTTATTGGTAGTGGAATGACCTTGTGATGGAAGATAAGGTAGCTGATTTGTACTGGCCATTTTATTTGGAAGAATGCAGTACATGAAGTAGCATAGGCCTTAGCACGCTATCAATAAAGCATTCTGCTAAACTAGTCCATGCTAACTGGCATTCTCCTGCTATAGTTAATCCCCTAAGTGTCAACATTGTTTTCTTTTCATTACACTCTCAAGAGCTTCTCCAATTTCCAGTTAAATGCGTTCATTGAGGAATTAGAAAAGAACTTGAAGAGAAAGAACACAGAAATTTTGAAGGGAAAAGGAGTGAGGAGGTCATTCTATCAATTCCACCTTCCAAATACGATGGCAAAATAGCCTTGGATATGATCTTTCCTGATCATTGGCTCATTGTAAATCTTAAGGCTAGTTTTAATTCGCATATTAACCAGTTATTATGAGTGATTTGAGGCAAAGCTATATTCATGCAACACACATCTACGAGTCTGTTGCCATGTGCTTGTAAATTGGGAAATTAAGGTTTCAGCTTTCTCTAATTGTAGAGGGGACAGTGCTAGAAGATTATCCACTGGGAGACATTTGAGCCTTTCAAGAGATCAATGAATGTCCATTTCCTGAACCTGCTGTGGAAACCTTCCAAATGCTGGCTGCCTTCCTTAATTCGGGTTGGTTGATGTCAGCCACTATTTTAGGAACTGCTGGCAACCCTCTGTCCCCTGTCACAGTATCATCTCTCAGCTCTGGTATCTGCAGTTGATCCTATGCTGCCTTCCTAAAGCCAGCCCATGGCATCAGGTCCCCGATCGCACGTTATCTGATTGCTGGTGGATTGAAAAACCTACTCACTCTCTATTTTCCCCTTGCGCCTGAGATTTAATAACACAGCACGTCCATTTGCTCTGCCTGTCCATGATGTTGGTCTCAACCTAATCCCCACCTCAGCAAAAACACAATTATCATCAATTCATAGCACAAGTAAAGTATTTTGTTAAGTGTGAGGTGTTCTCGGCACTCCTCAACGATTCCCAAATGGAAAGATTTTCTACGTGTGCTCAATTAAAAACCTCATTCATCGATTCACAATTGATGCTTACTGACTGTCCTCGATACATAGAGTGCTGGAGTCATGGAGCTGTGCTGCATGGAAATGGGTTGGCACGGTGGCTCAGTGGTTAGCACTACTGCCTCACAGTGCCAGGGACACGGGTTTGAATCCAACCTCAGGCCCCCCTTGTGTGGAGTTTGCATATTCTCCCTGTGTCCTGGGTTTTCTCTGGGTGCTCCGGTTTCCTCCCACAATCCAAAGATGTGCAGGTTAAGTGAGTTGGCCATGCTAAATTGCCCATAGTATTCAAGGATATGTAGGTTAGGTGCATTAGTCAGGGATTAAAATATGATAATAGGAGAGGAAATGGGTCTGGGTGGGTTACTCTTCAGAGGGTTGGTATGAACCTGTCGGGCAGAAGGGCCTGGTTCCACACTGTAGTGATTCTATTCTATTCTATAGTTACAGACCCTTTGATCCGACTTGTCCATGCCGACCAGATATCCTAAATTAATCTCCTCCCATTTGCCAGCACTTGTCCCATATCCCTCTTACCCTTCCTTACTAATGTACTCATCCAGATGCCTTTTAAATTTTGTAATTGTACCAGAGTCCACCACTTCCTCTGGCAGCTCATTCCATACATGCACTATCCAGTGAAAAAGATGCCCCTTAGGTCTCTTTTAAATCTTCCCCCTCTCATCCTAAACCAATGCCCTCTAGTTTTGGACTTCCCTACCCTGGATAAAAGACCTTGGCTATTCACCCTATCCATGCCCCTCAAAATTTTATTAACCATCATCAAATTTACTTGGACCACCTCAGGTGGAATCAATCTCAACTTTGCTTGTTTTACAGAAACTCTTCACCTTCCTGTCTGCTGCTGAATTATTTGTGTCATCGATAGTCACAGGTGAGATGCCAGAAGACTGGAGGTTGACTCATGTGGTGCCACTGTTTAAGAAGGGTGGTAAGGACAAGCCTGGGAACTATAGACCAGTGAGCCTGACATTGGTGGTGGGCAAGTTGTTGGAGGGAGTCCTGAGGGACAGGATGTACATGTATTTGGAAAGGCAAGGACTGATTAGGGATAGTCAACATGGCTTTGTGTGTGGGAAATCATGTCTCACAAACTTGATTGAGTTTTTTGAAAAAGTAACAAAGAGGATTGATGAGGGCAGAGCGGTAGATGTGATCTATATGGACTTCAGTGAGGCATTCGACAAGGTTCCCCATGGGAGACTAGTTAGCAAGGTTAGATCCCACAGAATACAGGGAGAACTAGCCATTTGGATACAGGACTGGCTGAAAGGTAGAAGACAGAGGGTGGTGGTGGAGAGTTGTTTTTCAGACTGGAAGCCTGTGACCAGTGGAGTGCCACAAGGATCAGTGCTGGCTCCTACTTTTTGTTATAAATGCTTTGGATGTAAGCATAAGAGGTACAGTTAGTAAGTTTGCAGATGACACCAAAATTGGAGGTGTAGTGGACAGCGAAGAGGGTTACCTCAGATTACAGCAGGATCTGGACCAGATGGGCCGATGGTCTAAGAAGTGGCAGATGGAGTTTAATTCAGAAAAATGTGAGGTGCTGCATTTTGGGAAAGCAAATCTTAGCAGGACTTATACACTTAATGGTAAGGTCATAGGGAGTGTTGCAGAACAAAGAGACCTTTGAGTGCAGGTTCATAGCTCCTTGAAAGTGGAGTTGCAGGTAGATAGGATAGTGCAGAAAGCTTTTGGTATGCTTTCTTTTATTGGTCAGAGTATTGAGTACAGGAGTTGGGAGGTCATGTTGCAGCTGTACAGGACATTGGTTAGGTCACTGTTGGAAAGATGTTGTGAAACTTGAAAGGGTTCAGAAAAGATTCACAAGGATGTTGCCAGGGTTGGAGGATTTGAGCTATAGGAAGAGGCTGAACAGGCTGGGGCTGTTTTCCCTGGAGCATCGGAGGTTGAGGGATGACCTTATAGAGGTTTATAAAATTATGAGGGGCATGGATATGATAAATAGATAAAGTCTTTTCCCTGGGGTTGGGGAGTCCAGAACTAGAGGGCATAGGTTTAGGGTGAGAGGGGAAAGATATAAGAGAAACCTAAGGGGCAATTTTTTTCACACAGCATGTGGTACGTGTATGGAATGAGCTGCCCGAGGAAGTGGTGGAGACTGGTACAATTGCAACATTTAAGAGGCATCTTGATGGGTATGTGAACAGGACGGGTTTGGAGGGATATGGGCCAGGTGCTGGCAGGTGGGACTAGATTGGGTTGGGATATCTAGTCGGCATGGACGGGTTGGAACGAAGGGTCTGTTTCCATGCTGTACATCTCTATGACTCTATAACTATTCCATTGTATTGTTTGGCTTGAGAATACTTTTTGGAAAACCTGTCTCCAAAAAGCACCTGAACAGTACAACAGAGAATGATTCCCTTTTGAAAAATGAGCTTCTCTCTGCTTCATGACTTCTGAATGTTAAAAGCCTTGCAAGGTAATATGCATTCAGAGATATAGGCGTTCATGCAATTCCATTCTAAGTCATTTGACACAATACGTTGAAGCCAGCATTCTGTCTATGATGTGTAACTCTGTGCCAGTGAATATCCTGACCATTGAGCAATCCGCCAAATTTCCTTTTCCACTGAAGTCAGTTGAAATGAAACTTGGTCGCAAGAAAAAGCAGGTTGCTACTGTGCAAATTACCATTTTTAACGACTGTCAAATGTCAAGGTTAACCACATTTATGCGCGCCAAAACTAATCAATAGGATGTGACTTCACAACTCTCCATATAATGTATCTAGTAACCAGAACTTCAAACTCAATCATCTTTCCCAGCTTTTCAGTTCATTATTCAAATGGAAAACACATATGGTGGTTACTTACCCGAACAGTAGATATTGTCTTTTCCACAGTATGCCATATAAACCCACAAAGTACAAACTGAAAAAGACAATTGAATTTCTGGTAATGAGACCTGTCTCTGATGACAACAATTTGCTTGATAGTCCTATCGAACAGGGACCGAGAGATTCAGGTACATAATACTTTGAAATTTGTATCACAGTTACGAAGGTGTTTAACATGCTTGCCTTTAATGCTCAGACCTTTGAGTCTAGGAGTCAGGACATCATGTTAAGATTATATAGAACATTGGTGAGGCCTCTTCTAGATTATTGTGTGCAGTTCTGGTCACCCAGCTAGAGAAAGGATATTGTTAAATTGGAGAGAGTTCAAAAAGTATTTATTAGGACGTTGCCAGGAATGGGAGGTTTGAGTTATAAGGAGAGACTGGATAGACTGGGACTTTTTCACTGGAGCATGGGAGGTTGAGGGGTGACCTTATACAGGTTTATAAAGTTATGAGGGACTTAGATAAGGTAAATAGCAAAGGTCTTTTCCCCAGGGTTCAAGAGTTTAAAACTGGGAGATATATATTTAAGGTGAGAGGAGAAAGTTTTAAAAAGGATATGAGGGGCAAGGTTTTTTTAACACAGAGAGTGGTTTGTGTGTAGAATGAACTTCCAGTGGAAATGACAGATGCAGGTTACAACATTTAAAAGACTTTCGGATAAGTACATCAATAGGAAAGGTTTGGAGGGATTGGAACAAACGGAGGCAAATGGAACTAGTTTAATTTGGGAACATGGTCAGTGTGGACTAGTTGAACCAAAAGGTCTGTTTCCATGCTGCATAACTCTATAACCAATTAGATTACCTACAGCATGAAAACAGGCTATTTGACCCAACAAGTCCTCACTGACCCTCTGAAGAGGAGCACACCCAGCACCATTGCCCTACCCTATATTTACCCCTGACTTATACAGCTAACACTATGAGCAATTTAGAATGGCAAATTCATCTGACCTGCAGATCTTTGGATTCTGGGAGAAAACCATGTAGACACAGGGAGAATGTGCAAACTCCACACAGACCATTACCCAAGGCAGGAATTGAACTCAGGTCCTGGTGCTGTCAGGCAGCAGTGCTAACCACTGAGCCACCGTGCCACCCCTTGATACATGAATGCAACAAAATGGTGATTGGCAGTAAGTCTTTGGTATCTGCACTTTGTTCCCAATTTCTTTCTATTCATTTTTATCTATCAGTAAAATGTATGGAGCAAAAGCTAACCAAGCATGTATATTTGTTGGCGTGCTTCTGTCTGATTAGAATGCTGTCCAAGGATATCAAAAACAGATAAACCTTTGGTGGATTTGCATCAACATGGACTTGAAGAAATGGAAAAGAGCATTTTGTAAATGGTCAGATGTTATGCAGAACGTAACTGTAGAGAGAGTCAGGCATCGATTTGGGGAATTACTCATATGTGGCCATAGAATGTTCATATTCATTTGCCCTTTGGAATTAAAAGTGCAAATGATAACTTAGGGAGTGAAAACAACTTTTCAGTTATAGCAATGTTGAGCAAAACTGAAAATAGCGCAAAGGCCCCTTTAATATACTTGCAGAATGTGAGGTGGAATAACATGCTGTATTAAATTTACTGAAATAGTGTACACCTCAGTGGGAGTCATATGGTGCCTGTACAGATTTAGAGATATTGTTTTTTATAGTGCAGAAAAGAATAGATACTTTGTTGTAAAAATTCACCAAATTTTAGTTTAATACAGCAACAGAAATGTAAATACCGTCAAAGCATTTATATATTGAGGACTATATTTGTTTCTTAAAAAAACTTGGTTCACTATGTATTATAAAACAATAGATACATTAGCATTAAATATCAAACAGTATACATATTATCATTATATATTATACTTTGAAATATAGATAGCTTTATATCTGTATACTTAACAAAAAAATCTTTAGCAGGGCTTGAGGGAATTTGTAAATCACTTCAAGGTATGAAAGTGCATTCCTGTTTGAAAAGCCAAAGCGATTGAGTCCCTATTCTTTACAACAACAAAAAATGACTGAGTGGTGACTTATAACTATGCAGGAAAACATTCAAACGGTTCAGTAGGAAAGAAAAAGACATCAATAAGGAGTCTCCACAAGTGGAGAGTCCAACGGAAGTAGGTCTGAATCTAACAATTGTTCTAATCAATCCAAAGGATGTGTGGGGAATCACGCTTTAATCTAATAATAGTGAGAATGTGAGAAATAGAATCATTTTGATGAACAGATTTAACATATCTGATCTGTTACCCATTCTAAGTTGAGGTTTTGCCTTTTATACATTAATGTCCAGCTTCAAGATGAAATAATGCCAATAACAGATTAAGAATGGTAAACTTTCCATGCAAAAGAATGTTGGGCAAAACATCCTCTTCTTAGGAGTTGAGGAGGAGTGAATAGCTTCCAAAATGGCATTGAGTACATTGGATGTGTACATACATTGTGTACATACATTGGATGAGTACATTGGATGTGTACATACCGACAGGCCGATCCACCACTGGATTCTGTACTTCCCTTCCATTGACACAGGTCGCAGAATTAATGGCGTCCAGCAGATTATAAAAAATACTCCCAACACAATCTGAGCAAACTAAACAGAAGGAATATCACATTGTGCTATCACCGTATATTATTCAAATTCAAACGAAGTCTCTCTGGGTTGGAGAGATGGAAAGGTGATGGAAATGAAATTGAAGAAAGTAACAATGCAAGTAAAACCACTTTGAAATGTGAAGATGATATTTGGGTTATATCCAATGCGTGGTGGTCTCCAACATTGAATCCCCTCAACACTGAAAGACTTCGTGTATACTTTTCAGGCATATTGCAGTAATTTGTCAAGATGCTATCGACAGTATGTATTGGACCTTTCATCCATCAGTCAGAAGGACAAGAGCAACTAATATATGGAAAATATATGATTTCCAGTCGAGCACTGAGTCAGGCAGACTCATTAAATATTATATATTATCAAGCAATGGATATATGATCATTATATATTATGCGTTATCAATTAGGGGATATAGGTTCACTATATATTCTCAAAAAGTAGTCATAGAGATGTACAGCATGGAAACAGACCATTCGGTCCAACTTGTCCATGCCGACCAGATATCCTAACATAATCTAGTCCCATTTTCCAGCACCTGGCCCATATCTCTCCAAACCCTTCCTATTCATATACCCATCCAGATGCCTCTTAAATGTTGCAATTGTACCAGCCTCCACTACTTCCTCTGGCAGCTCATTCCATGCACGCACCACCCTCTGTGTGAAAAAGTTGCCCCTTAGGTCTCTTTTATATCTTTCCCCTCTCACTTTAAACCTTTGCCCTCTAGATCTGGACTCGCCCATCCCAGGGGAAAGGCTTTGTTTACTTATCCTATCCATGCCCCTCATGATTTTATAAACCTCTATGAGGTCACCCATCAACCTTCGCTGCTCCAGGGAAAACAGCCCCAGCCTATTCAGCCTCTCTCTATCGATCCACTCCTCCAATCCTGGCAACATCCTTGTAAATCTTTTCTGAACTCTTTCACGTTTCACAACATCCTTCTGGTAGGAAGGAGACCAGAATAGCATGCAATATTCCAAAAGTGGCCTAGCCAACCTCTCAACTCCTGAACTCAATACTCTGACCAACAAAGGAAAGCAGAACATTTATCTGAATTAAACGTCATCTGCTACTCCTCAGCCCATTCGCCCATCTGATCAAGGTCCCATTGTAATCTGAGGTAACCTTCTTCACTGTCCACTACACCTCCAATTTTGGTGTCATCAACAAATTTACTTACTATACCTCTTATGTTCATATCCAAATAATTTATATAAATGATGAAAAGTAGTGGATAAAAGCAAATTACTGCGGATGCTGGAATCTGAAACCAAAAGAGAAAATGCTGGAAAATCTCATTAGGTCTGGCAGCATCTGTAAGGAGAGAAAAGAGCTGACATTTTGAGTCTAACTGACCCTTTGTCAAAGCTGTAGTGTGTAGCTGAAAAGTAGTGGACCCAACACCAATCCTTGTGGCACTCCATTGGTCACAGGCCTTCAGTCTGAAAAACAACCCTCCACTACCACCCTCTGTCTTCTACCTTTGAGCCAGTTCTGTATCCAAATGGCTAGTTCTCCCTGTATTCCATGAGACCTAACCTTGCTAACCAGTCTCCAGCGGGGAACCTTGCCAAATGCCTTACTGAAGTCCATATAGAACACGTCCACCACTCTGCCCTCATCAATCCTCTGTTACTTTTTCAAAAAACTCAATAGATCTATTTTCATTATATATTATGTGTTGTGAAATAGTAGGTATATCAGCATTATATACCTATGCTATCAAGCAATAGATATATTAATTTATATGTTATCAAGTGTTGGATATATGATTCCTAACAGTTGCTGGAACATATACTTGAATATTGAGCCTTACATCATGTTAGAATTCTCGTCAGCACATTAAATGCCCTGGTTCAGAAACATGGACCTTTCCAAAGATAACTGGGAGCGGAAAAGGAATATGATTCTCCCCAGAGCCTTCCATATTCCTCATGATTTATTCTTGATATTATTCATACACTAATGCCTGTGAACTTGGTAACTGTGTTTACATTTCTCTGACAGGGTGTTTTGAAACGTTTAATGTTGATGAGACAGGGTGGTGCATTTAAGAAGAATCTTTGACCGAGGTGGGTCAGTGTTCCACACTGGTAACTGACAAGAACCAGGAACAACTTGTCTTCATCTTAGCATTTTGTCATGTCCTTCCACCCCTCCTGCTTGCCTTCCAATTTCCTACATCATGTTTTCAATATGAAGCAAACCGAATGAATCTCTTTTATCTCATTTGTCATCAGCCTGCGAATATTACCTGAAGCCTATTTTGTTCAAAGCATCTTCAAAGGCAATTGCTAATGCTGAGGACCAAGAAAGGGATTTTTTGCGATTTACAAAATGCAGACTTACACCCAATGATTTGTGTCTTCCCATCTGAGTCGCTGAGGCGGATCCTGCTCCAATGGGTAGGTCAGTCTGGGGGCTTTGATATCTCTCTGCAGTGTTACTTGTCCCAGATTCCGCAGTCAGACAGGAACCAGCAACCCTAGGGTCACTGCTCAGCGAAGTCTCCATGTCCCAAGATGAAGACCTGCATGAACGAGAGGGAAGTGAATCAGATTTAAAGACTTAATGTTTCATGTTATTGGGAAGAAACTGAGTTCATTTCAGCCTGACAGTGGCTGTTTTGTGAAAACAAAATTAAGTTGCCAGACCATCTAAAGCAATCCATTTGGAAGTTAGTTCTTTCCTTGAAGCCTCAAATGCTTTCAGTTTGGTTTGATTTAGCAATTCAGTTTACATAGCTTTGTGATTACTTCAGTTGTACTTATTGAGGATTTTAGGTTTTTTTTGTCTCTTTATTCAGAGGAATATTTCAAGAGAACATTCTCTCCAAGTCTTCAAGTTTAGATGCTGGCAGCAATCCATTTTCAATCCATGTCTTTCTATACCCTCCCACGCTCCGATCTGTTACCTCCCTTGAAACATGACATGCCCAGCTTTAGTCCAAAGTGCCCTCTGCATTTATCAGATTTACCCAAACGGGCGACTGCGTTGGCAGCAGCCTTGGGCTGAATTTCACAGGGATTGGAACAATTACCTCCCTAGAGAGGTAATCCCTTGCTCGTCATTCTGATGATGCACTCCATCATCCCTTCGTCCCAACATTGCTGCTTTTACTGCAAATCTCACCTTTACCTAACTACCCACATGTTTAAATTAAGTTGGACATTCAGAATTCATAATTTCAGTTCCTTCTGGGTTTTTTTTTGCCAGACTGATATCTCACTCCCTTCTTTTCAAGTTTCAGGTTACAATTTTGCCTACTTTTAAAAAATCTGTATCTTGCCTCACGAACCTAATGATGCAATAAAAAGGATATGCAAACATTTGTGCAAATATTGCAATAAAAATGATCAGTTAAAATGATCGAAAGATCAGACAGCATTTTGCTGGTAAATGGGCAAATGACGGCAGGACCCTGGGGATCACTAAGTTTTAAAGGAACCTGGGTGCTCATTTACCTTGCATAAAATGGCAAAGAAAGCAAACTTACCCTTAGTAGTCGACAACATAGAGTTTAAGAGCAAGAAGGTTATATTTGAACTTCACAAAATGTTGGTTCGACCACAGTTAGAGTATGGTGAGCAGTCCTGGAATCCACATGGTAGGAGGGATACGATAGCAGTGGAGAGAGTGCAGAGGAGATTTACCAGGATATTGCCTGGTGTGGAACAGAAGAGTTTTTCCAGGATGTTGCCTGATTCAGGGCAGAGGAGGTTTTCAGGATGTTGCGTGGGCTGGAGCAGAGAAGATTTTCCAAGATGTTGTCTGGTCTGGAGCAAAGGAGATTTAGCAGGATGTTGCCTGGTCTGGAGCAAAGGAGATTTACCAGGATATTGCCTGGTCTAGATCAAAGGAGATTTACCAGGATGTTGCCTGGTCTAGATCAAAGGAATTTACCAGGATGTTGCCTGGTCTGGAGCGAAGGAGATTTACCAGGATGTTGCCTAGTCTGGAGCAGAGGAGATTTACCAGAATGTTTTCTGGTCTGGAGAGTTTCAGTCCTGAAGAGAGATTGGACAGACTGCAGTTGTTTTCCATCGGTCACAGAGGTACACATCTCTGAGATATATAAAATTATGATGGCAGGGAGAAACTTTTCCCCTTATGGAGGGGGTTCAATGACCATGAGAATCGATTGAAGGTAAGGGGCAAGAGATTCAGAGGGGATGTGGGGAATTTAGATGAGAGTGGTCTTGGAAAAGCACAGCAGGTCAGGCAGCATCCGAGGAGTTGGAAAATGATTTCCCTGCTCCTCTGCTGCTGCCTGACTTCTGTGCTTTTCCAGCACCACTCTGATGTTGACTCTGATTTCCAACATTGGCAGTCCTCACTCTTGGGGAATTTATTTTCACCCAGAGGTGGAGGGTATCCCGAACTCATTGTCTGTAAGGGTGGTCAAAGCAGAAATACTCATCACATTGAAGAAGTATTTAGGTATACACTAGCGATGCAGTAGTAGGCAAGACTAGGATTCAAGTGCTGAAAAATGGGATTGGAATAGATAGGTATTTGACTGGCATCAACGTGATGGGACGAAGG
Source organism: Chiloscyllium plagiosum (assembly GCF_037043375.1). Classification (NCBI taxonomy): domain Eukaryota; kingdom Metazoa; phylum Chordata; class Chondrichthyes; order Orectolobiformes; family Hemiscylliidae; genus Chiloscyllium; species Chiloscyllium plagiosum. Next base: position 22,696,104 of record NW_028270178.1, on the reverse strand, counting down.
ACATTTTCCTGCAAACCTCTATGTCTTTGACACAGAAAATGCATTTTGATATCAACGCTGCACTTGAACAGACTGAACCGACATTCAGTGGTTGTGATTTGTTGTCCGAGTTGGGGGAACTGCTGTACACACCAACAAAGGACAGTCACACCAGCACACGACTCGCATTTTGTACAAAGTTCCGACTACATTTTTGGGGTGCAATTCGCTGGAACTTTCATGTACAGTATATCGCGGGAGCAACAGAATATTCACTCAAGGAAAGTCATCACGTCGCTATATGTTGACAACTTGGAATGAAGATATTGATGAGATCGGTGCGAACTGACTTCACCTCCCAAATCGACATTTCTCATTCAAAACCACTTTGCTGGAAGTGGCATCGGGCGAGGCATTCACTGGATCTCACTTTTGCACTGAGAGCCATACCATTGAAAGATTACCATTAAAACCACACAGAGAGCATGCTGGAGAAATTCAGCGAATCTGACAACATTCGTGGAGAGAGAAACATTGTTAACCTTTCCAGTCCGGAGTAACTGGACTTCCCAGGTATTTCGTTTTTTTCAGAAAGATTATATTAATTGCAACATCAACAACAAAAAAAAACCCAGAAATTGTTGAAAAAGCTCAGCAGTTCTGGCAGTATCTGTGCCGAGAAATCAGGGTTAACCTTTTCAGTTGAGTGACCCGTCCTCAGAATTTGTTCGGACACATTAACTCCGATTTCTCTGCACAGATGCTGCCAGACCTGCTGAGCTTTTCCAGCAATTGCTGTTTTGGCTCTGATTCCCAGCATTAATTCCAGTTGATCCCGAAAGCAAAAGAAAAGTAGTTTAGTTTTAAAAAAGGAATGATAGGAAATTTAAGGACAATCCCACCTGTGGTGGTCACTGACTTTGCATCGGGATCCTCAGACAGACGTTTGGGAAACGGATTCTCTGACCTGGCGACTTGTCCCCCTCTCGGCGCACACTCCGCTCACGGGCATGAGATTGTTCACTTCAGAGGGAATAACAGCAGATTGTTAAAACCAGCCGCCAAGGGATAAGATTAGATTCCCTACACAATGGAAACAGCCCAACAAGTCCACCCACCCAGACCCATTTCCCTCTGACTAATGCACCTATCACTATGGGCAATTTAGCATAACCTGACCTGCATAGATTTGGATTGTGGAAGGAAACCGACGCAGACACTGGGACAACGTACAAACTCCAGACTGACGCCCGAAGCGGGAATCGAACCCGGGTTCCTGGTGTTGTAAGACAGCGGTGCGAACTACTGAGCCACCGTGCGGCCCAAGTGAGCTGGAGGCCTTTTTGAGCAGCTGTAAAGCCAAGACCATTCCCACTATCTCCCCTGGCGTGCATTATCCTCAGTCTGATTGAGGTCCAGTCTGGATTCTCTTGTGATGAAGTTGGTGGTGTCCCTACCTCTGAGTCAGGAGGTCCTGGTTCAAATTCCCCTTGCCGCAGGAGGGTGGACTAACATCACTGAATAGGTTTATACCCAAAACACATCTTTGTGAAAAACTGAAGGAGGAACCACTAATAAAGAGAAAGATATGCTAGAAGGACGCCCCTGGCCACCTGCACCCACTCAGCCGAAGCCGTTTGAGTAGAAATTTACAATGAATTAACTTGCTGCTCACGCTGCAATTGGGATCAGTAAAGAACTTTCAGCTCGTCGTATCGAAGTCTCAAGTCAAACTGCTTAATATTCAAGAAAAATGTTTAACGTGCCCGTTCTGAAAGGTCAATGGACTTGAAATGTTCATTGTTTTCTCTATCTTACAGATACTGCCAGACCTGCTTAGTTGCCCCAGCATTTTTGTGTCTGTTTGAGTGTGTTTAATGTGCCTGTTTCGGTCCGACTTTAACCAAACGTCTCCAGTTTGACTCACTTACCTCGAAAGACTTTACAACAGCTGAAACACGCAGGGAAACTGTAGAGTTCGGCATGGCTCAGTGATGTGTACTGGCATCAAAGCCCCCTTATCTCGTTCACGAGGTAAAGCCTTTTTTTCACTGAGCACGGAAAACGACAAGCGATGGGTCTAACAAAAGATAGTTTTGGTGGTTTAAAACGGATATTGTTGCGAGATGATTTGGTGGCTGAGCGAGAGAGAGAGAGGACGCGTGGTCATCTTCTTGCTTCCGGTCCCCACATGATGTCCTCGCCTTGACCCATTCCCCGTGGTTTCTGCAGCTACAGACAGTGTGAGTGGGGAACAAGCTATGCCTGCCGCCTCAATGCACAGCTCAGAACTGTCAAAGGTTTTGCACATTGTTCAGTAGCCACATCCAGTGGTTTCAACACCTGTACTCGCTGAGGCAGGTGCCCATTTGAGTCCACCTTGACTCAAGGTAGCAGTTATCTCCCTCTGCCAAATCGCCAAATCTAATTCCTTATTCAACTTAAGTGTTTGGCCATTTCTCAGGTACACTTGTCTGCTGAAATAAATCGAAGATTTATAACCGAGTGAAGATTTTAAGGTAATGTCACAGACTTGCTGTGGTACGTGCGAGACGACGTACAATTGGGAGGTGTCTATTTTATTAACACAGGATGAGGACGTCACTGGCTCCCCTTCCCTAATTACCCAGAGGGCAGTTAAGAGTCAACCATATTGTTGTGGGTCTGCAATCATATGTAGGCCAGACCAGGTAAGGATGGCAGTTTCCTTCCCTAAAGGACATGAGTGAACCAATGGGTTTCCACCACTCAGTGGACATTGGTTTCATCATCATCATTTGACTCTTAATGCAAGATGTCTTTTTCTGAACTGAAATCAAAATCGATGCAAGTTTGCTCGCTGAGCTGGAAGATTCATTTTCAAACGTTTCGTCACCATGCCGCCCATGGTGGGATTCGAACTCGGGTCCCCTAAAACATTTCTTTGCTCAATAGTCCATTGATGGCACCACGAGGCCATTACCCACCCAATTACCTTTATTATGAAGGCTGCACACCTCAGTTGTGAGGTCAGGAAATATCTCCGGATTGAAATGACAGCTGCCAGTTTCTCCCTCGATTGTTATTGGGGGATTCTTTCCACACATTGACACTGAGAGCATTTGGCTTTCCTGCCAACTGTATTCATGATGTAAGTGGAGTTAGGGATTGACTGGCCAATATGTAGCTGACGAACTGATGGATACTATCCAAAAGGTTTGCCACATCAGTTTTATTTTCCAATCCAACATCCCGCTGGTGTTGAAGCTGTTGCATTATGATTCCCCAAGGTCCATCTCGAAAGAATACTTTCATCCCCCCGAATAATTTGCTGCAGATTCCTCGAATTGGATCTGTATAAGTCCATGTTGCTACACTGTCAGATTTTGTTTCTGAGAGTTTCTGGTCCCTCTCCAGTTACTTCTTTTTCTAAAACAGCAACAAAAAGAGTTATAGAGTTTAATTAAATTGTACTTAATTTACAGTTTGCATTTTAATATGGTTATTAACTATTTACAGTTCTTACCCGTATCCACCTCTGCCTTTCATAATTAACTCACAATGACCTACTTACATTCGGATACCATTTGAGAAATCTTTTCTTAAAATAGAAAGTAGGTTTTCAGTTAAAGTGCTGTGGGCAGACCAACAATCAAGACAGAATTGGTTCAGATTAAAGGTACCAAAGCTCAACATGAGGAACGTTTTTTTTTACATGGCGAGGAGGTAATACCCGAAATTCTTGACTAACCACATTAAATTCATAATTTATTAAAAGCATCCCTTATTCGGTACCATAGACTTGGAATTTCCAATAATGCCGAATTGTTGAAATACTAAGGTCAAGACATGAGAAAATTGGTTGGTACTTTTCCAAAAAAAAAACATATTGAGGTTATACAGGGCATTGGTGAGGCCTGTTCTGGGAGTTGTGTCCAGTTCTGATCTCCGTGTAATGGAAAGGATATTATTAAGCTGGAGAGGGTTCAGAAGAGATTTACCAGCATGGAAGAATTGAGTTATGAAGGAAGGTTGGACAGGCTGGGACTTCTTTCCACTGGAGTGTAGGAGGTTGAGCGGTGACCACATAGTGGTTTATAAAATCATGACGGGTATCAATAGGGTTAATGGTTGGTGAATTTTCCCCTAGGCGGGGGATTTCAAAGTAAGGAGGCATATTTTTAAGGTGATAGGAGAGAGATTTAAATAAGACATGACGTGCATTTTTTTTACAGAGGGTGGTTTGCACATGGAATGAACTTCCAGAGGAAGTGGTGGGTGGGTGTAGAATTGCAATATTTAAGAGACACTTAGATAAGTACATGAGCAGGAAAGGTTCAGAGGGATATGAGCCAGGAGTAGGAAGGTGGGACTAGTTTAGTTTGGAATTATGGTCAGCATGGACTGGTTGGACCGAATGGTCTGTTTCCGTGCTGGATTACTCTATTACCAGAGGTCACGCTTTTAAGGCGAGAGGTGAAAAGTTTAAGGAGGATGCACGCGGCAAGTTCACACAGAGGGTGGTGGGTGTCTGGAACACGTTGCCAGCAGAGTTGGTAGAAGCACTCACGATAGATTCATTTAAGATGCGTCTAGACAGACACACGAGTAGGTGGGGAGCAGAGGGATACAAATGCTTAGGAATTGGGCGACAGGTTTAGACAGTGGATTTGGATCGGCTCAGGTTTGGGGCCGAAGGGCTTATTCCTGGGCTGTACATTTTCTTTGTTCTTTTTCCTTTGTACTGTATAAGGTGCAGCGAGGATGCAAAACAATATGTTTTATAATGCGTAGATTTATAGGGCGTGTGGCAATGACATGACGAGGACAGGAGGAGTTATGGTCCGTGAGCGCTGGGAGGACGAGACACTACTTCCCAAAACTGACGTGAATAATTTTCAATCCCCAGCTCAAAGCAGGGTTCAGCCTCCAGTAAGTACTCAGGGAATGGCACATTACAGAAAAAAAAAGGTCACAGAAAGCTTAAGGAATCAGCAAACTATTGTTTAATATCGCTCAGGGTAAGGACTTAGATTTTGACAGGAAAATAAACAGATATTATCGTTCACATTGACAATGTGAGCTTTGCAACACATTTTGATCGTAGCAGAGGCAAGCTAGCACTGTCCAGAGTGAATGTTCGAATCGCTGACAGGAGCCACACTGGAAAGGGATTACAAGTGAAGAAGAAATGGGGAAAGAAGAAAGGTAGATCAAGTAGATCGTACAAATCCATTCAGTAAAGATGGCCTGACAGATGGGTTCATTTATATTTGGAGCATTTTGTTAAAGAAGTGCAGTATACGGTTTGCAACTGAGCAGGGAAGGGTTTGCTTGGTAAGATATTGTTAGGCAGGATTAATTAATGATACCTGATTTTGAAGTCAATTCCCCAGGTAACGGTGATCGTAATAAAGTGGTGCGTGGTAATAGCACAGTTCACATGGTACGATTTTGTGACTTGTTCTTGTGATTCGATTGTTCGGTTGTAGAAATTACATCTGAAACCTGAGTTCAGTGCTTGCGAGTAAACCCCCTGGGTCACCAGCTGGAGACAGGCAGACCACACAACCTTCATCTAATTCCAATTCAAAGATGAAGTTGTCTTTACCGGATAGGGTCATTAGCCCTTTCCTGAAGAAGGGATAATGCCCGAAGCGTCGATTCTCCTGTTCCCTAGATGCTGCCTGACCTGCTGCGCTTTTCCAGCAACACATTTCCATCTCATTATAAAGTGGTGTGAGACATAAAATGCCGGTGATAAATAACTGGAGACAGTCAGTCAGCAGAATTCCAGTACAAGTTTTGATTCGATCGATTTAATTATTTATTCATTGTCATGTGTATCTTGTTCTGAAAGCGCAGTGGAAAGTATTGTATTGTATCGACAGTCTCTGGCGCCATCTTCAAACACAAACCAAAACGTACTTGGGTTACTTGTGTGGTTTTCTATAATGAAGAATAACGGTGGAATTAAAATTGTATTTTCAACCTATCGAACGGGGTCTCGGTGTCACATTAAACGCAAGTGGGGTGGGGTTCTGTGAGAGACCTTCTGTCTGACTTGACCATTTTTTCAATGGTGTGTTTGGAAATAGCCAGCCCGGTTAATGCTTGAGAAAGTTAGCAAGAGTCTGTGTCGGCTTTGGCACCCGTGAAGCACGAATTGCATGTCGCCCATGAGAGGTCGAGCATTAAGTCCAGACCTGTGCTGGAATGGAGTAACACTAGATCGGAGGGGGGCTCATGGTGCAGAGGATTAGAACCTTGTACTCAGTTCGTGACAAAACCATTAAGGAGAAGTCGACACATTAGCTGAAGATTAAAGTGAGAAACTCACAGCGAGTCTCAGTCAAAAGACAACTGGCTTCGTGCCTGTTTTGAGATCTGGATAAAGTTAAAAATCACACAACACCAGGTTATAATCCAACAGGTTTATTTCGAACTACAGACTTTCCGAGCGCTGCTCCTTCGTCAGATCATCGTGAGATCTGGTTGCAATTAGTTCCTTTTGCAGTTTGAACACATAACCGTATATTCATTTTCTGGTGGATGATGCACTCGCTACTTCACAATATCAGGGACTTGGGTTCGATTCCAGTCTCGGGCGACTGTCTGTGTGCAATTTGCACGTTTTTCCTGTGTTTGCGTGGGTTTAATCCAAAGATGTGCAGGTTAGGTGACTTGGCCAGGCTGAATTGCCCATAGTGCATGAGCTAGGGGTAAGTGTAGAATAATAGGGTTTGGGGGAGGGGCGGGGTTGCTTTGGTGTGGGCTATTTCCACACTGTAGGGATTTTACGAATTCAAACTCATCAAGACGAGCTTTACAGGAATAACTTCGACGGAAGGAAAACCATGAATTATTGTGGAATAGCTGGTCACTGTAGAGAATTCACAGTTTACTCTCAGAGAGTAATGACATACCTTGTGACTTAGTTCCAAGCGAACCCTATTTGACTGGAATCAGGGAGTAGAATTCAACTTCTAATGTATGTCGTTATGACCACAATGCCTCTCAATTAATGTAATGTTTTCACGTTATAACGTCTGCATTTGCTTGTGAAGCACATTATAATACAATTGGTGAAAATGAGACAATGTTTTTTGCTTCAAATCTCCATTCATTCTAAAACATAAGCATCAAAGAAATTTCACCGCCAGCTTGACACTGAGATAGAACAAAGGCTGGAAAGAATTCATTCAAGCTGAACAAAGGAATTGTCAAGGGGAATGGAAACACGCTTGGACATCGTGGAACAGGCTTGGGATAGAAAGGCCGGTTGATGATAAAACAGGGTTCGATATTTCCGCAGACATTTCGCACATTCTCAATAAAGGCATGTTTTGTTGAGAGAGAGGAGAGATAATTACTCTCCAGAAATCAACCAAACTCAGGCCATCAGAAGTTCTGGATCATAAGAGACTCATAGAAATGTTCACAATTCAGCAAAAGTGAGCGATGACCCAGAAGATCTGTTTCATGTTATGAATGGCTATTAGAATAATAAGAAACATAGAAATGAAGTGTAAGGGTACAACGATTAAAATATTTGACCACACCACATTAACAATAACTTTCACGCTTGTATAAAAAAGGAAAACAAATGTCAACCTGTCCTGCAGACGGTAAGGACTGGGGCAAGAATAATGACAAATGAGGACACGGGCAGTGGACTAATTATTTAGTTAAAATAAAACAAAGAACTGCGGATGCTGGAGATCTGAAACAAAACGATGAGGAGTCACCGGATTCAAAAAGTTAACTTTGCTTTCTCTCCACAGCTGCTGCCAGACCTGCTGAGTTTCTCCACCTCACTCTGTGCGTCTCTCTCTCTCTATTTATATATATGTATCTGCCACCTCACTCTGAGCATCTCTCTCTATATCTGCTTTCTCACTCGGTGCATCTCTACCGCCTCACTCTGTACATCTATCTTGCGTCCTTACTTTGTGCGTCTCTCTCTGTCTAAACTCCGCGCCCCGATTCATTCTGTGTCTCTACCACCTCACTTATTCACCTTTTCTTCTGTCTTGCCCTGCTATCCATAATCTCCTTGTTTGCCTACAACTTTCATATATTTTTTGCTGCCTGTGCTCAGACTCCACGTGTCTGTTAATCTCTCCCTTTACACCTGCTCTCTCAACTTTAGCTTTTTCCGAGTTATTAACAGCTCAGAATATGAGTCACTGGACTCAAATGTTGACTTTGCTTTCTTAGAACATTTCTTTGGCCCTCGATATTGCGCTGACCTGTGAACTAATCTAAGACAATCCCCCTACACCATCCCTTCATCATCCATATGCTTATCCAAGGACTGTTTAAACTCCCCTAATGTGGCTGAGTTAACTATATTGGCAGGCAGGACATTCCACGCCCTTACCACTCTCTGGGTAAAGAACCTGCCTCTGACATCTGTCTTAAATCTATCAGCCCTCAATTTGTAGCAGTTTGACGTGCAAACTGACGTCATCATCCTAGGAAAAAGACTTTCCACTGTCTACTCTATCGAATCCTCTGATCATCTTGTATGTCTTCTTTGGTTAGATGCTGCCAGACTTGCTGAGCATCTCCAACAAATTTTGCTTTTGCTTCAGATCTCCGGCATTATCAGTTCTTTGTTTTAATTTGTGAGAAATGGATAGAGTCTAGCAGAGGGAGAACGTTACTGTTAAAAGAGACTCTGTGTGTGAGAGAGAGAGACAGAGACAATGTGTGTGTGAGAGAGAAGACAGAGAGCTACAGATAGAATCCAGCAATGGATAATTGTTCGAAGGGGAGTGTGAGTGAGTGTGTGTGTTTGTGCATGTGTGTGTGATACAGATATAGTCCAGCAGAGGGAGACTGTTACTGCTGAAGGGGACTGTGTATCGATTTTAAAGGTAAAGTCACCCCATACCAACGTGATGCTCTCTCATCAGATACAACTGTTTGTGGTTTAACCCGAGGGTAACCACGCCTCAGAGGATGAGAGCGATTCAGAAGGAGGAACCTTCATGGTGACCTCAGCCAGGGCAGGAATTAAACTCACACCGTCACCGTCATTCTATGTCAGCAGCACCCGAGCCAACTGAGCATCGCTCTCTATCGACCCCTTCCCTCTGTCCATCTCTGTTTCTATCCATCTAACAAACCTCACTGCATGTGTCTTTCTCTCTCTATCTGTTTCAGTGTCTTGGTTTTCTTTGTCTCCACCTGTTCCTGTCTGACTTCGGCAGCCTTTCTCTCTTTTCTCTTTGTCTTCTCTACCTCTCACACATTCTCGGTGGTAGCTTCTCTGTCTCCCTCTCTTTGTCTGTCTCTGACTGCTTCCCTCCTTGTCTCTGTCTCTTGCAGCCTCACATCGTGTCCTACTCTCCCTTGTCTCCTTTTGCCCTTTCACACTGTTCTGGTCTTCTCTCAGTCGCACATTCACAAATCTGACTCAGTGGGTCTGTTTTAAACAAAACCTCAGCTTTTCCACAATTACTGTGATAGTTCTGCCCATTACTGCAGAGCAGACGGCTCAATGAAAACAAACAAACACATCCTTCATCAAAACACTTTTAAAAACCAGTGACCTTTCCTCATCACTAGGTGGTTACCAAGTTCCACAGGTTTCCCCTCCTCATTCCATTCTTCATTTCATTTTCACTAAGGCAGCAAATAGAATAGAATCCCTAGTATGGGAACAGGCCAGTCGGCGCAAGAAGTCCACACTGACCCTCCAAAGAGTAACCAATCCAGACCCATTGCCCAACCCTATTAATCTACATTTACCCCTGACTCATGCACATAACTTACACATTCCTGAACACTATGGACAATTTAGCATGACTAATTCACCTAACCTGCATATCTTTAGATTGTGGGAGGAAACCGAAGTAAACCCACGCAGACACAGGGAGAATGTGCAAACTCCACACAGTTGGCCAACGCTGGAATCGCACCCAGGTCCCTGGCACTGTGAGGCAGCAATGCTAACCACTGAGCCACCATACCACCCTGATGTTAAGTTCATATTATCACTACGTCCCTGTGAACAGCTGTACATAACCCATTCCATCTCAGTTTGTGTGACTCTGTGACTGCAGCTGGACTTGTTTCAACTGGGCACTGTTGTTTTAAAGGCAACTTGGTGTGTGTCTCTGTATTTCTCTCTCATCAAATCAATTGTCAATATTTAACCTTGCTCAGTAGTTTAAAGGATTTACAACAAACAGTTTCAAACATAAATTTCTCACTGGCATATATTTCATGGGATGATAAAACATTGAAAACACACAAAAAATATTGCTGCACATTCATTTAGTCAGAGAGATATACAGAACGGAAACAGACCCTTCCATCCAACTGGTCCATCATGATTAGATATCCTAACCTAATCTAGTCCCATTTGCCAGCACTTGGCTCATATCCCTCAAAACCCTTCCTATTCATATACCCATTCAGATGCCCTTTCCTCTGACAGGTCATTCCATACATGCACCACCCTCTGCGTGAAAAAGTTGCCCCTTAGATCCCCTTTAGATTTTTCCCCTCTCATGCTAAAACTATGCACTCCAGTTCAGGACTCCCACACCCCAGGGAAAAGATGTATATTTATCCTGTCCATGCCTCTCATGACTTTGCAAAACCTGTAAAAGCTCACCACTCAGCCTTCAACCCTCCAGGAAAACAACTGCAGCCTATTCAACCTCTCTCTATAGACCAACTCCTCCAAATCCTGGCAACATCCTTGTAAATCTTTTTGGAACCCTTTCAAGTTTCACAACATCCTTCTGATAGGAAAGAGACCAGAACTTTACACAATATTCCAAAAGTTGCCTAACCAACATCCTGTGCAGCCGCAACATGACCTCCCAAATCCTATACTCAATTTTGATGAAGGCTTTTTGCCTAAAACGTCGATTTTCCTGCTCCTCGGATGCTGCATAACCTGCTGTGCTTTTCCAGTACCACACACTCCACTCCTATTCTCAATGCTTTGATCTATAGAGGAAAGCAAATCAAGTGCCTTCTTCGCTATCCTATCTACCTACAACTCCATTTTCAAAGAACTATGTTCAGCAAGACTTCCCAGGATCTTTCCAGTAAGTGAATACATCTTGCTCTGATTTGCCATTCCAAAATGCAGCACCTCACATTCATGTAAATTAAACTCCATCTGTCACTCCTCAGTCCATTGGCCCATATGATCAGGATCCCATTGTACTCTGAGGTAACCATTACACTATACTCTACACCTCCAAATCTGATGTCATCTGCAAACTTACTAACCATATCTCTTATGTTCACATCCAAGTCATTTATGGAAAAGCGCAGCAGGTCAGCCAGCATCCAGGAAACAGGAGAATCGACGTTTCGGGCATAAGCCCTTCTTCAGGAAGGGCTTATGCCCGAAACATCGATTCTCCTGTTCCCTGGATGCTGCCTGACCTGCTGCGCTTTTCCAGCAACACATTTCCAGCTCTGATCTCCAGCATCTGCAGACCTCACTTTCTCCTCCAAGTCATTTATGTAAATCACAAAAATCAGTGGACCCAGCACCAATCCTTGTGGTACAGCACTGGTCACAGGCCTCCAGTCTAAGAGGCAACCCTCCACCACGACCCTCTGTCACATTCATTGTTCACTTTGTGTCCTCTCTGGACCACATTTCCATCCGGTCAGGAAACAGTCCACATAATTTCTTGTGGGTTATCGATCTGTCTAAATGGAATAGGGATCATGCACAGTCCACCGTATGAGTGAGAAAAAGACTGTCTGTACAAGTGAGAGAACATGTAGGAAGAGAGGAATGAGAAAGTCGAAATCTATCAGGTAGAAAGTGAACGAAAGAATGTGGAAGAGACAGAAAACGTGGATATAGAAAAAAGAATGTGGGAAAGACGAGCAGGGAAGTGTGTGGGAGGGGGAGAAGGTGGGAGCAGCAGACAATCTATGGGAACAGGGAAAGGTTGAGAGAGAGAGAGAGTCCGTGTGAGAATAGGGTGGTGTATTAGACACAGAGAGAACTTGGGATGGGAAGAGGATGCATGTGTGTGTGTGTGAGAAAGAAAGGATGCAAGGTTAATAATGTAATAGTAAAGAAGGAGGCAAGAGAAAGACAATTACATAACTAAAGATATAGGATAAAGGAGGGAAAGGTAGCTGTGTGAAAGGGATAATTTGAAAGGGAAGGATGGAGATAAGTGTAACAGATCGATGGAACATGAGGAAGTAAGACAAAGATAAAGGTGAACTAGTTAGACCAAACTAAAGGGAAGAAATACATGGGAGGCAATGCAGAAGAGAAATTGAGGGGTTAAATTTAATGAATGGAGACAAAGTTGAGCAATGTTAAAATATGAGTGAAAGAGAACATACAAATTACAACTTTATAACAATATGTCGCTCCAATATGACATTTATTACAATGACATCAGCATAATTTCAAAACCACACAGCCGCTGTCATCTTGTGTCTTTCTTCTTCCAGCTGAAAGTCTCCCAGGGTCGTCGTCTTTCTTTTTACTGTGAGTATGTTTCATATGAAAAGGTACCTTTGATAGACAGAGTTTCCTAATTTCTTGGAAAGCAAGATGTTAGCTCTTCAGGCATTTTTGTCTCGACAGCTGTTGCTCTCTGACCGATTTTCAAAATGTCTGTATTTTATACTCTCGTCAACATTGGGTAGTCTCATTGGTTCGATGTTGGCAAACAATAAATTCAAACTTAATTGGGTTTCAGTGAGCTGGGGCATAATTTAAACTGATTGGTTAATCCAAATTGTTGTCAGAACAGCAACCAAAACTCAGGTATCCATTTCACAGCCAGAAGTTACATACTTTAAATTTTCCAGTACATTCTGGGACTGCCACCTAGTCATATGCAAAGGTGCTTGTAATCTCTCAGTTCAGAACAGCATTCACTCTTTGAAAAGGTACAGTACAGGCCTCCAACTTCATAACACTTACCTAATGTTACAACACCTCTGTTATTATATATTCCTGAGATAATATTAACATGAAATATTAAAATGTCTGCTTTCTTTAATTGGTTATGAAATGATTCACTATGAATTAACCATTAAGCTCCTCTTTTCAAAGCAAGTTTTCTCTTCTTCAGTTTTTGAACCATTATCCATCAGTTCATTCGGTCAGTCGCCTCTCACATCCCAAGTGAATTACCTCTCTCTGAGCTTGGAACCATCATCAAGAAGTTCATTCACTTTTTTGTCCACGTTGGTCTTCCCCAAAGAGGTGCAAAGCCCAGTCAAATGGCATTTAATAAAATAATCAATGCTTGGGGTCTTCCCTGACAGGATTCATCAGTCCCTAACCCTGTCAGCTTCTCTCAACCATCTCCTATTGGACCCAGAACCCCGTTTGGACTTGTTTGGTTTTGGGTCATTGACAAATTCCTGCTGGAATTCCTCTCTTAAACAATGGCTCTGGTCTGGAAATGTGTAACACCATTGTTCTTGTTCCTAGTCTGTGTGCAGGGACACTGTAGTAAGGGATGTTTGTGTAGGTGCTTGTTGTAGACACTTGGGCATCCCCACTTAAATGTATTGGTGTGGGAACCTCTCGGAGTCCTGGTGTTGCTGCCTTTGTGCGTTTGTCTTATTCAGCTACCTTGCTACAACTGGTACTGTGATGACTATCTTTGCAATATTCCCTTCGATCAGCTCAATGTGGATTAACTTACTTGACTTTGTTTTCAGCTTCTGCCACCTCCCTTTATTCATTGGCCTTCTTTGGTACTTATGACCTTCAATTTCTCCAATTCCATTTCAGGTGATCACCTCCTTGTATAAGTCATGTATAAGCTCACCAACTCCCACATCTATCTTGTTCCCTGCCAAATCTCTTTTCCTTTACCCTGGTCACACTACTGTCCATTCCAGTGCTTCAGAAATATTCGCAGGCACTTCCTTATATCCATCTCTTGCTCGCATCTGTTCAGTAGATCACATTTTCACATTACATACGACACGTATATGGCCATCGGGGTTGTGATATGACCTCTGGCACTGGTAGTGAGTTCTCAGCATGCCACCCGTTAGTCATTAATTCCCAGTCATTTTTTACTTTCTGCTCTTTCAGTTAATTTGGTGGCAATTGCGATTGCATCCTGCAGGAAGTGTGCGCTCTCCAGCTGCACCAATTGCTACCTGGTGGCCATGGCAATGGCAGATCTATTGTTCCTTACTACTGATGTAACTGTGTGCAAGACTGTTTATTATTGTTCTCCACGTTGTTTCCTGTACCTCATCCGTGTGTGTAGAGTCACCAATGTGTTGCACCGTGCGCCTACAGACTCTTCTGTCTGATTCACCGTTATTTTCACCTTTGACCGATTTGCGGTCATTTGCTGCCACAAACTAAAAACAAAATACTGCATTAAGAAAATGGGGTGTGTAATTCTAGAAGCTCATCTCTGTTTGAAAATTCCATTTCTACTTTCCACTTGAACTGTAAAGGTAACTGATAACACTGGTGGTTATGTTTTGTAATAGAAAGGTATAACACAAAGGCTGGATGGGCAGGATCTAACTGGTTTGATACAGTTTTAACCTTCCTGCTGCCATTCACTTTGATTCTGTTGCTCAATGCTCTGACAGTCAGACACATTTTAGTGTGTCGTCAAATCTGTAAAGGATTGAAGGGTCAGAACAAGAAAGAAAATCACAGTGACCCAGAAATGGAGAGCAGATGAAGTTTGTGATACTGTTACCATATTTGCCAGTTTCATACTTCTGTGGTTGGTATAAGTTTTGCATTTCTTGTATAATTGCATTATGGGCAGAAATGGTAGAGATAATGACAATTCTGAATATATATTTAGTGAAGTTGGAGACAGTCCTCAATGTTTAAGCTGCCAACAAATACATTTATTTATGGGGCAACTCAGTCCAAGTTCAGAAACCAGCTCAAGACCATGGTGAAATGTCTACTTGCATCCATTATTGAATTACTTAATGAACAAAATAGATGACAGCAGCAGATTGCTCTGGAAGTTCCTCTCCTTACATCATAGCAAAGAGGAACACACATTCCTCATGTAAAAATATCAACTTTACTGGCTTATCAGAGAGACCAAACCATGTTATTTTCTGGGTTTTAATTGTACATTATTCATGCATCTCTCTCCATGCAGTTCAGGCTCTTCTCTCCTGCAACTCCTTGAAAATGTTCCTTCCTCTGAAATCTGTGCAATCATAACCACCAGCACACACATGCCACCCTTTTAAATAAGATTATGCCCCTTCCTCATAAGATGAAAACTGTCAAGTTTTAAGATGATATACTTCTTACAGCAAGAAAAATATTCAACATCGTATTTCAACAAGGCCAGAATGAACAATTCTTCCCATAGAGGTAGTCAAGAGTGTGGTGCTGGAAAAACACAGCAGGTCAGGCAGCATCCAAGGGGCAGCAGAATCGATGTTTTGGGCAAAAGTCCTTTTTAGGGATTAATTCCTGATGAAGGTCTTATGCCCGAAATGTCGATTCTCCTGCTCCTCGGATGCTGCCTGACCTGCTGTGCTTTTCCAGCACCACACTCTCGACTCTGATCTCCAGGATCTGCAGTCCTCACTTTCTCCCCGTTAACATGTAGGTAGACAGGATAGTGAAGATGGCCTTTGGTACACTTGCCTTTATTGGTCAGTGCATTGAGTATAGGAGTTGAGATGTCATGTTGCGGCTTTGATTAGATTAGATTACAGTGTGGAAACAGGCCCTTCGGCCCAACAAGTCCACATCGACCCGCCGAAGCAAAATCCACCCATACCCATACGTTTACCCCTTACCTAACACTACAGGCAATTTAGTATGGCCAATTCACCTGACCCTGCACATCTTTGGATGGTGGGAGGAAACCGGAGCACCCGGAGGAAACCCACGCAGACACGGGGAGAACGTGCAAACTTCACACAGTCAGTCGCCTGAGGCGGGAACTGAACCCGGGTCTCTGGCGCTGTGAGGCAGCATTGCTAACCACTGTGCCACCGTGCCGCTGTATAGAACATTGGTTAGATCACTTTTTGAATACTTTATACAGTTCTGGTCTCCCTGCTATAGGAAAGATGTTGTGAAACGTGAAAGGATTCAGAAAAGATTTACAAGGACGTTGCCAGGATTGGAGTGTTTGAGCTGCATGAAGAGGCTGAATAGATGAGGTCTTCTTGCTGTGGAGCCTTGGAGGCTGAGGGATGATCATATAGGTTTATAAAATCATGAGGGACGTGGATAGGGTGAATAGTCAAGGTCTTTTTCTCAGGGTAGCAAAGTCCAAAACTAGACAGCATAGGTTTGATGAGAGGGGAAACATTTAAAAAGCATCTGGATGCATTTATGACAAGGAAGGGTTTAGAGGGATACAGGCCAAATGCTGGCAAATGGGACTTCATCGGTTTAGGATATCTGGTTGATATGGATGAGTTGGGCCAAAGGATATATTTCCATTCTGTATGACTCTATTGTACAATCACTCTGCCCCTGTTATAACCTGTACCACATCCTGTTGACGATTTACCCGTGCACTCATTGCTCTACATTGCTTTACTATTTGTACAATTAGCTGTAAGGTCTGTAACATCTCCATTAGATCTCCCTGAGTTCCTTGCTCGATCTACAAGCTGTAACTTGAAACTGTTCTCTTCAACTCAACGTTTCCTGCTCTATCCTAATATCTCATGTGCCTTTATCCGCAATATGCCTGCATGAAGATTGCTGGAAAAACTGAGCAGGTCTGGCCACATTTGGGGACCAAAGTCAGAATTAACATTTCACGTTGAGTGAACCTTTCCTCAGAACTGGGTGATACATTGACCTGATTTGATCTTACTTTCATAAGATACTGTTAAATATGTCTGTGTGTTCCAGCTTAGACTATGAAATATCATTCAGGTGTCTTTAATACCATACTTGGCCTTAACTGCAATGTGCGCAACATAAACATTGAGAGAAATGAGGTGGGAAGACCCAATTAAAACAATCATTGTCCTGACCAAAGTACATCCTCAGCATGGCTTCATTATAACATTTTTCCCTTCTGGAGAGCCAAACAGAAAACCACATTCAGACATGTTTTTTCAAGGACTGTCCCTAGATTATGTCTCATTTAGAATAATAGAATCACAGAATTATACAACACAGGTGCCCTTCAGCCCACCTTTGCCAACCTATCTATACTGATCCCACACTTTTTGTAGCACTTGGGCCATAGCCTTGACATTCCAAGTGCTCATCCAGAACTTTTTAAAGGTTGAGGTTTCCCACCTCCACTACCCTTACAGATTCCTGCCACCCTCTGCGTGAAAAGAGGTTTCCTGAAATTTCTTCTAAACCTCCTGTTCTTCACCTTAAAATTAAT
This sequence comes from Chiloscyllium plagiosum, assembly GCF_037043375.1. NCBI lineage: Eukaryota > Metazoa > Chordata > Chondrichthyes > Orectolobiformes > Hemiscylliidae > Chiloscyllium > Chiloscyllium plagiosum. The sequence goes on along the minus strand of NW_028270178.1, from coordinate 22,678,804 downwards.
TCCCTTCTTATTGACTCTTCAACTAAAGGGAACAGCCGCACCTTATCCATACCTCTCAAAATCGTATACACTTCTACCATGTACTCCTCCAGCCTTCTCTGAAGAATGATAACTTTACGCCCGGAGTGTAGATATAATGAAAGATTATTCACATTCGGCCTGTTTTCTCTAGAATTTGGGAGATTATGGGATGATCTGATCAAAGACTTGACATGGAAAGACAGGGCAGATAAGCCACTTCCACTGGTTGCAGATACTAAAATGAGTCTGAGAATTAGGGCCAGACCATTCATGAGAAATGTGAGTAAGTACTTTGACACATAAACAATAATAAATATTTGGAACTCTCTTCCACAAACAGCAATTGATGCCAGATCAGTTGTTAATTTTAATTGTGAGATAAATACATTTTTGTGAAGCAAAGGTATTAAGGGATATGGGCGAAAGACAGTTCGTCCACAAGTCAGCCATGATCTCCTTGAATGGCAGAATATTCTCCTACTCCTGTTGCTTTGATCTTCTGCTCTAAAGAAAACAAGCCAACCCTGTCCAGTCTGTCTTACAGCCAAAATACTGCATCCCAGGTAACATCTTGGTGAATCTCCTCTGCACACCCTCTCGTGTATGATCTAATGACATCTGTTTCAATCAATACATGTGGTGACTGACTCCTGCTGTACATTCATGGACAAAACTGAGACATTGCAAGGCCCTAAATCCCATGTCAGTGACTCACTACTGAACCAATCCAATCAAATGAATGAATAAGTCAATTGTATCTCCTGGTAATTGCTGAACAACTCCTACCATCACTGCTCCGGACAACAATTCATGCTCTAAGTGCACTTCATACAACATGACAAATGTGCAATCTTCATTAGGCTTCCTGTTTATCACTTTGGCTTTTAATGTACTATTTCTGTGAAAAAAAGCAGTGTTTACCTTCAGTCTCCCAGTTGCAATTAACATTACAAGTGGATCAGCAGTTTCCTGGAGTCTTCCTTTCTGGACTTACATTTGTGAACTGCAGTGAGTTCCATGGGCTACCCCCACAACGTCATGTACAAAGATGCTCACTTAGTTACAACAGAAACACAAGCTATTGAATTTCACTTCGGCCTCAGCACCTGCCTTTCTGGCCCATGGAATGCATCCTGAGGCATTGCCAGTTGTCCCTTCTTTACCCTGGCTACTTGCCTTTTTTTCACTCTCCCACTTTCAATCCTTTGTGGGTTTGCAGACTGACAGAAAGAAAGGATTAATTTCATGGATCAGCTCAATCATCAGCTAGTAACAGTCGTAACACACTGGCCTTGAACATGTTCAATGCAGCTAAATGTGAGGTGATTCACTTTGGGAAGAATAACTGGAAGGGAGAATATTGGGTCAATGGAAAGATTCTTGGTAGTATAGATGTGCGAAGTGACCTTGGAGTTCATGTACATAGATCACTGAAAGTTGCCACCCAGGTTGACAGTGCTGTTAAGAAGACGTACGGTGTGTTAGGTTTTATTGGCCAAGGGATTGAGTTCCGGAGCCGTAATGTCATGCTGCAACTATACAAAACACTAGTGCGGCCGCACTTGGAATATTGTATACAGTTCTGGTCGCCCCATTACAGGAAGGATGTGGAAGCATTGGAAAAGGTGTAGAGGAGATTTACCAGGACGTTGCCTGGTCTGGAGGGAAGCTCTTAAGAGGAAAGGCTGAGAGACTTGGGTCTGTTCTTATTGGAAAGAAGAAGGCTAAGAGGGGATTTAATAGAGACATACAAGATGATCAGAGGAGTACATAGAGTGGACAGTGAGAGTCCTTTTCCTAGGATAATGATGTCAGCTTGTACAAGCGGGCATAAGTACAAACTGAGGGGTGATAGATTTAAGACAGACATCAGAGGCAGATTCTTTACTCAGAGTGTGGTAAGGGCATGGAATGCCGTACCTGCCAATGCAGTTAACTCAACCACATTAGGGACATTTAAACAATCCTTGGATAAGCACATGGATGATGATGGGATAGTGTTAGGGGATGAGCTTCGATGAGTTCGAGTGTCGGCGCAACATTGAGGGCCAAAAAGCCTTTTCTGCGCTGTGTAGTTCTATATTCTATGTTGCAAATAATAGTAAGTCTGTAAGTCCTTCTCAGAGAATATCTTTTCTTTGATCTTGACGTGTGGTGGTTATTCCAAATGTTCCTATCTAAGAATCAAAATGACTTTGCTTTAACTGTTCAAATTCAATGTCGGCTTATATGGCCGTTCCCTTAAGCTGCAGAACGTTAGTATAATTTATAAACCAATTCACACACACTCAGAATAGACTTTGTTACTGCATATTAATAACCCTGTGAAGGATCCTCTAGTAGTGAGGCACAAACCTCATGTGTTCTACCTATCAACCTGCTCCACATGGGCAGTTGAAACTTTATTGCTGGAACAGCACAGCAGGTCAGGCAGATGCTGCCTGACCTGCTGTGCTGTTCCAGCAATAAAGTTTCAACTTTGATCTCCAGCATCTGCAGACCTCACTTTCTCCACACGGGCAGTGACCAGTTCACCTTCAGCCATTTCATTTTCTTCACTATGTTGTCAAATGACAAAAAATATCTCAACATCCTTTGCCACAAACTTTGGTTTGGCCTGTTGAAATGTAAACAGCTCTTTTGTGGACGTTAGGCTATGTCTTGGGTTTTACCTCACAGCGTTCTTCTGCAGCTGATGTTTATATTTTATACTGCAGGTTGGCAGTCCCTATCTCTTTCCTATATTCCATTTTAAAAAAAACTCTCTTATTTTCTATCACTTCTCTTTGAAGTTAAAGAATTTCTCAAATCCTTATTCTATCTCCATCCTTTCCAATTCCAATACTTCCTTTATCTTTTTCCCATTTCTCTGCTCTTTGGAAGGCTATTTATAACTGTTTCATTTCTTCATCATGTTTAAACTACTTTCAGTAACTTCTTCACAGACAATTCCAATGACTCGCTTATTCGAGTGTGTGATCCCTCATATTGCACACATTCCAAATGCTTTCACAAAATTTCAATCATCTCTTGTCATTGCACCTGCAAATCAGTCCAAGTTACCTCCTCCTCCTGCTGTATGGATTTAGCTGCTTCCAATGTCATCTTATGTTTAATACAAGAAACCTGGTCTGTATATTTTTGTTCCTCAACAATTACTCACCCCACATTGTCCACATTCAGAAATACATCACACAGCCTCCAAATTTTTGTCACAAGTCTAATAGATAAGAGTGCACAGATAACCAAGCGTAATGTATTTGTACATATAAGCTGTTGGGACTATGTCCTCAGTCCCATATTCCTGATCACATTTGACTCTCTTGTAGATAAAAATCTAACCATTTCCAATTGAAAAATATTCAGTCTCCACTATTCATGAGCTATTACAAATGTATAAATATGTTATATACATTATAAACATTTACATATTCATCCTGTATGAACAACTAATTGAATGACAAAATGGTTAAATTACCGATCGAGGGCAAAATAAACAGGTGATTTCATAAATAAAAACTGAAACAAAATAAACAAACTTTAACAAGTGACAAGATGGATGAACAATAACTAAAATGAAAACTGAAGTAATATCCTCTTTAATCTAATCTAATCTCAAATATACACACAAATAATATAGACAAGTGCAACAAATTGGCCAAACATCATCTATCTTTGCTTCACATTATGTGCATTTGGATACAGGACCTTTAGTTTTAATTTTGTAATTTCTAGCTTTTTCTGTTGATTGATTTATTCTTAAATTTGAACTATCTGACTCTTTCCATCATAGTCTATTTCTCATATAAAGACTGTTCTCTCTTGCCTTTTCCTGACACTTTGACTTATCACATCCACTAATACTTAATCACTCCCCTCACTATTTATATTCACACAGGACAGAAAAGGCCCTTCAGCCCATTGAGTCTGCACCAACATAACTACCACAACAGGTGTGCTAATTCCAATTTCCTGCACTTATCCCTTGAATGTTATGATATTTAATGTACTCATGCAATTATTTTTTTAAAGGTTGAAAAGGTTTTGGCCTCCACTACCTTCCCAAGCAATACATTTTAGATTCCCACCACCTGCTGAGAGAAAAAGGTTTTCTCTCAAATCCCCTCTGAATCTGCTGCCCCTTGCCCTAAAACTATGTCTTCTCATGATTGACACCTCAACCAAGGGGAACAGCTGCTGTTCATACCCCTCATAGTCTTATATACACCTCATTCATGTCCCCTGTCAATCTTCTCTGCTCTAGAGAAAACAATCCAACCCCTACTCTCTCCTTATAGCTCATTTTCTCCATTCCAGGCAACATTCTGGTGAACCTCCTCTGTATCCTTTCTGCATCCTGTCTGTAGTGAGGTGACCAGAACTGCACACAGTACTGCAGTTGTGGCCAGACCAATGCTCTGTACAGCTCCAACATTACCTCCTTTCTCTTGTATGCTATGCCACAACTGATGAAAGCACGTGTCCAGTGTGCCGCCTTAACTATCCTATTCACTTATTCACTTAATAGTAAGGTCCTGTGGAGTGTTGTTGAACAATGTGACTCTGGAGTGCAGGTTCATAGCCCCCTGAAAGTAGAGTCACAGGTGGATAGGACAGTGAAGAAGGCATTTCGTATGCTTTCCTTTATTGGTCAGAGTATTGAGTACAGGAGTTGGAAGGTCATGTTGCGGCTACAAAGGACATTGGTTAGGCCATTTTTGGGATATTGTGTGCAGTTCTGGTCTGCTTCCTATCGGAAGGATGTTGTGAAATTTGAAAGGGTCCAGAAAGGATTTGCAGGGCTGTTGCCTGGGTTGGAGGATTTGAGTTCTAGGGAGAGGTTGAATAGGCTGGGGCTGTTTTCCCTTTAGCATGGCTGAGGGTGACCTCACAGAGGTTTATAAAATCATGAGGGGCATAGATAGGATGAACAAAGTCTTTTCCCTGGGGTGGGGAGTCCAGAACTAGAGGGCATAGGTTTAGTGTGAGAGGGGTAAGATGTAAAAGAAACCTAAGAGGCAACTTTTTTCATTCAGAGGGTGGCATGTGTATGGAATGAGCTGTCAGAGGAAGTGGTAGAGGCTGGTACAATTGCAACATTGAAGAGGCATCTGGATGGGTATATGAATAGGAAGGGTTTGGAGGGATATGAGCCGGGTGCTGGCAGGTGGGACTAGATTGGGTTGGGATATCTGCTTGGCATGGACGAGTTGGACCAAAAGGTCTGTTCTGTGCTGTACGTCTCTATGACTCTATCATTAATGGAAAATGGAGGCAAAATGGAACTAATTCTATGGATCAAGAGTCCAGACGACAAAAGTCAATGAAGGAACTTCCTCAAATTAGTGGCAAAATCCACAAGAAACATCACATTGTTGCTGACTGCAATGAGACACTACATCATGTGGGCGGCACGGTGGCACAGTGGTTAGCACTGCTGCCTCACAGCACCAGAGATCCGGGTTCAATTCCCGCCTCAGGCGACTGACTGTGTGGAGTTTGCACGTTCTCCCCGTGTCTGCGTGGGTTTCCTCCGGGTGCTCCGGTTTCCTCCCACAGTCACAAAGATGTGCAGGGTCAGGTGAATTGGCCATACTAAATTGCCCGTAGTGTTAGGTAAGGGGTAAATGTAGGGTTATGGGTGGGTTTCGCTTCGGCGGGTCGGTGTGGACTTGTTGGGCCGAAGGGCCTGTTTCCACACTGTAATCTAATCTAATCTAATCATCAACTGAGTAGCTGGTCAGTTGGACCTAGGGCATTGCCCGAAATTCTTTCTTTCTGAATCTTTTGAGTGCTTGATCATTACTCTTGAGAAGGAGAGACTAACATCGCTGTTTGCAAAGTTTTCAGAGATCTGTGTGTCACTGCCATTTCACAAATTGTGACAAACTGTAACTTAAACCCCCCAAAGGTTGTTAAAACATTTAGTGTCTGCTGGCTTCAATAGAGGATTATAATCCAGTGTTTCCAAAGGTTACATGCCTTTGTTTAACTAATATGTGAATACCTTCCAGTTGCACTTTCAACCTTCGAGTTGTGAAAAAAAACACACCTCATGCTTTTTTACAACATAGCAATGTCCAAACATTCAATTTTCCCAGTTTATGTAACATAGGAGAGGTCTTTGCATCAGCAACCTCTGATTTTCTCTTATTCTTTATTTCTCAAAGACTATGAACAGATTTCAACAAAACCTGGTGTGCGGATAGTGTATGGCCCAGGGAAGAAATTATTAAAAGTTTTGGCAAAGAGGGATGTGATAGATGCGGAGGAATTGGGGCAGGTTGGAGCAGTCTCCCAATGAGGAAGCTCAGCTTGTCCATGACAGAGCTCTGTTGTATCAGGACTGACACCCAGTTCCAATCAGTGAGTTGTGTGCAGCACACCATCATGGCTTGTATAATTGACATAGCTGAAGATGCCAGTGGCTGACTTGCATTGTGGGTCAAAATGCTGACTCAATTCGTCATGTTTGCATCCCTTTATGTTGGTTGGAAAGAGAAGGACCTGATTGGATGTTTGTCACTGCTCACAGCCTCTGATGATCACCCAGTGCACAATGAGAGGCTGTGGGTCTACACTGGGCACTGGCGACAGAGTAACGGTGACTTAGAGCAGGCGGTTAGATGGGATGGGGTTGAGAACAGGTAAACTGTCTAGGCTGGTGTATAAACAGTGACTAGGGTGAGAGAATGGGGTTGTACCTGTAGGGGAGTGTCAGCTACGTTGACTGTGTAACAAGAGCAGTGTGGCTTTGTGGCCATTGCTGCTGAGGCTCAAAGCCAGATTACCAACTCTTCCCTGGGTGTACAGCAGCCTTTCAAAGGTGGTGTGGCTGCAAGGGACACTAGTCTTTGGGCAGTTAGTGGTGAGTTGTTCCAAAGGCACATGGTGTGAAGGGGTTGAAATCGCCCAAGTGAAAGACAGTGTGACAGGGGGTAGATCGTTTATATTTGGCTAAGGTATGGTAAGAAATCTCACTAGGCCTCACTGAGAGAAAAACTCCCAGAAAGCAATTCAACATGGACTTAGCTCAAAGCAAACCCTGAGGCTGGAATTGAATGCGGGTCCCTGGAGCTGTGAGGCAGCGGTGCTAACAACTGAGCTACTGTGCCACCCATGATGACTTGTTGCGCCAAATGGCTTATTTCCCCACTGTAGAGATTTTGTTCTATGGAATATGCAGCTTCAGCATAGAATAAGAAAGGCGAATGGAATCTGGCATTAAGTGGAAAAGGACTAGATTATAAAAGTAGAGACATTTGCTTGCATATGTACATTAGTCATTTCTAGCCTTCAGTTAATAGGGGCACAGAATTCAAGAGCAAGGGTGTTATAATAAACTTGCAAAGGACACTGCTTTGTTCTCCGCTATAGTATAGTGCTCAGTCCTCGGCAGCACAATAAATGAAGGGTGTGAATGCATTGGACAGAGTGTAGAAGAAGTTTGAGAACTGTTCAGGGGATAAAACTCGTCGTTATGAGGAAAGATTGGTGAAGTTGGGACTCTTCCCCCTTGTAGGGGAGATAGCTAAGAGACGGTTTCAAAACCATGAGAGTTTTGGACAGAGTGGATAGGGAGAAACTATTTGGGCTCAAAAAGGATTGGAGCCAGAGGGCACAGTTTTAAAATATTACACAAAAGAGGCAAATAAGGGTGGAAAAGAAACATTCACACTGTGAGCATTTAAAGTCTGGAAGGCATGCCCAGAAGTGTCATGGAGGAATGTTCAATTAACACATTCAAGAGGATATTAGATGACCATTAAAATAGACACAATGTCAGGATCATGGGAAAAAACCAGACGCTTGGCACTAAATTAAAACGCTCAAAACTGATAAAGATATGATGGCCAAATGGCCTCCAGCTCTGCAACAAATTCTATGATACTGTGGGAGTGTCCTCAGTGTGGCTCAGCTCCATACTTTTACAATATTCTTGTGAAGGATTTTGTTTTACAATACTGTACAAACATTAAGCTTTTGTATATCGTTCCACCAAGAGAAGTAGGCCACGTACTGGCAAAATGGGACCAGATTAGGTTGGGATATCTGGTTGGCATGGACGAGTTGGACCGAAGCGCCTGTTTTTGTGCTGTACATCTCTATGACTCTAAGTCAATTCATGCTACTTGAGCTCACTATCTAAGAACAAAAACTTCGTTTTTGAAAGTATTACTTGAAAAATTATAAGTCCTTTATAAAAATGTATATATGTAGTTGCTTAGTGATACAGACCTTGAGTGTTGTAGAGTAAAGAGTCATACTGTTTCTTTGTCTTATACCCATCAAAGCAAATCTCAAGATTACCAAACTTACTTCCGACTTTGGGTGACAAGGCTGTGGTGCAGAGCAATAATTGGTATATGTATCATCCTTAACATAATTCGAAGTAATATTATAAAGCAAATTTTGACACTGAACCACATCAGGAGACTAGAGCAGAAAACAAAATGGTATGGTGGGAAGGTCTAATGAAGAAAAGCTGAGGGACTTGAGGCTGTTTTCATTAGAGAGAAGAAAGTTGACAGGTGACTTAACAGAGACGTACAAGATGATCAGACGGTTAGATAGGTTGGACAATGACAGCCTTTTCCCTCAGATAGCGTGAGGGGACATGGCTTTAAATTGAGGGTGATAGATATAGGACAGATTTCAGAAGTAGGTTCTTTACTCAGAGAGTAATAAAGGCATGGAATGCGCTGTCTGCAACAGTCATAGGCTCACCAACTTTAATGGCATTTCAAGGGTCATTGAATAAACATGAGAATGGAAAAGTGTAGGTTAGATGGGCTTCAGATTGGTTCCACAGGTCGGGCCAAAGGGCCTGTATTGAGCTGTAATGTTCTACCTTCTATAATCTTTAGCAACTGAAGTGACGATGCAGTCGCTTTAGAAAGGTTATTTTGTCCTTTTTTTTTTAAGAGAGGTGTTGAAGGCAGAGGTGCCGAGGGCTCTGGGAACAGCCAAGTTTAGCAATGGCAGTGGAGTCGCCAGTTGTCCCAGTTCAGGTTTTTTGGAGCTTGGTTTAACTGTGGTAATCAAAAGATGCTGAACGGAAGGAAGGCAAACTTGAACAAATGATTCCTGAATGACTTTCTCTCTGAAATCTCTTTGGAAGTTGTTCCCTCCTGCCTTTAAGAATTTGTCTTTCAATTTAGCTTTTTGCCAAGGGATGTAGTTATGGGATGTACTGCGTTGGAACAGCTCCTTAGTTAAGTTGCTGAATCGGGTCGGTTAAGTTTGCCAATAGTTATATTATTCTAAATTCTGGTTTCCGTTCTTTGTGTTTCAACTGTAGTGTAAATCAAGTTGTGTTTTGCTTAAAGCAGAGTGGTTTGACCGGCTGTGTCACACCTAGAATATCCACTTCACGTTTGTCTTTAAAATAAGAAAACGTTAGGGTCTAGGCTACCTTCTTAAGATATTTTGAGGGGGCCGCGGAGAGATTAGTAGTCATTGTCAGGCCGGTCCATAACACTGAAAGATTCACCGAACGAAACAGTCAGTCCACCTCTAGATTCCTGCAGTGACTTTAGATGCCTCTTTCCATTTGGACTGAACCGATTCCCCCACAGCCTGGAACAGATCAAATACAGCCATAAATAAGATCGAAGTAATCGTTCAATAATCATTGACAAATATTACCCAGAAGATAAACACTCACTCAATCAGTTCCAAACATCTGCAGGTCTGTATGAGACGGATGACAGCGGGGACAAATTGGTCTGTGAAGGAATTCGATCCCAGATCCAGAACTTTCAATGACTGGTTTGTACCGACAACAGTGGAGAGCTCCTGAGCACAAGAATCTGAGAGATTGACATCACACAAACTGGATAGAATGGAAACAGAAATGAAAAGAATCAAAGTCAACCTTCAGTGTTCATTAAAACCACTAGCATTGAGTATAGTAATAGTGTGCAGCTTTTGTTAGTAAAACAGATACTTTTAAAGTGTCTATTTAAATCAATTCTTGATAGGAATCACTATGTACAGTATGACTGTTATGACATAGGGTAAACTCTCCTGCTTAATTTAAACCAGCACCACAGAAAACATTTATCCCGTGCAGTAATTTGCAAAAATTCGAGAGGCCAAGAACTATTTAAAGTAAACATGAACAACTTTATTTCTTAAAGTAATACAGAGAATGATTAACTAACAACTATTTACAACTCCTTCCTCTAACCTATCTTTTACTTTCCCTTTCTACAATACTAGCCCGATAAAACACCCGATTAAGATTTACAAAACAAAATTCCTTATCTCAAAACCAGGCAGCTTTCGGTTCTTCTGTATTCCTGTCTTCTTTCTTCTTCTGGTGGGGGGGTGTGGTTCTACTCCACAGGTTACTGAGCTTTCTTTTCTAGGCAGGGTGTAGATGTTGTTGGCTTGGCAGTTCTTCTCTCAACTGTCCAATCCTCCACGGTCTTATACCCCCAAAGCATCGGATTGTGACATTGGCTTTTAAGATTGTCAACATACTAAATTCAAACTTGATTGGGATTTGGTACTTTCGTGGTATAATTTAAACTGATTGGTCGAATTTGTTTTTGTTTCATAGCAACTCAGCCAGTGCTACCTGCTCTGAACCAAACATTACATCATAAATTCTCCAGCACTCGGTGTGCTTACCAAGTCCTTCGCTCTCTTAAAGGTACAGTACACTTCTACACCTTCATAACACCTCCCCCTTTAAGAAAAAAATGAACCATCAAATCTCATCTAAACCCTATCGGTTAAATCCATGATAACGCATCTGCGATTACATTCTTACGACCTGCAACATGTATGATTTTTAAATTTAAAGTCTGTAACATAAGACTCCAACAGAATAGTCTCATATTCCTGTCTTTAAAGCGTTCTAAGAATGTAAACGGATTGCGATCTGTGTACACAACCGTCTCTGACACATTGTTCGTGACATACACATTAAAATGCTGTAAGGGCAGTACCAAACTCAATCGCTCCTTTTCGATTGTGGAGTATTACCTCTGGGGGATGTTGATCTTCTTCGAAAAGTAACCAACTGGCAGTTCAATCCCATCCTCATCTTCCTGAAGGAGTACCGTTCCAACTCCAACGTCACTAGCATCGATGGCGACTTTAAAAGGTTTTGAAAAGTTTGGTGTAGCTAAAATTGGTTTGGTGGTTAATATGTTTTTCAAATGGTTGAATGTCTCCTGGCATTGTCCTGTCCACCAAAACTTTTGTGTTCTTCTTCAGCAAATCGGTTAACAATGCTGCTATACTTCTGAAGTTTGGAACAAATTTCGATAGGATCCGCTGAGTCCTAAGAATCGAAGTACCACTTTCTTCAAGGTTGGTCATGGAAATTCCTCGATGGCCTTCGTCTTTGCATTCCGTGATGTTAACCTTCCATGTTGTGCCCCAAGAACGTCACTTTTGCGTTTGTGAATTCAGTTTTGTTTAATTTTATCACAAGTTTTGTTTCTCCTAGACGCCCAAAGAACTCTGCCAACTGTACCATGTGATCTTTCCAGGACTTACTAAAGATCACTACATCATCCAAACAGACTGCACAGTTTGTTGACCCAGCCACAACTCTGTTCATGAGTCTTTGGAATGTGGCAGGTTACAAATGCAGAAATTTATTTCGGAGAAAGTGAGGACTGCAGATGCTGGAGATCAGAGCTGAAAAATGTATTGCTGGAAAAGCGCAGTAGGTCAGGCAGCATCAAGGAGCAGGAGAATCGATGTTTCGGGCATAAGCCCTTCTTCAGGAATGCCTGCTTGGCACACCCTCCTCATTCCTGAAGAAGGGCCTGAAACGTCGATTCTTCTGCTCCTTGGATGCTGCCTGACCTGCGGCGCTTTTCAAGCAACACATTTTTCAGAAATTTATTTCGTCAACTCCGATAAAGGTACCTGCCAATAACCACACATTAAGTCCAATTTGGTGATGTAACTGGCTTGTCCAACTTTCTCAATACAGTCCTCCAATCTAGGAATTGGACATGAGTCCAATTTTGTTGCGGTGTTGACCTGCCGATGATTCACGCAGAATCTTTGAGCCCTGTCCAGTTTGGGAACTAAGGTGCTCGGCGAACTCCATTGCTCTGGCTTGGTGCGATGATGTCCTCGTCGAGCATGCCCTCCACCTCTATCTGGCACAGTATGGCTTTGAAAAGGTTAGGCTGATTGCAGTATTCCCTATATCTACTTCATGCAACACTAGCATTAATCCTTCCCACCTGATTCTTACATCGGTCCTTATACTGCAGTAACAAATTTTTTAAACTGCTTTCTATTTTCCTGAGACAGATAGCTTACTAGCCTATCCCACTCCTCAAGGTCTTCTTCATTTTTTAATCTATTTGGAGGCACATCAAAATCCACACCATCTGGATTTGATTCCTCACTCTGCGGGCCAGTAACTAACACCTGTTTCTCCAGTTCGTTCTCTTGAGTATAACACGGTTTCAACATGTTCACATGACGTACCTGATACCTTTTTATTCCAATCTGGCAGCTTTACTGGATAGTTCACCTGACTCAACTTCTTCTCAATTTGATAGGGACCACTAAACTTGGCTTTGAAGGGATCTCCTATCACTGGTAACCATACCAACATGTTATCTCCTTGGGAAAACGTCCAAGTCTCAGTGCTTTTATCTCACCTGTTTCATTCTATACTTTTTAGATTAGATTATATTACAGTGTGGAAACAGGCCCTTTGGCCCAACAAGTCCACACCGACCCGCCGAAGCGAAACCCACCCATACCCCTTACCTAACACTACGGGCAATTTAGCATGGCCAATTCACCTGACCCTGCACATCTTTGTGACTATGGGAGGAAACCGGAGCACCCGGAGGAAACCCACGCAGACACGGGGAGAACGTGCAAACTCCACACAGTCAGTCGCCTGAGTCGGGAATTGAACCCGGGTCTCTGGCGCTGTGAGGCAGCAGTGCTAACCACTGTGCCACCGTGCCGCCCAATACTGTGCCCTCTTTAGGTGCTAGTTAGCTAACTCACCTAGTCTATTTAATCTCTACCTCACCCCTGATACATACCTAAGTGTGATATCTCTGATTTTGGTCTTGTCAATTTTTCTTTAATTAATTTCAAAGGGCCTCCCACTTCATGACCGAAAATTAACTCAGAGAGAGAGTAGTGTGTAGATTCATTTGGGGTATCTCTAATGGCAAACAATATGAATGGGATACCTCTACCCAATTATTCGGGTAATCCTGACAGTATGCTCTCAACATGGTCTTTGAGGTCTGATGCCACCTTTCTAAAGCTCCCTGGGATTCAGGACGAGATGCACTGGATTTAAGGTGCTTTATACCTAAGCTATCCAGAACCTCCTTAAACAGCCTTGGAGTAAAATTTGACCCTTGCTTCGAATGAATCTCTCTGGGTAGCCCGTACCGTGTGAAGAAAGCTACTAACTCCTCTACCATCTTTTTTTGTCTTGACACTCCATAATGGAATTGCCTCTGGAAATCTGGTAGACACATCCATTATGGTTAACAAGTACTGGTTCTCACTTTTAGTTCTCAGGCGGGAGGGCTACACAATCAATTATAACCCACATGAAAGGTTCTTCAAATGTGGGAATTGGCAACAAAGGTGCTGGTTTTATTACCGCATGTATGGCAAAAGTAAACCACATCCTTGTGCATTCCAGGCCAGTAAAAACGTTTTTGTACCTTAGTCTGAGTCTTTCGTATACCTAGGTGACCTCCTACAGGTAGTTCATGTGCTACCCGTAATATCTCCTACCTATATGCTACCGTCAACCCAATCTGGTGCACTTCGGCCATTACTTCTCTGCACTAACCTGCAGAGGAGGTCTCTACTTCTGCCTTAGCATTCTAACTTTCAGATAATAACCCTCTGGAATAATCTCTGCCTCCTTTTCAGAGTATGCATCCACATATCTATCTTTTATCGCCTTGTCTTGCTGTTGTAAGTCTCTTAGTCTTTAAGGACTAAACACTTCTGTCTGACTCTCTGCCTGTTCAGGTTTTCCCTGCACCATTACATCAAATAGGGTGTCTGCTAACTGAACCTCAACTCCTTCATCTTTCTCTTTCTTCTCACTTGGTGCTGTGACTTCTGATAGTGGGATCTGGTTACCACACAGCCTAGGAAGATACCAAGGTATTTCTGTTTTAACTCCTCAGTTTCTTGATCTTCCATGGGCTTCTTTACAACAAAGGGTGTCACTCCCACCTTGGATCCTGCCAATTCATTCAAAGAACAAACTGAATTCCTGGAACTGACACTCTGTCAATCACTCCCACTGTATGTTTTCCAGTCTTTAGTTGGCACTCCAACCTGATCTTACATAGGGGAACATTAAATTTCTGTCCATCTATCCCACAAATTACCACACTTTCAGATAACAGGTCAGAAAGAGTGTATATTTGCTAAATCCCTTACAATCAGCAACTAGTTAGGTCCTGTATCTCTCAAAATTATAACTTCTTGTCCTTCTCCCCCGTTCTTTCTGAGTAAACGTTACCCACAGACGTGAATTCTTTAACGACTAGCACTGTGTCTTTACGTGTCCCACTTTGCCACAGTGGAAACCTGAGGCCTTTCAACTCCTATCCACCCTCTTGGACGTCTTTTTTATCCTGAGGTAAATTCTTACCAGTGCCCTCTACTCTTGGTTTAGTAGTGTAGGATCTCCCCTTTTCCCAACTTCTATCCCTCACAGGATGAAATTCTGCCCGGAAGTTTGTCTTATGCAGCAACATGTACTCATCTGCTAATTCTGCTGCTCTTCTCACTTCCAGAACTTTCTGTTCTTCCACATGAATTCTTACCATCTCTGGAAGTAAATTTTTAAACTCCTCCAGCAGAATAATCTCTCTGAGAACCTCAAAGGTCTTATGTATTTTCAAAGCACATATCAATCCATCAAAATGACCATGTTGAATTCCTTCGAACCCAACATAAGTCTGACATGGTTCCTTCTTTGTGTTTCTGAACGGCTGTCTATATGCTCTGGTACCAATTCTTAAGCACTTAAAAAAGCCTGTTTAATCGCTTCATAATCTCTTGACCCCTCACCCAATAATGCCACAAATATCTCACTAACTCTGCCTACCAGTTTAATTTGAACCATCATTACCCATAAATCCTCGGATTACTCCATTTACCTAGCCAATTTTTCAAATGAAATAAAGAAGGCTTCAACAAAATGTGGCAGAGTTTTGACATACTTATATATATCACTAACATTTTTTTAATCTCTGTCCTGTTAACTTGACTTTGCCGACTAAGTCGCAACTTCTCAAGTTCAAATTCTCTCTCTTTCTGTTTGGCTGAGAACTTTCTCTATCTTTTTCCTTTCTCTCACTCGCTTCTCTCTCTCTCTTCCTCTCTTCCTCCCCCACCTCTTTTCTTTCTTTGTTTATTTTCTGACTCCATTTTCCTCAATTGTAATTTTAAGTTTTTATACCTCGATTGCACTTGTCTGTTTCTCTGACACACCGAAGTGTTTGAGTAAATTCCTGATAATTTCAGCTTTACTTTTGTCCTTGGATAAACCCAAATCTAACTTATTTGCTAATTATAAAAGCATGGCCTTTTTCTTTCCTAATAAACTTTCTTGGCAAATTTGAGAATCATCTTCAAGTACCAGAACTTTTTCGCAATTTTCTGAGCCATTTCACTCACCTTTAATTTAATCTACCACAAGTCACCGAAAGTAAACAAACTGCCTCACTTACATTTTATTTAAAGATCTAGAACACAAACCTGCAAGTGTTTAAATCTGCTGGGAATTTTCGTAGCCCCAAATCTATCCAAATCTGTCTAAACCAGTTCAGGTTTGTGGGTGGCACAGTGGTTCGTACTGCTGCCTCACAGCGCCAGAGACCTGGGTTCAATACCTGCCTCAGACAACCGTCTGTGTGGAGTTCGCACATTCTCCCAGTGTCTGTGTGGGTTTCCTCCGGGTGCTCCGGTTTCCTCCCATAGTCCAAAGATGTGCAGGTCAGATGATTTGGCCATGCATTAGTCAGAGAGAGGGGTGGGTTACCCTTCGGAGGATTGGTGTGGACTGGTTGGGCCGAAGAGCTTGTTTCCACACTGTAGGGAATCTAATCTAAAAAAAAATCATGGACCCAAACCCCCAAAACTGTTATGATATGGTGTAAACTCTCCTGCTTAATTTAAAAGCGACAACACAGAAAAGATATATCCCGTGAAATAATCTGTGAAAATTTGAGAGGCCAAGAATTAATCAAAGTAAAAATTAACTACTTTATTTCTTAAAGCAAAACAGAGAATAATTAACAACTGTTTATAACTCCTTTCTCTAACTTATCCTTTAGTTTCCCTTTCTGCAATACTAGTCCGATTAAGATTTACAAAACAAAACTTCTTATCTCAAAACCAGGCAGCTTTCGGTTCTTCTGCATTCCTGTTCTTTTCTTCATCTTGGGGGGTGGGGGGTCTTGGTTCGCAGGTTATTGATCGATAAAGGTACCTTTAAGAGAGCTATTTTTCTGGGCAGTGTGCAGATGTTGTTGGCTTGGCAGTTCTCCTTTAGAGTGGTGCTGGAACTACACAGCAGGTCAGGCCGCATGCGAGGAGCAGGACAATCGATATTTTGGGTAGGAGCCATTCTTCAGGACTGAAGGGCTCCTGACTGAAATGTTAACTTTCCTGCTCCTCGCATGCTGCCTGACCTGCTGTGCATTTCCAGCACCACTCTAATCTTGACTCTAATCTCCAGCATCTGCAGTCCTCACTTTCCTATTGGCAGTTCTCCTCTCAACTGTCCAATCATCCTCAGTCTTATATCCCTAAAGCATTGGATTGTGTAATCGGCTTTTAAGATTGTCAATATCCTAAATTCAAACTTGATTGGGATTTGGTATTTTCGGGGTATAATTTAAACTGATTGGCTGAACTCGAATTTGTTTTTGTCTCATAGCAACTCAGCCAGTGCTATCTGTTCTGAACCAAATGTTACTTTGTAAAGTCTCTAGCACTCGGTGTGCTTGCCAAATCCTTCACTCTCTTAAAGGTACAGAACACTTCTGCACCTTTATAACAATGATATCAATTTGCAGAAAGACAATTACAGAGTCTGGTACTTACTGCAGTTTCTGTAGTTTGCAGTCCGAGTTCCCCAGAACCGCACACAGTAGTTTCATCCCTGAATCTCCCAAATTGTTATTATTCATGTTCAGTTCTATTAAAGACTGGTTTGTACTGAGGGCAGAGCTGAGAACCTGAACACAAGATTTTGTCAGACCATTTCTGTACAGCCTTCGGATAAGAGAGAAAGAAGTAACAGGAATCAGAGTAAATCCCCAGAATTGATCATTACTTACGCAAACAATAAATAGAAACACAATCTCACACAGTTTTGTACTCACAATAGCTTCTGTAGGTTGCAATGAGGATTCATCAGAGCCAATGACAGTCGTTTCACTCCTAAATGTTTCACCTTGTTATTTCCGAGGTTTAGTTCTATCAGTGACTGGTTTGTGTTGAGTATTGCGGCGAGATCCTCAGCACAAGATTCTGAGAGATTGTTGTCACGAAGCCTGGGGATTACATTCAGAAAAACACCCAGTTTTCATTCTTGTTTATGTCAATAGTAAAGTGCTAGGCATCTAGTTATTACAAACACTATTTAAAATATTTGGGTACTTACTCCACTTTCTGTAATTTACAGTTCAGGTTCCTCAGAGCTGCTGACAGCAGTTTCATTCCTGAATCTCCCAATTTATTATCATTCAGGTTCACAACAGTCAGTGAGCGACTTGTACTTAGAATGGAGCTGAGATCGTCGGCACAAGAATCTGTGAGCATGTTATTGTTGAGACTAGGGATCAGAGAGATAGGGGGAGGGAGAGAGGGAGTGAAAGAGACAGTGCGCACGCAAGAAAGCCAGAGAGAGGAAGCACACATGAGGGAGCCAGAGAGGGAGAGAGAGTCATTGTACATGAGAGAGCCAGACAGAAGAGAGAAGGTGCAAGACAGCCAGAGAGATACAGCATGCGTGAGGGAACCAGACAAAGAGAGGGCATGAATAAGACAGCCAGAGGGGGAGAGAGAGAGAGAGAGAGCATGTGAGAAAACCAGAGAAGGAGTGTGTACAATTGTCAGAGAACCAAAGAGAAAAAAAAAACAGGGTTTAGTATTAACACTATTATTTATAATAACAATGATGTAAAGATTCAGATATCCAGATATCACATGTTGACATACACAACTGGAAGAGAAGCAGACCATTTGCTCCCATAGATTGCTTCTTCATTTAACATGATTGTGGCTGATCTATTTATGTTTGAAATCTATATTCTGATCTACCTCCAGTAATGTAGATTCTTGTTACACAATGGAAAATATCTACCTGTGAATTAAAAACATTCAATTACCCCACCTCCATCACCTTCTGGGACAGAGTTCTAAATTCACACAATCCTTAAAAAGAAATTCCCTGAAAAGGACAGCCCTAATTTTAAAACAGTGCCTCCTCACTCTGAACTCACCCACATAAGCCACTACCCATTCCACATCCACCTCATCAAGACCCTGAAGGCCTTTGTACACTTTGACCAAGTCACCACTGAGCTTGTCTAAACTCCTGTGGAAACCACAAGGAAGTGAGTCTGCAGGTGCTAGAGATCAGAGTCAAAGAATGTGATTAGATTAGATTAGATTCCCTACAGTGTGGAAACAGGCCCTTCGGCCCAACAAGTCCACACCGACCCCCCGAAGAGCAACCCACAGCCCCCTCTGACTAATACATCTAACACTATGGACAATTCAGCATGGTCAATTCACCTAGCTTACACACCCACGCAGACACAGGGAGAACATGCAAACTCCACACACAGTTGCCCGAGGCTGGAAATGAACCTGTTGTTGAGCTACATATTCTACATATATTTCAATGTTATGCATCCTATGTCAACTTCCATGTGGCTCGGGTAGTTTTCTACAGTACTGTGGCTCAGTTAGTATTCTATAATAAAATACGAGGTTCTGTTTTTTCTTATTTGCTGCCTAGCTCCTCATATTTTTGAAGTTTAAACTCTTTCCTAATTCTACCAATGACATTGATACCTACATGGAACATAGTTAAATATCACACAACATCAGGTCATAGTCCAACAGGTTTAATTGGAAGCACACTAGCTTTCGGAGCAACACTCCTTCATATTAAAATAGCCATTCCCTATGGACAAGCCCTACGCATACACTGGATCTGCTCAGATGAGGAGGAACATGACGGACACCTGGAAGTACTCAAGGATGCCCTCACAAGAACGGGATACGATGCTCAACTCATCGACCACCAATTCCGACATGCCACAGCAAGGAACTGTAATGACCCCCTCAGGAGACAGACATGTGCTGCAACTGACAGGGTACCCTTCGTTGTTCAGTATGAAGGGTTGTTCAGGACATAGATACCACTATTAC
Source organism: Chiloscyllium plagiosum (assembly GCF_037043375.1). Lineage (NCBI taxonomy): Eukaryota > Metazoa > Chordata > Chondrichthyes > Orectolobiformes > Hemiscylliidae > Chiloscyllium > Chiloscyllium plagiosum. The sequence continues at coordinate 22,659,346 of NW_028270178.1, read as the reverse complement.
GCGTGGGAACACCTCCCACCTTGTACATGGCAGGTACTCATGTGACTCAGCCAACGTTGTCTATCTTGTACGTTGCAGGCAAGGATGCCCGGGGGCATGGTACATTGGGGAAACTGAGCAAAGGCTACGACAATGGATGAATGGGCACCGCACAACAATCCACAGACAGGAGGGTTCCCTCCCAGTTGGGGAACACTTCAGTGGTCCAGGACATTCAGCCTCGGACCTTTGGGTGACCACCCTCCAAGGTGGACTTCGGGACAGGCAGCAGAGAAAAATGGCCGAGCAGAGGCTGATAACTAAGTTCGGTACCCATAGGGAGGGCTTCAACCAGGACCTTGGGTTAATGTCACATTACAGTGATCACCATTGCACGACACACACACACACAGATATTCCTACACACACACACACGCTCACATACACAGACATAGGTACACACAGATGCGCACACACCCTTATAGACACACACACTCCCAAACTCACACATGCACCTCCTCACAGACTTAAGACACTCTGCACTCACTACACACACACACACACACTTTCTCACACTCACAACCCCAACGCCAGACAGACACACACACAGACAGACAAAGACCCATGTGCACACATATACTTTGTGGGGTGAATTCGTACTTGCAGAGTTACATTGTACTTTGCTCAAAAACTGCATGCATTCATGTAGAACTCTGAGCTCAAAAACTGCATGTATTTATGTAAAACTCTGTTATCTCACTTTTTAGATTAGACTCAATCTAAACATCATGGCATAGACAGGGAACACAGGGGGCCAACACCTTTAACATATTGTCTAGCTATCACCATTGTTAACAGCTAACCCGAGAATGCAACTTTTAAAAAAAGGGTTTTGTGATTTACACATGAAAGAAGTGAAGCCATCACTGTATTCTAACAGATGAAAGGCTTAACAGACAAGCAATTTCTCAATGTATAATTTCAGTTACATCACACTGTAAATTTTTGCTATAAATTCTGTGTTACGATCGAGCCCTCCACTATCACCTGATGAAGGAGCGTCGTTCTGAAAGTTAGTATGCTTCCAATTAAACCTGTTGGACTATAACCTGGTGTTGTGTGATTCTTAACTTTGTACACCCCAGTCCAACACCGGCATCTCCAATACATGGAACAAGATGTCAAGAGTTTCTCCCTCCTGTTAGATAATAGAAACACAACCTCACATATTCTAATACTTACCCGAGTTGCTGCAGTTTACAGTCCAGATTCCTCAGAACCTCAGACAATAGCTTCACTCCTAAATCTCCCACTTTGTTACTCCCCAGCCTAAAGCAAAACAGAGAGTGTGAAATGAAGTGAATCAAATGCTGGATTGAATATTTGTTTTGCTTCTTGAATGTATACAGACACTGAAAATCAGCAGAAAATAACCAGATTTTCCTGACACTAGCAACTAGTCTTATTCTGTTAGAAGCAGGTAGGTGAATCATCACTGAGCATGATCATATTTATAACCTCTATAAACTGCGACAGTTAGCACAGCTTCAAGATAAAGTGTATGGTGGGAATTTAGGAGATTGAGGAGGCAATCCCACAGATATTGATTGTGGCCAACAGGTATGTGAACTGGTTGTCTCAGGACAAGCAGGAAGACTGTGGAAGGACAGTTACAATACAGACAATACCACTAGGTGTCAAACACAGAGCAAGAGCAGAATGGAAATGTAGCAATAGGGAGGGTTTTCCTAATTAGGGACATAGGTAACGTTCTTTGTCGCCACAAATGAAACTTCAGTCGGGTATGTTACTTACCAGGTGTCAGTCTAAGGAAGGTCTCATGGTAGCTGGGAAGGGAATGAAAAGGAAGTGGGACAATCCAACTGTGGTGGACCAAGTCAGGGTGAAGGGGGATGAGTGCAGAAACAGCAGTTACAAGATAAATTAAAGAGGGACCTCACAATTAATAACCTCTCGGTAACTCTCTGACCCACAAGTAAATTAACTTCGAGGCAGTTAGATCAGAAGAACGAACAAGTGACTAAAGAGCTAATGTGGGATAAAATGGTGTCACTTCAAAGGACGTCATTCATCAGTCCTGGGTCAGGAAGGAGCTATTCTGAGGGGGCAGACTCCATCTGAACCAGGATAAGGCATCTGTTCTTCTGGAAAGAGCAAATAAGGAAGCAGAAAAAAATTTAAAACTAGTAAACAGGCAGAACCGTAAATTGAATCAGTCTAAATATTAATGAAACTTGAAAAGATAATATAGAAAAGAACAAACTAAGGACAGATGAAGACAGATAAATAGGATTCAGAAATACGAGAGCAAAGAATAAGAGGAATCACCATTAAAATCTGTTAGTGTCTCAGGAGGATCTTGCAAAAATGCCGAGGAGGAATTACTGAGGAATGGCTGCTGAAATATTCCAGCAGAGAATTCAACATTGCAAGATAGAATGCACTTGGGAAAACAAGTGAAAGAAACAAAGATGTGTTAGTGCAGAAGCTGCAATTATTCAAACATTATATCAGCATAAATCAGCCAAATATAAGTAGTACCATATAACTGGAGACAATGGTAAGCAAAGGATTGACTGCACATTAATACAGATGGAGGAAGAAATATAGGCAGATTAGTGATATCAGTTAAAACAAATCATGGGTGAGTCTTCCGACATATCGGTGAGAAAAGATAAGTGATGGGATAAAAAATTCAGGTCTTGCAATGTATTCAAGGCTCCTTTTGTACAAAATAGATAAACATTTGGTGTGAATTAGATTACCTACAATGAGGGGAAAAGGCCATTTGGCCCGACAACTTTCCGAAGAGTAACCTACCCAGATCCATTCCCCTATCCTATATTTAACCCTGACTAATGCACCTAACACTATGAACAATTAGGCAGGGCCAATTCACCTAACCTGCACATCTTTGGATTGTGGTAGGAAACTGGAGGACCCAGAGGAAACCTACGCAAACACAGAAAGAATATGCATACTCCACACAAACAGTCGCCCAAGATGGGAATGAAACCTGGGTCCCTCGCGTTGTTAGGCAACAGTGCTAACCACTGAGCCACCGTGCCATGATCTGTAATGGGATTAAGGAACAATGAAGTGAAAGTTGTAGGTAACATGCAAACAACAATGGCCTTATTACTGTACGAGATATAATTCAGAAGGACACGAATCATGTTTCATTCTGTTTCCTCGTCTTATTACCTATGAGTCTGATGACATATTGACACAAAATTCAACAACTTATTTTGGTTCATCAGGAAAAGACAGTCAAATCACATCTTATTGACAAGAATCCATTTAAGATTCTTCAGCCCTAGTGGAATCTGTCATCAATTTTCATTATTAATGAATTTTATGTTGAAAATGATTCTTTTTGGTCCAACTGAATTATTAGTCTCCCTTCATGATGGAGAAAAGGCACAATCCATGGCTGCTCAACAATTTGACGAAATTAGAGACAGACAGTTACCTCAGCTCTCGGCATTTGTGAAGTATGGGTCCCAATCGCTGCAGTCCTTCGTACTGAATGTAGCAATTCTCAAGATCAAGCTCTTTGATTGATTCACAGAATTCAATGACAAAACAGAGGACTACACAGTCTATTGGGGTCAGTCTCCAGTCACTTAATGAAAATATTTCCACATCTTTCACTGAGTTCCGTGTGAGTGATTTATTCTGAGACTCAAACAGGTAGTGCAATGTATTCAGGAGGTTTCTTTTACCAGTTATAGTCTTAGTGTTTCCAATCTGTCCTTTAACAATGTCATTCACCCAATCAACGACATGACAGACTGTCTGATGAAGAAACGGACACAGAAACTCTTCCAGAGGATAAGCTGACTGTGGGGAGGAGAGGCCCACAACAAAACGGATGAAAATTTCAAATTGTCCATCTTCCTTACTATAGGCCTCAGTGAGCAATTTCTGAATGTCCCTGGGATCAGGAGTCAGGAATTGGGCAAGGGCCGCTACAAATTCTTGGATGGTGAGATGTGGGAATGTGTGGCACACAATCTGTGCAGAATAATCTCTCTCCAAAAGTTCCATCATACATCCAGACAGGAACTGGGAAGGTTGCAGACTGTGCTGAATCAAGTCTCCAGTTCTAAACACAATCTTCTTCTCAGAGATGCCAGTGAAGGCCATCTCACCAAGCTTCAGAAACACATCACGGGGATTTTCAATCGGACGGCTGTGGTTTTTCAGAATGTTGTAAATGTAGTAGGAATACAGTTGGGTGATGGTCTTGGGAACCTGCTGCTGTTTCCTGTCCCTTTGTGTGAAGAAGGGACCCAGTGACAGACCGAGGATCCAGCAGTACGAAGGGTTGTAGCACATGGTGTACAGGATCTCATTCTCCTCCACGTATTTGTAAACAGCTGCTGACACTGTCTGATCCTCAAAAAACCTGTTGAAATATTCCTTCCGTTTATCACGAACAAATCCCAGGACTTCAGCCCAGATACTGATCTCAGCCTTTTCCAATAAATGCAATCCAGTGGGACGGCTGGTCACTAGCACTGAACATCCAGGGAGCAGCTTGTGCTGGATTAAACTGTACACAATGTCAGACACTTCACACCAGCATTCAGGATCAGTGCACATGAACTGAGGTTCTGTATCTCTCCGACTGTCAGAAAAATCAATACTGTCCTTGAATTCATCCAAACCATCAAATATGAAGAGCAATCCCTCTGGGTTCTTCCAGAGTTCTTCCAGAGTATTCCCAAAGTAAGGATACTGATCCAATATCAGATTCCTCAGGTTTATCCGACAATTAAGAGCATTCAAATCTCGGAATTTAAAAATGAATGCAAATTGGAAACCTGGGTATATTTTCCCAGTGGCCCAGTCATAAACCATTTTTTGTACCATTGTTGATTTTCCAATCCCTGGGACTCCACTTATTACTGCTGAAATCCCAGGTTTGGACTTTCCCCTGGAAATGTTGCATTGGAACAACTGATCAACTTGGGTTTTTTCCAGTTCAGTTCGGAGAAGTTTCTCTCTCTGCTCTTCATGGTCTCGGCCTCTTGCTAGCAGTTCACCTTCTACAAGTGTCCGACCTCGAACAGGAGAAATAACTGCTAGCTCAGTGTATTGGTCAACCAGCTGGAAAATCTTCACCTTCTCCTTTATTAGGATAGTGTTCACTCTCAGTTTTTCAGTTTGGACCCGCAATGTCTCCTTGTGTTTCTGTTGAACACCTTCAATTAGAACAGGGAGAAAGCAATTTCCCAAGTTAGTTACATTAACATCGAAGAAAAATAAAAAGTCTAAATCCTTTACTTCTGTAACTGAATATATGTAAATCTATAAACAAAATGTTGCATTACATGCACAGATTCAATACAGATTCGTGTAGAAGTTAAACTGCCGTCCAAGAAAACATCACTTGTAAATGAGAGATGGTTGAGAAAGAACTCAAATTCTTTTAGTTTTGGTTGTGGAAATTTCTAAAAAGATGACATATTCCCTTCAAGGTTTATACAGAGGCTTATAACAGACATCATCTTCCAAATTCTCACACGTAACTCATCTATCTCCCAAAGCCTACCTACAAATTGCAAGTCCAGCTGTGTGAATGGAATGCTCTCATTTGTTCGGATGAGAGAAGTTATAGAGTCATAGTGTCATACAGTACGGAAACTGACCCTTCAGTTCAACCAGTCCATGCCAAACATAATCCCAAACTAAACTAGTGCCAACTGCCTGTCCCAGCTCATATCCCTCCAAACCCTTCCTATTTATGTACTTATCCAAAAATCTTTTAAACATTGTAATTGTACCCACATCCATCACTTCCTCAGGAAGTTCATTCTAGACACAAACCACCCTCTGCATAAAAAAAAGACGCCCAGTCTTTTTTCAAATCTCTCTCCTTTTAATGTAAAAATGAGACCCCCTCATCTTGAAATCCCTATCCTAGGGAAAAGGCAACTACCATTAACCCTATCAATGCCCCTTGTTATTTTATTAGCTTCTATAAGGTCGCCTCTCAACCTCCTATGCTCCAGTGAAAAAGTCCCAGCCTATCCAGCCTTTCTTTACAACTCAAATCTTCCATACCTGCCAACATACTGCTAAAACTCTTCTGAACCCTCTCCAGCTATAATAATATCCTTTCTATCACAGGAAGACTTCATCCTTGGCCACCATCCAGAACAAAGTATCCTGCTGGATTGGGAATGCTTATGTGATCTTCAACATTCACTCCATCCACCATGAACACAAGATGGCAGCAGTGTGCACCTCCTAGAAGATGCACTACCACAATTCACCTGATAGCTTAGACTGCACCTTCATAACCTGTAATTTGGAAGGACAAGGGCAACAGATGAATGGGATGACCACCACCTGAAAGTTTCCTTCTAAGTCAAACACTACCACAAAATTAATTCACAGTCGCTGCGCCAAAATCCTGGTACTCCCTGTCGGTGTCCCAAAACTGGACACAAGGTACGTAGGGATTGGCAAAAAATGCTTATCTAGGCAGTGATATCAACACTCAGGGTATTAAATTAGAGTCATAGAGATGTACAGCATGGAAACAGACCCTTCAGTCCAACGTGTCCATGCCAACCAGATATCCCAATCCAATCTAGTCCCACCTGCCAGCACCCAGCCCATATCCCTCCAAACCCTTCCTATTCTTACACCCGTCCAAATGCCTCTTAAATGTTGCAATTGGACCAGCCTCCACCACATCCTCTGGCAGCTCATTCCATACACGTAATCACCCTCTGCGTGGAAAAGTTGCCCCTTAGGTCTCTTTTATATCTTTTCCCTCTCACCCTAAACCTATGCCCTCTAGTTCTGGATTCCCCGACCCCAGGGAAAAGACTTTGTCTATTTATCCTATCCCTGCCCCTCATAATTTTGTAAACCTCTATAAGATCACTCCTCAGCCTCCAGCGCACCAGCGAAAACAGCCCCAGCCTGTTCAGCCTCTCCCTGTAGCTCAAATCCTCCAACCCTGGCAACAGCCTTGTAAATCTTTTCTGAACCCTTTCAAGTTTCACAACATCTTTCCAATAGGAAGGAGACCAGAACTGCACGCAACATTCCAACAGTGGCCTAACCAATGTCCTGTACAGCTGCAACATGACCTCCCAACTCCTGTACTCAATACTCTGGCCTATAAAGGAAATCATACCAAACGCCTTCTGCACTATCCTATCTACCTGCGAATCCACTTTCAAGGAGCTATGAACCTGCACTCCAAGGTCTCTTTGTTCAGAAACACTCCCTAGGACCTTACCATTAAGTGTATAAGTCCTGCTAAGACTTGATTTCCCAAAATGCAGCACTTCACATTTATCTGAATTAAACTCCATCTGCCACTTCTCAGCCCATTGACCCATCTGGTCCAGATCCTGTTGTAATCTGAGGTAACCCTCTTCGCTGTCCACTGCACCTCCAATTTTGGTGTCATCTGCAAACTTACTAACTGTATCTCTTATGCTCGCATTCAAATCATTTATGTAAATGACAAAAAGTAGAGGGCCCAGCACCGATCCTTGTAGCACTCTCCTGGTCACAGACCTCCAGTCTGAAAAACAACCCTCCACCACCACCCTCTGTCTTCTACTTTGAGCCAGTTGTGTATCCAAATGGCTAGTTCTCCCTGTATTCCATGAGATCGAACCTTGCTAATCAGTCTCCCATGGGGAACCTTGTCGAATGCCTTACTGAAGTCCATATGGATCACATCTACTGCTCTGCCCTCATCAATCTTCTTTGTTACTTCCTCAAAAAACTCAATCAAGTTTGTGAGACATGATTTCCCATGCACAAAGCCATATTGACTATCTCTAATCAGCAGTTCAGGCAGCATCCAAGGAGCTTTGAAATCGACGTTTCGGGCAAAAGCCCTTCATCAGGCACCACTAATCCAGAATCTAGTTTCCAGCATCTGCAGTCATTGTTTTTACCTCGTTGATTTTATCCCTAATCAGTCCTTGCCTTTCCAAATATATGTACATCCTGTCCCTCAGGATTCCCTTCAACAACTTGCCCACAACTGAAGTCAGGCTCACCGGTCTATAGTTCCCTGGCTTGTCTTTACCACCCTTCTTAAACTGTGGCACCACGTTTGCCAACCTCCAGCCTTTCGGCACCTCACCTGTGACTATCAGCAAGAGGCCCAGCAATCACTTCTCGCGCTTCTCACAGAGTTCTCGGGTACACCTGATGTTCACGTTTCCATTTAATAAACCAGAGAAAGATACAAATACAATTCACCACAATCCAAAATGTGTGGAAGGTTGCATTTAGCAAGGGAGACTGAATACGCCAGGACTCATCCCACCGCTGAAGAGATAAGGGCGAGGTTCACTTCATAAAAGTATTTTATATTATGAATATGATTGAAGGTTGACACAGTACATGAAGAGTGGAGGATTCCATATGAAAATGAAAATAGTCACCAATAAATCCTGAAGGCAATTCAGGTGAAACTTCTTTACTCCAGAGAGATTTAGAATATGGACCTCACAACCAAAAGATTAGTTCAGATGAAAATATGGATGAAAGCTGGCTAAACAAACAGATGGGTTATGGAAATACAGGGAAGAGAAGGTGGACACAGAACAATTGAGCTGAATGGCCTGTGTCCATGGTATAGACTCAAGAACTCAAGTCACTTAGTTTTTAATCTCTGCACTCAATCAGCAGGCAACAACCTAATATGTCAGACTCAAAGTGCAGTTAGAATTATATCTCAGGCGTACTGAAATACACTTTTAAGTGCATCAGGATCCAGCCAGGTGTATACAGGGTATCACAGTGTACCAGGATCCTCCATGTAAAACTGATACCTAACAGTGATCAGCAGGTTCGTTTGACAAATTCATACAACTTCCACACATTTACTACATAGGGGAGAAACAGTATGAATTATAAGTTGAATAGACACAAAATAGTTGAACTTCCAAACCAGTTGTAATCATAGTTCGCAGCTTGGGACTTCAATTCTCACATTTTGAAACTCTAAACAAATGGCTAAAGTCAAACACGCTGATGCACAGAAATGAAATAAAATTACTTAAGATTTCCATATTGTTAATTACCTTTCAGATGACTGGGTATTTCAGATAAATTTCGGACCATATCCATGTAATTAAATTGATCAAGACCTGTGCAGATTATTTAGATTTCATTAATTCAGATCTGTGTAACACTGTGGCAAAATATAGAGTGCTCCAATCTGAAATGAAATAGTGTGAGACTCTACTGTACCATGTCCCTCTATTTCTTTCAGTATTTCATCCAACTTTGGCGAGGCATGGCGCTTTTTCACAAAGGACATCCACATCACCCTTTGGGCCTGAGGGTCTTTCTCCATCATCAGATTTAGCAGCAGTTTGGAACTGTCTGCCTGGTTTCCCTTCTCCACGAGCTCAGTGATTGCCTGGAAAGAATAATCATTAACAGATTGAGTAGTGGAGTTAAAGATAAATATGGTGTATGAGAAGGAAAGGATCTCCGCAGCAATGGGATTCCCCAGTTATTTTGAGCCTGGAAAGCAGTCACTTATCCTGATCCATGGTGAATATGGTGAGTACACTGTAAATCTCTTCTGGAAAGATGGGATCCCAAACATGCCATTTTGCCCTTGAGGATGGCCTTTCCATTAACTGTATCTCAGAGTTGCTTTCAGTATAGTTACTGGGCAATGTACTGATCCAGTCTGATCAAGGGCAAAATAGTGAAGAGCAGAAGTGGCCCATTCAGCTCCGCCAGCTTAATCTGTTCATCATTCAAAATCATGGTTCAAGTCAATAACCTTTTTCTGGAAAACACTTCACTTGTTTGCCTAATATCTTCCCGAAATGTCGATTTCGAAGCTCCTTGGATGCTGCCTGAACTGCTGTGCTCTTCCAGCACCACTAATCCAGTGCTTAATATCTTGCGCAAAAGCACATGCTCATTGTTTAGGAAGACAATTATTTCAGCTCCAGACAATCACTGTAACAGTATCTCAGCACTGTGTCCTGGGACCAACTGTGTTCAACCATGTGCAGCAAGCCCTGGGTGACAGCCTGGATTGGGTTGACAAGTGAGAAGTAATGCTCATGGCACAGAATTGTCAATTGATCAGTTTCTGCAGTAAGAGCCCGATTTGCTGCCTTCCTTCCCCATTCAAGAGCATGACCATCTCTGTCTCACTATCACACTGAGCCTGATTCAAATTCAGCTACAACTGATCAGGTGAAGGCACAGAGATGTGAGGAAGAACCCAGACTCAAAAGGAACACAGATTTCAAGAGGCCATGGAGGGTTACAGAAACAGTCTGGATTGAGAACATGAATGGACTTAAACTGGAGGCAGGAAATTTAAATTAAAGTCATTTGAGCACCAGGAGCATTGAAGCAAGCACAAGAATACGAACTGAGTAGCAGGCAGGTGGGATACATGCAAAAGAGCTCTGGATGAGCTGAAGTTTAAATACGGTCACAGTGTTATTTAAATCATTATTGCTAAATGTGTCAAAGGCATGGATGAGAGTTTCATCAGACTGAGATAGGAGACACTGGATAATGTTATGGAGGATGAAACAAGCAACACTTGCGATGTAGAGGACAAAGAATTGAAAGCCCAGTCCACCAGCAAAGAAGACAGAGATAGTAAAGTTAGGTGCAGCTTCAGATTGTAGTTGGGGAAGGGAATTTATTGAGGTAGTGAAAGGGCAAAATTTCCTCTGAGCTGGTGACTTGTGAAGTATTGGTACAGCTAACGTCATCAGCATAAACAATTAAATATTTTTTAAAAAAATAAACCTTCAATAGTTTCAACCTATAGGAATTAGACTCCATACTTCTGTGTCAAAGAGGTTATGTGGTCTCAGTTAACAGGTCAGCAGGACAACGGCAATGCATAAATGGGAACCCTCCAGAGTTCATACCACCCTGAACCTACACTGTTGTTCCCTCAATGGGCATAGAAACGTAGAATCCTTACAATGCAGAAACAGGCCTTTCGGTCCAACAAGTCCACATCGACCCTCCAAACAGTAACCCACCCAGACCCATTCCCCCTACCCTATATTTACCCCTGACTATTGCACCTTAACCTACACATTCTTGAACATTATGGCAAATTCATCTAACCTGCACATCTTTGGACTGTGGAGGAGCACCCGGAGGAAATATGCTCAGACGTGAGGAGAATGTGCAATCTCCACATAGACCGAGGCTGGAATCAAACCCGGGTCCCTGGCATTGATGGGTAAAATAATAGGACTCTTTTCCCAACAGCAGCTTGGGTGTTCATACACGAAGGCTGGCAGCAGTTTAAGGCGATATCTCACTACCCACTCCTCCCATGAATCAGGGATGGAAAATAATTATTGGCATAGTCAGTGATACACACATCCCACGAACAGGGTGTGGCCAAACAGGCTGCTTATAAGAATGGAATTTTGAAAACTGGACAATAAATAAGACACGCTGGGAAACTGAGACAGACCTTGGCCAAAAGTGACTGTGCTTAAAGCCTCTGGAATAAACATGCTGCAGAATCTAGACAGGCTGCAGCTACAGACAGACAGTATGCAACTGACCCAGCAGCTTGAATTTGAATTGAATGGATTGACCTGAATGGCATTCCCAGGAAAATCGGAAACATCGAGTTGTTCACCAAATAAAGGGGCACCTCACACCCTAATTTAAAAAGGGCTACCTGACCTACATGCCCCCAACACCTCCAGGAAGAGATGCCCAAAGACCAGCCTGCCAGCGACATGTCAACACCTGGTTGGGTCTGATCGATCTGGGTGATCGAGCACATCTCGATCAACCGGTGGACATTGTAGACTCTTGCAAAAGGCCACAACGACTTCTAGGTAAAAGAATAGCCGCAACACCACCCTCAGGAGTGGTAACACGAGACCAACCACGAGAAAGAGAAGACACCAAGAGTTAAGTTAAAGCACAAGATAGTTGATTAGGCTTATAGTGTAAATTGTTAGTTTGTAGTGTATTTGTTGTTAAAGCATTGTGTTAAATAAATAAATATTATTGCTTCTTCTTATTAAGAGTCAACTCGTAGTTTCTTTGCTAGATATGAGTTGAACACATCGGGTGGCAGACACACGAGGGATAAAGAAAAATCAGTTTTGTAGTGTTGAACACTATATTGATGGGAGGAACTTCAATGAAAATGTGCTAAACAGATTTAACATGGTGTGCAGTTACTATTAGAGAGAGGATTGAGAACTGTCAACTACTTCCAGTGGAGGTAAGGAGATTAAATGGGAAGTTTCTCTAATTCTAAAGGATAATGATCAAATAAATCTTTAGTGAGTGTTCGACAGATTACCCTGACAGCATGTGTTTACAGATGAATGCAAACCATTCTGAATGAAGGTCTTCACCAGACTGGCCTAAGTTTTGTTTCCTTTTGGTCAGGGCAGCTAATTTCTTTCAAGCGTTTTTGTTCTTGTGTATCTTATGTGTATGGCCTGTGTGGGAACTTTTGGCTTGATGTACGTCTGAGCCGATGAATATCTGAATAATGAACAAGCCACTCAGCCCTCCGAGCCTGCTCTACCATTCAATACGATCACGACAGATCTCATTTTAACCCTAACTCTATATTCTTGTATATCTGATCATCTTTAATCCCCTTTGTAATCAAGAATCTATCTACTTCTGCCTTAAAAATATTTAAACATTCTGCATCCACTGCCCTTTGACGAAAAGAATTCCAAAGACTCAACCTTCAGAGAAAAAAAGGTCCTCATCTGTTTTAAATGGATGCCCCTTTATTTTTAAATGATGACTCCTAGCTCTCAATTCTTCCACAAGTGGAAACATGCTTTTAAAAGTCATCTGGTCAATTCCCCTCAGGATCTTATATGTGTCAATTCAGTCACTTTGGACTCTTCTAAACTCTAGTGGATGCAGGTCTAGCATTCCTCTTAAAACAATCCACTCATTCCAAGTATTAGTGTAGCAAACCTTCACTGAACTGCTTCCAACATGTTAACATCCTTACGTTGGCCTGTACTGCACACAGTACTCCAGATGCAGTCTTAAACATGCCATGTACAACTAAAGTATAACCTACCTATTCTTGCATTCAATTCTCCTCACTAAGAAACTCTATTGGGTTTCCTGATTACTTGCTGTACCTGGCTGTTTAGCTTCAGCAGGGTTTTTCGGCAAACTAACCTTTTGTGGTTCATGCACGAGGACGACAAAATCTCTCTGCTTCTCAGAGCTCCACAATCTCTTACCATTTAGATTCTATACTCTTTTATTCTTCCTGCCAAAATAGACAATTTCACACTTTCTCTCATTGTACATTTACCAGATCTTCATCAGCTCACTTCATCTATTGATATCTCTTTATAGTTTCCTCATGACCTTTCCACAATTCACTTATCTTTATGTCATCAGCAAATTTAGCTACCACACCTCTGTTATTCCTATTCTCTGCCTTCTCATTCATAAAGTACAAAAGAGGACCTTTGGACCAAAGAGTCTGTACTGCCAAAACTTACACTACTTTCTACCCGAATCCCACTTTGCCACACACAGACCATAGCCTTGAAAGCTTGAAATGCTGTAAAAGTACTTTTTCAAGGTTATCTGTTTCAACCACCATCTCAAGCAATGCATTCCACACCCCACTGTCTCCCAGGTAAAACAGTTTTTCCTTAAGTGCCCGCTGTGCCTCTTGCCTTTCACTTTCAAACTGTGTCCCCTTATACTTGAACCTTCAACGAAGGGGAAGAGTTGCTTTCTATCCTCATAATGTTACAGATCTTGACCAAATAACCCCTCAACTTTCTCTGCTCCAAAGGAAAAAAGCCTGAGCTTTTCCAGCCTATCTTCAATGCGGAACTGCCCCACACTCGTGAATCTTCTCTGCGCCCCATCCAGTGGAATTACTTCCTTCCTACACTGTACTCCAGCTGTATCCAACCAAAGTCTTGTACGGTTCCTTCTTGCTCTTGTAATTTATGCTTTGACTGACAAAGGCAAAGAAGACCATAAGGCATAGGAGCAGAAATTAGGCCATTCAGCCCATTGAGTTTGCTCCACCATTCAATCATGGCTGCAACATTTCTCAACCGCGTTCTCCTATTTTCTCCCCATAACCCTTGATGCTCAAGAACTAACTTCAGTCTTAAACATACCCAATGACCTGGCCTCCACAGCCTTCTGAAAATAATGAATCCCATAGATTCACCTCTCTCTGGCTGAAGAAGCTTCTCCTTATCTCCGTTCTAAAAGATCTTCCCTTTATTCTAAGATTATACCCTCAAGTTCAGTCACTGCTCCCATGGAAACATCTTCCCAACACCTACTTTGTCCAGGCCATTCAGTATTCCATATGTTTCAATTAGATCTCTCCCTCATCCTTCTAAACTCCATGAAGTATAGACCCAGAGTCTTCAAAAGTTCCTCATATGTTGAGCTTTTCATTCCTGGGACTATTCTTGTGAACCTCCTCTGAACACACTCCAGGGCCACCCCATCCTTCCTGAGACTTAGTGCCCAAAACTGCACACAATGCTCTAAATGTAGTCTAACCAGCGTCTTATAGAGCCTCAGAAATACATCCCTGCTTTTTTATTCAAGTCCTTTCAAAATAAATGCCATCATTGCATTTGCCTTCCTAACTACTGACTCAGCCTGCAAGCTTACCTTCAAAGAATCCTGGACTAGAATTCCCAAGTCTCTTTGCACTTTACACTTCTGAATTTTCTCCCATTTGGAAAATAGTCCATGCCTCAATTCTTCCTACTAAAGAGCATGACCTCACATTTCCCCATGTTGTACTCCACTTGTCATTTCTTTGCCCATTCTCTGAACCTGTCCAAATCTTTCTGCAGCCTCCCTGCCTCTTCAGTACTACTTGTCCCTCTACCCACCTTTGTATCATCTGCAAACTTAGCCAGATCGTTAATGTATGACGTGAAAAGTTGTGGTCCCAACACTGAGCCTTGCAGAACACCACTTGACAATGGCTGCCATCCTGAGAAGGACCTTTTTATCTCCACTGTGCCCATATGCCTTCTTGTCCTCCTATCTCCTGTGTACAAACATCCCAAGATCCCTTTGTTCCTCTGAGATTCCAAGTGTCCTGCCATTCATTGAGTACTCAGTTAAAGACAAAAGAAAACTGCAGATGCTGGAATCCCAGGTAGACAGGCAGGAGTCTGGAAAGACACAGCAAGCTAGGCAGCATCAGGAGTTGGAGAACTCAACATTTCAAGTATAATCCTTCTTCAGGAATGGAGGTAGGGGTAGAGTGAGCTGCAGACAAAGGTGGGGCTTTGGGCGGGTAGAGAGGCGAAATGGTGAGGTAGTGATAGGACTATCTCACTATTCCACACCCAAACCTACCCCCCACCTTTATCTGCAGCTCCCTCTAGCCCCACCTCCATTCCTGAAGAAGGATTACACCTGAAACATTGACTTCTCCACCTCATGCTGCCCGGCTTGCTGTATTCTTCCAGCCTCCTGCCTATCTACTTACCTGTCTTGTTACTTCTTCCAAAGTACATCAACACATATTTATCAGGGTTGCATTTCATCTGTCACTGATCTGTCCATCTGATCAAGCAGTTTATGTCCTCCTGTAACCTAACACTTTCCTCCTCAATCTCCTCCCGACCTGGCTAATCATTGTATTATCCACAAACTGACTTATCATACCCCCAACATTCTCATCTACATCATTTACAAATGTCACAAACAATAAAGGCCCCAAACATTGATCCCTGTGGTATGCTGCTGTTGACCAGCTAATCTTCTAATCATGTGAATATGTTACCACTCATATCTTGAGGTTTTGTTTCAGAACCCTGTGGTTCTGAATGCTCTGAAACATTTGTGTTGTTCTCACTTCAGGTCTGGGTTTGTTGTCGATGAGCTGATGACTGTGATTCATTAATAACTCCAACATTGTTATAACGTGAGACTGTCAGCATGTTGGGACACACCACTTTGGTCTTTTTCTTCACCCAGCAATTCCTTTGTTGTTGTTCTGCCAGTTTTGTGATAGTTATATAATTGAAACCCATTCTGTGCTCTCCACTTACCAAATGTTCTTTTTCATTGAAATGCTTCTTATCTTTTAACAATGAGCTGACACCATCCACCTCTTCTTGAATTGCCTGTTCAAGTCTGTGCCAGTAGAACTTCGTCAACTGGAATAAGTGGTAGCTCTTACACACTGCCAAGAACTTAGTGATTATGGTATCTGGATCTGTGAGCACAAACATAAATAAAATGCATTTTCAACTTTATACCTACTTGGCTATAATTTCTCTTGCATTGAGTAACTGAATGGACGTGTCAACCACATTATCAGCACAGACTTCAAATCTGTACGATCGGCCTGTCTTTATTCTTCAAAATTGGCCATATTTGTCAAACATGACTTACCTGTTCCAGCCTCCCTGATCATCCCTACACCAAGGAGATTACTGAGATACAGGCTACTAGACTAGGTGCAATTGAGGTTCACAAGAAAGAGGTATTAGAAATCCTGCAGAGTGTGAAAACAGAATAAGTTCCCTGGGCCGGATGGGATTTATCCTAGGATCCTCTGGGAAGCCAGGGAGGAGATTGCTGAGCCTTTGGCATTGATCCTTGAATCGTCATTGTCGACAGGAATGGTGCCAGAAGACTGGAGGATAGCAAATGTGGTTCCCCTGTTCAAGAAGGGGAGTAGAGACAATCCTGATAATTATAGACCAGTGAGCCTTACTTCAGTTGTTGGTAAAGTGTTGGAAAAGGTTATAAGAAATAGGATTTATAATCATCTAGAAAAGAATAATTTGATTAGGGATAGTCAGCACGGTTTTGTGAAGGGCAGGTCGTGCCTCAAACCTTTTTGAGTTCTTTGAGAAGGTGACCAAACAGGTAGATGAGAGTAAACCGGTTGATGTGGTGTATATGGATTTCAGCAAGGCGTTCGATAAGGTTCTCCACAGTAGGCTATTGTACAAAATGCGGAGGAATGGGATTGTGGGAGTTATAGCAGTTTGGATCAGTAATTGGCTTGCTGAAAGAAGACAGAGGGTGGTGGTTGATGGGAAATGTTCATCGTGGAGTCCAGTTATTAGTGGTGTATCGGTGTTGGGTCCACTGCTGTTCATCATTTTTATAAACGACCTGGATGAGGGCGTAGAAGGGTGGGTTAGTAAATTTGCAGATGACACTAAGGTCGGTGGAGTTGTGGATAGTGACGAAGGTTGTTGTAGGCTACAGAGAGACATAGATAAGCTGCAGAGCTGGGCTGAGAGGTGGCAAATGGAATCTAATGCGGACAAGTGTGAGGTGATTCACTTTGGTCGGAGTAACCGGAATGCAAAGTACTGGGCTAATGGTAAGATTCTTGGTAGTGTAGATGAGCAGAGAGATCTCAGTGTCCAGGTACACAGATCCCTGAAAGTTGCCACCCAGGTTGACAGGGTTGTTAAGGAGGCATAGTGTTTTAGCTTTTCTTAATAGGGGGATCGAGTTCTGGAACCATGAGATAATGCTACAGCTGTATAAAACTTTGGTGCGGCCGCACTTGGAGTATTGTGTACAGTTCTGGTCACCGCATTATACGAAGGATGTGGAAACTTTGGAAAGAGTGCAGAGGAGATTTACTAGGATGTTGCCTGGTAAGGAGGAAGCTCTTACGAGGAAAGGCTGAGGGACTCGAGGCTGTTTTCGTTCGAGAGAAGAAGCTTGAGAGGTGATTTAATAGACATGTAAGAGATTCAGAGGGTTAGATAGGGTGGACAGGGAGAGCCTTTTTCCAAGAATGGTGACGGCGAGCACGAGGGGGCATAGCTTTGAGGGGTGATAGATATAGGACAGATGTCATATGTAGTTTCTTTACTCAGAGAGTCGTAAGGGTATGGAATGCTTTGCCTGCAACGGTAGTAGATTCGCCAACTTTAAGTACATTTAAGTTATCATTGGACAAGCATATGGGCATATATGGAATAGTGTAGGTTAGATGGGCTTCAGATTGGTATGACTGGTCGGCACAACATCGAGGGCCGAAGGGCCTGTATGGCGCTGTAATGTTCTATGTTTTATGTTCACTAACTGTTGACTATTTTGGCATTGAAATATAAATTCCAGAGGTTCCTTCCTAACCAACCTCTTTGACCAACTGATAATAATTCCTGAACAACCCTCAAAACCTATCATTGTCCCCATGGGTCTTGTCCACAGAACATAAAGCAGATTACATGTTAAAAAAAAAACTTAACCTCCCTTTTGTTCAGAAAAGTTGAGTATGGTTAAAATGTTTGTCACATATCACATGATTTACAACTAGGCCACAAGTTGAACAGTGGGTCACAGAGGGGCACAACGAGTCAGGTCACCCTTGTGGGATTTCTCACCTGTCATCGTGTGGAGACAGTGAAAACATTGGAACAAATCAAGTGCAGATTCCTATTCTCGGAACCTGGTTCACTAACTGATCAGACGTCTCGAAATGCATCGTGTCTACAGAGGTGTTAAAAGCAACTGTCCATTGCTGATGCGTGGTCAGTGGATTTGTTTAGGTGGCAGAACCTCTTTTGTGAAGAAAGATAGCTTACGAAAATCTCCAGCCCCCATCATTATCCTCCAATGGCCACCGTCTTGTGACTCAAACTCTTCAGGACTTTTGATGCAAACTACTTTTAACACCTGAGGAGCGAGGAGATCCAGCTGACCTTGACATAATAGATAAACTGAAAGCTAAAATCTCCGCAGAACTAGAAAAAAAAGACTTTGAAATCACCGAGAGCAAAAACTTAGCCCATCCATTAGTCTAGATAGGAATTACCAGCCTGGACATCAATGGCTGAAGGAATTCGTCAAAGGCAAATCAGGTAAGGGATTATACACTTAATAGTAAGATCTTAGGGAATATTGCTGAACAAAGAAACTT
Organism: Chiloscyllium plagiosum; assembly: GCF_037043375.1. NCBI lineage: Eukaryota > Metazoa > Chordata > Chondrichthyes > Orectolobiformes > Hemiscylliidae > Chiloscyllium > Chiloscyllium plagiosum. The sequence goes on along the minus strand of NW_028270178.1, from coordinate 22,640,439 downwards.
TAGAGTGCAGGTTCATAGTTCCTTGAAAGTGGAGTCACAGGTAGACAGGATAGTGAAGAAGGTGTTTGGTATGCTTTCCTTTATTGGTCAGAGCATTGACTATAGGGGCTGGGAGGTCATGTTGCGCCTATACAGGACATTGGTTAGGCCACTTTTAGCATATTGTGTGCAATTCTGGTCTCTCTTCTAAAGGAAGGATGTTGCGAAACTTGAAAGGGTTCAGAAAAAAATTACAAAGAGGAGTTGTACAAGGGTTGGAGGATTTGAGCTATGGGGAGAGTCTGAATAGGCTGAGACTGTTTTCCCTGGAGCTTTAGAGGCTGAGGGGTGACCTTATAGAGCTTTATAAAATCATGAGGGACATGGATATGATAAATAGACAAGATCTTTTCCCTGGGGCGGTGAAGTACAGAACTAGAGAGCATAGGTTTAAGGTGAGAGGGGAAAAATTTAAAAGGGACCTAAGGGGCAACTTTTTAATGCAGAGGGTGGTGTGTGTATGGAGTGAGCTGCCAGAGGAATTGGTCGAGGCTGGTACAATTATGACATTTAAAAGGTATCTGGATGGCTATATGAATAAGAAGGGATTAGACGGATATGGGCCCACGTGATGGCAAATGGGACTAAATTAATTTAAGATATCTGGTAGGCATCGACGAGTTGGACTGAAGGGTCTGTTTCTGTGTTGTATATCTAGAACCAGAATGAAGAAAATTTACAGCCCAGGAACAGGCCCTTCGGCCCTCCAAGCCTGAGCTGATCCAAATCCACTGTCTAAACCTGTCGCCCAATTCCTAAGCATCTCTATCCCGCTGAACCCCACCTACACATGCATCTGTCCAGACGCATCTTAAATGAATCTGCTGTGCCTGCCTCTACTACCTCTGCTGGCAACGCGTTCCAGGTACCTACCACCGTCTGTGTAAAGTATTTGCTGCGTGTATCCCCCTTAAACTTTTCATCTCTCACCTTGAAAGTGTGACCTCTCGTTACTGAATCCCTCACTCTGGGAAAAAGCTTACCTCTATCTACCCTGTCTATATCCTTCATGACTTTGTAGACCTAAATCAGCTCCCCTTCCAATCTCCTTTTTTCAAATGACAACAATCCTAACCTAACCTATCTGTACGACTCAATGACTCGAGTCCAGGTAATTGGATTCTGATCTTTAACTACTAAAAGGGATAGACATGGAAGATAGGAGCAGGAGTAGGCCATTCATCTGCTGTTCAATGTGATCGCAGCTGATCATTGAGCTCAGTACCCTAATAATGCCCTCAGACCACTTTAGCCACAAAAAACTATATCTACCTTTTCTTGAAAACACAATGTATTGGCCTCAACCACTTTCTGTGGCAGTGAATTCCACAGGATGTGCTTGAAGAAATTCCTCCTTATCGTGGTCCAAAAAGAATTACTAAAGGAAACTCACAAGGGACACCAAATCAATAAGAAGAAATATTTTAGGGGAAAGTGGGTCAGGAGCAAAGTTGGCCCAGTAAAGACTGAAAGTGGGGATATTGTCCATGTCTATGGGGAAATAGCAGCCAAGTTGAATAATTACTTTGCCTCAGTATTTACAGCAGAAAAGGAGTTCAGCTTGCTAGAAATCCTGAGGAAATTAATATTGCATCAGGGAAATTAATGGAACTAAAGGGCAATAAATTGCATGGGTGGTTAAAGGTGTGGGAGGGAGGAGGGGTCCACATCATACACACCATAACTATAACCTTTTAGAATTTTCTTGGATATCGGCGGCATCTATCTGGATGGGAAAATTGCTACTGTCACGCCACTTTTTAATGTGGTCAAAGAGGAAATTTAGGGAATTATAGACCAGTTGGCCCATCATCCTTGGTGGGGAAGTTATTGAAATTTTTGATCAAGGATTGGGTAACAGAACAGCTCAAAAGTGTTCACTTCATCAGGGAGAGCCAGGTAAAAACAAGGACTGCAACAGATGCTGGAAACCAGATTCTAGATTAGAGTGTTGTTGGACAAGCACAGCAGTTCAGGCAGCATCCAAGGAGCAGGAAAATCGACGTTTCAAGCAAAAGCCCTTCATTAGGAATAGAGGCAGAGTGCCTGCAGGGTGGAGAGATAAATGAGAAGAGGGTGGGGGTGGGGAGAAAGTAGCATAGAGTACAATAGGTGAATGGGGGTGGGGTTGGAGGCGATAGGTCAGAGAGGAGGGTGGGGGAGGGTTGCAAAGAGTACAACGGGTGAATGGGGGTGAGGATGAAGGTGCTAGGTCAGAGAGGAGGGTGGAGTGGATAGGTGGAAAGGAAGATAGACAGGTAGGACAAGTCATGTGGACAGTGCTGAGCTGGAAGTTTAGAACTGGGGTGAGGTAGGGGAAGGGGAAATGAGGAAACTGGTGAAGTCCACATTGATGCCCTCGGGTTGAGGTGTTCCGAGGCGGAAGATGAGGCGTTCTTCCTCCAGGTGTCGGGTGGTGAGGGAGCGGCGGTGAAGGAGGCCCAGGACCTCCATGTCCTCGGCTGAGTGGGAGGGGGAGTTGAAATATTCGGACACAAGGCGGTGGGGTTGATTGGTGCGGGTGTCCCAGAGATGTTCCCTAAAGCGCTCTGCTAGGAGGCGTCCAGTCTCCCCAATGTAGAGGAGACCGCATCGGGAGCAAGAGATACAATAAATGATATTGGTGGATGTGCAGGTAAAACTTTGATGGATGCGGAAGGCTCCTTTGGGGCCTTGGATGGAGGTGAGGGAGGAGGTGTGGGCGCAGGTTTTGCAATTCCTGCGGTGGCAGGGGAAGGTGCCAGGATGGGAGGGTGGGTTGTTGTGGGGCTTGGACCTGACCAGGTGGTCACAAAGGGAATGGTCTTTGTGGAAGGCAGAAAGGGGTGGGGAGGGAAATATATCCATGCTGGTGGGGTCCGTTTGGAGGTGGCAGAAATGTTATTGGATGATTTTGTTTATGCGAAGGTTGGTACGGTGGAAGTTGAGCATCAGGGTGGTTCTGTCCTTGTTATGGTTGGAGGGGTGGGGTCTGAGGGCGGAGGTGGGGATGTAGAAAAGATGCGTTGGAGGGCATCTTTAACCACGTGGGAAGGGAATTTGCGGTCTCTAAAGAAGGAGGCCATCTGGTGTGTTCTGTGGTGGAACTGGTCCTCCTGGGAGCAGATACGGTGGAGGCAGAGGAATTGGGAATACGGGATAGCATTTTTGCAGGAGGTAGGATGGGAAGAGGTGTAATCCAGGTAGCTGTGGGAGTCGGTGGGTTTGTAAAAAATGTCGGTTTCAAGTCGGTCTTCATTAATGGAAATGGAGAGATCCAGGAAGGGGAGGGAGGTGTCAGAGATGGTCCAGGTAAATATAAAGTCAGGGTGGAATGTGTTGGTGAAGTTGATGAATTGCTCAATCTCCTCGCGGGAGCACGAGGTGGCAGCAATGCAGTCATCAATGTTGTGGAGGAAGAGGTGGGGAGTGGTGCCAATGTAACTACAGAAGATGGACTGTTCTACGTAGCCAACAAAGAGACAGGCATAGCTGGGGCTCATACGGGTGCCCATGGCTATCCTTTTGGTCTGGAGGAAGTGGGAGAATTCGAAGGAGAAATTGTTAAGGGTGAGGACCAGTTCAGCCAAACGAATGAGAGTGTCGGTGGAAGGGTACTGTTGGGGACGTCGGGAGAAGAAGAAACAGAAGGCTTGTAGGCCCTGGTCATGGCGGATGGAGATGTAGAGGGATTGGATATCCATGATGAAGATGAGGCGTTGGGGGTCGGGGAAACGGAAGTCTTGGAGAAGGTGGAGGGCATGGGTGGTGCCTTGAAAGTATGTGGGGAGTTCCTGGACTAGGGGGGATAGGACAGTGTCGAGGTAGGTAGAGTTGAGTTCAGTGGGGCAGGACCATGCTGAGACAATGTATCGGCCAGGGTGGTCAGGCTTGTGGATCTTGGGAAGGAGGTAGAACCGGACAGTGCGAGGTTCCCGGACTATGAGGTTGGAAGCTGTGGGTGGGAGATCTCCTGAGGTGATGTGGTTCTGTATGGTCTGAGAGATAATGGTTTGGTGATGGGGGGTGGGGTCATGGTCGAGGGGGTGGTAGGAGGAGGTGTCTTCGAGTTGGCGTCTGGCTTCAGTAGTGAAGAGGTCAGTGCACCAGACTACCATTGCGCCCCCTTTATCTGCTGGCTTGATGGTGACGTCGGGATTGGAGCAGAGGGAGTGGAGTGCTGCGCGTTATGAGGGTGAGGTTGGAGTAGGGGAGGGGGGTAGACAGGTTGAGGCGGTTAATGTCACAGCTGCAGTTGGAAATGAAGAGGTCGAAGGTGGGTAATAGGCCAGCGCGGGGTGTCAAGATGGATGGAGTGTGTTGGAGGCGGGCGAATGGGTCCTCGGAAGGTGGGCGGGAGTCTTGATTGTAAAAGTAAGCTTGGAGGTGGAGGCGGTGGAAGAAGTGTTTGACGTCACGGTGTGTATTAAATTCATTGATGCGAACCACTCTAATTTAGAATCAGGGAGAGCCAGCATGGAGTCATGACTGATAGGTCATGCCTGACAAATCTCATTAAAGTTTTTGAAGAGGTGTCTAAGGAAGTGAAGAGGGAAACGTCGATGGATGTTGCTTGTACAGACTATATTTGATAAAGTCTCATATCAAAGACTGTTAACTCAGATAAAAGCCAATGGAACTGAGGGCAAATTATTGACATGGCTGGGAAATTGATTGAGTGGCAAGCATCAGGAAATAGGGGTAATGAGTAGATACTCAAATTGGCAGGATGTGACCAGTGATGTCCCACAAGGGTCCATGTTAGGGTCCCAATTATTCACAATACTTCGGAATGGCTTGGATAATGACACAGAAAGATATGCGAACGAGACGGGCGGACACTATTTCATTCGGACAATCAATTATTTGGTTACTTGATTGAATGCCTATCCTCTGGGGCTCGGAGTTTTCTATTAAGTCCGCTTTCTGTTCAGGAAACTAGGCAGCAGCACACTGCGCATGAGCCCCCTGGCAACCCCCTCCAACCCTGCACCCCCCACCCGTGCCCCATCCAACACCATGCCTTCCCCACCTGGCCCCCCATCCAACACTGCCAGTGCCCCAACCCCGTCCCCCCACCCATCAATCCCTGTCCAACACTGCCCACCCCCCACCTCCGTTCAACCCCACCCCCAACCCATCCAACCTTGCCCCCAACTCCATCCAACAATCCCCCACCCTCGTCCCCCCCCAAAACGCGCCCAACACTGCCCCCACCCTCACCCCCCCAACCCGTCCAACACCACCTCCATCCACCCCAACCCCAGCCGCCCACGTGCGTCAACCCGTCTGCCCCCGCCTCATCTCCAGGGCAGCCCAACTGGACACCAACAAGACTACTGCTTCTGCTGTCCTTTCCGGTGAGTCTCCAAATAGCGCGCGCACACACACACAACGTTTTACTGCAACTTTTGACAGATTCCACCTTAGCTCTGTACAGGACAATGTTAAAAATATCTGGGGGTTTAGGGTACGCCTCTGTATAGAACTCCAGGGAAAGTGTGGGGGGAGAGAGAGAGAGAGAGAGAGAGAGAGAGAGAGAGAGAGAGAGAGAGACAGAGACAGAGAGAGGGGCGGGTGACCAGTCATTTGGAGACAGTGCCTGGGCTCCCATCAGTCCAGGACTGTTCTTGGCAGTGTTTCAGTAAGCCGAGTTCACCTTTAATCAGTGTAAACAAAAGTTGTGATCAATGTTGGAATCATATCTTTGATGTAATGTTTCTATTGGGACCTCGTGATCTCCTTTGGATAATCCGATATTTGGATAATTGATATTCGAATAATCGAGGTTCCTCTTTACATCCAAATTTGCTGTTAACACAAAATTGAGCGGCAGATGACAACATAAAATTACGATGTTTTAGCATCTCAGATTAGGTGAATGGGCAAAACTGTGGTCGATGGACTTCAAAGTAAGCAAGTGTGAGATTATCCATTTGGATGGAAAAAGCATAGATCAGGGCATTGTCTAAATGGCATGAACACAGTAGGAAGATGCAGAAAATAATCAAGAAAGCTAATGGAATCTGGCCTTGACATCAAGAGGACTAGAGTATAAGGATGCAGAAGTTATGCTGCAGCTATACAAAATCCAGGTGAGATGCTACTTGGAGTACTGAGTACAAAAACACACCTTAGGAAGGTGATATTAATCTTGGGGGGAGTACAACACAGATTCACATAAACTTCAGTGTTTAATTTATGTGGAGAGATTATACAAAAAAGGCCTGTTTACTCTAGGATTTAAAAAGTTAAGATGCAAGTTAAGATATTGACAGGAAAAGGAAGAGTTGATTAAAATAAGCCATTTCCACTGGCTGGGGATTCTACCACAAGGGGGTAGAGGCTAAGATGAGATGTCCAGAAGAGATGTTAGAGCCATAAGAGTCACACAGCATGGAAACATACCCTTCGGTCCAACTCGTCCATGGCGACCATGTTTCCTAAACTAAACTGGTCCGATTTGCCAGCAATTGGCCTACCTTCCTCTAAACCTTACCTGTTCATGTACCTGTGAAAATGTCTTTTAAATGTTGTAACAGTACCTGCAAAACTATTTTTTAAATGTTGTAACTGCACCTGCATCTACCACTTCCTCTGGCAATTCATTCCAAATACATACCATTCTCTCTATGAAAATGTTTTCCCTCAGGTCCCCTTTTACATCTTTCCCCTCTCAACTGGAGGCACAGGGTGGTCGAGGTTTGGAACTCTTTTCCACAAATGGCAGTTGATGTCAGATCAGTTCTTAGTTTTAAATCTGAGACAGATGAACTTTTGATGAGTGAAGGTATAAAGGATTATGGGCCTAAGGGGGTTAGGCCACACAACTGCCACGATCTCACTGAATGCTGGAGCAGGCTCAAAGGGCTGAATGGCCTCCTCCTGTTCCTTTGTCCTGAGTGCACTGTGAACCATTCTGTTTTGGTTTCAACATTTATTGGACGCGAGATTGCTTTATTTTAGTGTACCTTTTGTTCGAAATTATATGTATAATTGGAAGGTGGGAGGGGGATCATGATGATGCTGTACCTTTAAGATGTTATTTTGCCCTGCTTTGTTTTAGGAGGGAGATTGAACAAATGGGTTCAAGTTGGCACAAGCGCAAACGTGCTTAGAATTGGGAATTTCAAGAAGTAATAGCTTTGGAGGCCTTGGAATCTTTTACAAATGTATCCTGAATGGATGTGGCCAACTCCCACAGATCCGGATTTCTGAGTAGCATCAGAAGCTTGGAAGCTTCAGTGAAAGTTTCCTGGCTGCTACTCTCCCTGAATTTTCTTGATTTGCTTTTTTTATTTCTGGATGGGAAAACTGCATGCGAGAATCTGTGTCTGAATTGTCCTTTATGCCAAGGTGTGTGTTTATGGAATGTTACCATGTTGGAATACTTAATTAGTAACAGTTACTGTATTATTCTGCTAAGTTTTCCAATAGAGTAATGTTATTCTAAATTCCTCTTTCTTTGGTTGTATTTGAACAATTCTTTGTTTTGTTTAACTTTGAATAGTCTGACCAGTTGCATTTCATCTGGAATAGACACTACATTTGGTATTACAATAAGAAGCTAGGGAGTCCAGTACCTTCTTAAAACATTTTGAAGTCATGTGTGCTGGGAGGGGGGCATGAGGGGCCAACAAAGAGGAGGGGTGTAAGAGAGGGGAGGGTGAGCGAGAGAGGGCAAGTGAAAGAGAGATGGTGAGAGAAAGAGAGAGGCAAAGGACAAGAGGGAATTTGAGAGAAAGCAAGGAGGCGAACTGAGTATGTGCGAGTGCAAATCGATCTGAGATGCAGGTCAGGGATGCTTTTCAGGACAGATTGTATTTTACAGCAACTTCTCAACTGACCTCCATCCAATCTCCCACCTTGTGACATATTGGATCTACTTCCCTGTTCAATCGGTCAGCAAAGCTGTTGATAGGTGTTTCCAGATTCTGATGTTCTGTAAGAGGTATAAGATCAATAGGAGGGGTAGACAGAAATACTACAGTGATGAAAACATTGCTTTGTTAAACGTAATAGCATTCCTTCCTTTCCCATATCAATATCTTATTATAAGATATGATGAACTGTCCCAATGACGTGTGTGACACAGACAGTTACCAAGTGAAATCCTGTCAGTCCCACTGACTTAAATGCTCCCATCAGCCCAGACTCAATGCTTCATTGTCAAATTCCTGATTGAGAATATTCCAGGGGAAATTCCAGCAACCATGTGGGGGATTATTAAGTGACGCTACACTGTATGAACCAACGATGATAAAGGATCCAAAAATAAGAATTGGATGGTACTGGAAATGTGAATGGTATAGGCTGTCCAATTAAATCTGCCAAATTGACTTGTTTAAAATTTGGGAACTGGCAACATGAAGAGCAATATGCCAAAGATGAATCAAGGAACGGTGTGACAGTCATTCTTACTGCGAATACTGCATTAGAACTAATTTCACAGACATAACCATCACCATCATTCCCGATGTCCTGTCCCACCAGAAGGAGGGACCGACTGAAGGGGCAACACAACGCTGGGTGGGTGTAGCACTGGGAGTGTTCAAAGTCCATGACATCAGAATAAGGAAAGCTTCCTCAGCTGATGAATCAGTACCCCTCGACATTGGGCACCACTTGGAAGAAACACTGAGGTTAGCACAAGCGCAAATGTGCTTAGAATTGGGAATTTCAATGTGTCCCACCAAAAGTGGCTCAGTAGCACTAAGCTAGCCAAATCATGAAGGGCATATCTGCCAGACTCTGTGGAAATAGGTGGCAAGGGAGCCAACAAAACATACTGACTTTATCCTCACCTGTCGTAGATGCGTGTGTCCTTGACAATATTGATAGAAATGACTATCACCTAGTCTTGTGGAGACAAAGTCTTTTTGTCACTTTGGAGACACCCTCATTGTGTTGTGTGGCTCTACCATTGTGCTAAGTATGTTAGACTCAGAACAGATCCAACAATTCAAATCTGGACAATCGAGATGACCTGTGGGCCACTGGCAGAAGAACTGGCACTCAACTGAATCTAGGCAAGAGTGAGAACTGCAGATGCTGGAGATTAGAGTCGAGAGTGTGGTGCTGGAAAAAGCACAGCAGGTCAGGCAGCATCCCAGGAGCAGGAAAATCCCTTCATCAGGAATGAGGCTGGGAGGCTCAGAGGTGGGAGGGGGGAGTGGGGCTGGGGGACAAGATAGCTGAGAGTGCAAAAGGTGGATGGAAATAGGGGTAATGGTGATAGGTCGGAGGGAGGGTGGAGGTTTCCTCATTTCCCCCCCCCAACCTTATTCCACTTGCAACTTTCCAGCTCAGCACCATGCTTATGATCTGTCTTAGCTGTCCATCATCCTTCCCACCTGTCCACTCCACCCTCCCCTCTGACCTGAGTGGGGAGGGGGGGTGTGACACACTGTCTGATCTCACTTGGGGGTGTCACACACTGTCTGATCATACTCGGGGGGGGGTCACACACTGTCTGATCTCACTGAGGGGTGTCACACACTGTCTGATCATACTGGGGGGTGGGTCACACACTGTCTGATCTCACTGAGGGGGGTCACACACTGTCTGATCAAACTGGGGGGTCACAAACTGTTCACACTGGGGGGGGTCACACACTGTCTGATCACATTGAGTGGGGGGTCACACACTGTCTGATCTCACTGGGGGGTCACACACTGATCACACTGGGGGGGGGTCACACACTGATCACACTGGGGGGGGTCACACACTGATCACACTGAGTGGGGGTCACACACTGATCTTACTGAGGGGGTCACACACTGATCTCACTGAGGGGGGGGTCACACACTGATCACTCTGAGTGGGGGTCACACACTGATCTTACTGAGGGGGTGGGTCACACACTGTCTGATCTCAGGGGGGTCACACACCGATCTTACTGGGGGGGTCACACACTGATCTCACTGGGGGGGTCACACACTGATCTCACTGAGCGGGGGGTCACACACTGTCTGATCTCACTGGGGGGGGTCACACACTGATCTCACTGAGGGGGGTCACACACTGATCTCACTGAGGGGGGGTCACACACTGATCTCACTGAGGGGTGTCACACACTGATCTCACTGAGGGGGATGACACACTGTCTGATCTCACTGGGGGGGTCACACACTGATCTTACTGGGGGGGTCACACACTGTCTGATCTCACTGAGGGGGGGTCACACACTGATCACACTGAGGGGGGGTCACACACTGATCTTACTGGGGGGGCACACTGATCTTACTGGAGGGGTCACACATTGTCTGATCTTACTGAGGGGGGTCACACACTGATCTCACTGGGGGGGGGTCACACACTGATCTTACTGAGGGGAGGTCACACACTGATCACACTGAGGGGGGGTCACACACTGATCACACTGGGGGGGTCACACACTGATCACACTGAGGGGGGGTCACACACTGATCTTACTGAGGGGGGGTCACACACTGATCTCACTGAGGGGGGGTCACACACTGATCACACTGGGGGGGAGTCACACACTGATCATACTGAGGGGGGGGTCACACACTGATCACACTGAGGGGGGTCACACACTGATCTTACTGAGGGGGGGTCACACACTGATCTTACTGGGGGGGGGTCACACACTGATCACACTGAGGGAGGGGGGGTCACACACTGATCATACTGAGGGGGGGTCACACACTAATCTTACTGAGGGGGGTCACACACTGATCTTACTGAGGGGGGTCACACACTGATCTTACTGAGGTGGGGTCACACACTGATCTTACTGGGGGGGGTCACACACTGAGGGAGGGGGGGGTCACACACTGATCATACTGAGGGGGGTCACTGATCACACTGAGGGAGGGGGGGTCACACACTGATCATACCGAGGGGGGGGTCACACACTGATCACACTGAGGGGGGGGGGGGGTCACACACTGATCTTACTGGGGGGGGTCACACACTGATCACACTGAGGGAGGGGGGGTCACACACTGATCATACTGAGGGGGGTCACTGATCACACTGAGGGAGGGGGGGTCACACACTGATCATACCGAGGGGGGGGTGTCACACACTGATCACACTGAGGGGGGGTCACACACTGATCACACTGGGGGGGTCACACACTGATCACACTGAGGGGGGGGTCACACACTGATCTCACTGAGGGGGGGTCACATACTGATCTCACTGGGGGGGGGGTCACACTCTGATCACACTGAGGGAGGGGGGGTCACACACTGATCACACTGAGGGGGGGTCACACACTGATCTTACTGGGGGGGTCACACACTGATCGCACTGAGGGAGGGGGGGTCACACACTGATCATACTGAGGGGGGGTCACACACTAATCTTACTGAGGGGGGTCACACACTGATCTTACTGAGGGGGGGGTCACACACTGATCTTACTGAGGGGGGGGGTCACACACTGATCTCACTGAGAGGGGGGGTCACACACTGATCACACTGAGGGGGGGGGTCACACACTGAGCACACTGAGGGGGGGGTCACACACTGATCACACTGAGGGGGGTCACACACTGATCTTACTGAGGGGGGTCACACACTGATCTCACTGGGGGGGCACACACTGATCTCACTGGGGGGTCACACACTGATCTTACTGAGGGGGGTCACACACTGATCTCACTGGGGGGGCACACACTGATCTCACTGAGGGGGGGTCACACACTGATCTCACTGAGGGGGGGGGTCACACACTGATCTTACTGAGGGGGGGTCACACACTGATCTCACTGGGGGGGCACACACTGATCTCACTGGGGGGGCACACACTGATCTCACTGGGGGGTCACACACTGATCACACTGAGGGGGGGGGGGGTCACACACTGTCTGATCTCGGGGGGAGGGCGGTATAAACTGTCGGATGTTTATAATTTGGCTCCAAAGCCGCACCCGGACCTCCTTTAGCAGTTCATGCGTTAAGTATAGAACATTAATACGATATATCACCACAGTGTTAATCCAATAAACCATTCACACTGACGCTCTAACTGTGAAGATTAAATACATTTCTCACCGTCACCAACAAACAAAACAGTTCCACCGTGAACACGGAACTACTCCTCGTTTGGCAACCGCGCATGCTCGGTGCACGGTGCCGCGCACGCGCACTCGCTCCGGTGCCGGCTGTTGCCCGTCACCCGCGCGCACAGGAGACCGTTGGCGGACATGCGCAGTTTACACACGCCGGTCAGCAGCTGCAATTCCTCCCTTCGCCATCCCCACGGTGGGGCGCTGCCACAAGGGGGAGTGAATGGACACTGAGCAACAATCACCCAGACAGGGGTGATTCCACCCCCCCCCCCAACCCCCCCAACACCCAAGTCAGGGAGTACTACAGCTGGCAGGGACATTGAGCCTCGCATCTTCGGGTGACCATCCTCCAGGGCAGTCTTCGGGAGATGCCACAATGCTGGAGTGGCCGAGCAGAGGCTGATAGAAAAGCGCAGCAGGTCAGGCAGCATCCAAGGAACAGGAGAATCGACGTTTCGGGCATAAGCCCTTCTTCGATTCTCCTGTTCCTTGGACGCTGCCTGACCTGCTGCACTTTTCCAGCAACACATTTTCAGCTCTGATCTCCAGGCATCTGCAGTCCTCACTTTCTCCTAGCAGAGGCTGATAGCCAAGTTCGGTACCCAACCGGGAGCTCTGGTTAATGTCGCGCTACCGGTTTACAGGGCAGTGTGATGCCAACAGTGTGGGTTCAATTCCCATCACCGGCTGTAAGAAATGGGGAAGTGTGTTGTTTTCGCAAAAAGGTAGTGATAATAAGCTTTAGTATAGTGCTGATAAATCGAGCTGCAGACAATGATTAAATCAGCAAGCACTAGGAAAATGTATAATTGGGTACTAACTTTAGTGCATAATTATTCTAGTAAATAATTTCTTTCATCATGATAGTTTAAATAATTTAGTCTCAGCAAAATAGCTGAGATAGCTGAAACACATAAACTAGGCAAGAAAAGACACATTGTTCAAATGTATATTCAGGAATGGAATGTACCTATGAACAATGGAAGATGTTACAAGCAAAACAGTTAAAGTGAAAGGGACATCAAGATCCAAGTTTAGCAAAATCTCCCTTATGTCAGCACTTACAGAGGGAAGGGTCACCAACTTGGAGAAGGGGGGGAAATAATAAGAGCGGATCGTAAGTTAGTCAGAGAATAAAATTGATTGGGTAATGTAGGAGTCAGAAGAGGTGACCTCACGCAGCTCAAAAGTATAACTGTGTACCAGTTTGAATGTTCATTGCTCATTTGCTTCTGCATTTGATGCCCTTTCTTGCAAGATCGTAGAATAAATGGTCTTGTTTCCAGTTTTGGTGGTCTCGTCTAAATTTTATTAAATTTGTTTCTAACACAGCTTGACCTTACCATGAAGGACTCTCCTTCTCAGCCTCTTCCCTCGCCTGAGGTCTGGTGGCCCTCAGGTTAAATCACCACCAGTGTTGAGAGTGTGTTGCTGGAAAAGCACAGCAGGTCAGGCAGCATCCGAGGAGCAGGAAAATCGATGTTTCGGGCCGGAGCCCTTCATCAGGGAAAATCACCACCAGCTGCTTCCCTCTAATAAGAGAGCTGCCCCTATGGTCTGGCAAGACTTTGGTGACGGTAGTAGACTCTTCAGCTTTAAAGGCATTTAAATGATCATTGGATATTCATATGGATAAAAATGGAATTGTGTGGGTTAGATAGGCTTCAGATTGGTTTCGCAGATCAGCGCAACATCGAGGGCGAAAGGGCTGTAATGTTCTATGACACAATAGAACATTGGGGTAGCATGGTGGCTCAGTGGTTAGCGCTGCTGCCCCACAATGCCAGGGTCCCAGGTTTGATTCCAGCCTCGGACAACTGTCTGTGTGGAGTTTGCACATTCTCCAGTGTCTGCGTGGCTTTCCTCCGGGTGCTCCGGTTTCCTCCTCCCACAGTCACAAAGATGTGCAGGTCAGGTGAATTGGCCATGCAAAATTGCCCATAGTGTTAGGTGCATTAGTCAGAGGGAAATGGGTCTGGGTGGTTTGCTCTTCAGAGAGTCGGTGTGGACTGGTTGGGCTGAAGGGCCTGTTTCCACACTGTTGGGAATCTAACCTAATACAACAGATGACTCCCCCACTGCACGACACACACATACACATACACACACACTACAACATTCTCACACAATTATGCAGATCCTCTCTCATACATACACACACTCTGCACTCAGACCCATGCACACACCTTCTCACAGGCTTATATTCCGTCACAGTCACGCACACACTCACTCTCTCGCGCTCTCCCTCTCTTAAGCGCACACATAGAACATTACAGTGCAGTAAAGTCCTTAGGCCCTCGATATTGTGCCGACCTGTGGAACAATACTGAATCATTTGAATGCTACACTATTCCATTTCATCCATATGCTTATCCAATGACCAATTAAATGCCCTTAAATTTGGCGAGTCTACTGCTGTTGCAGGCAGTGCATTCCATGGTCTTACTACTCTCTGAATAAAGAACCTACCTCTGACATCTGTCCTATATCTATCAACCCTCAATTTAAAGCTATATCCCCTTGTGCTAGCCATCACCATTTGAGGGAAAAGGCTCTCACTGTCTACCCTACCTAACACTCTGATTATCTTATATGTCTGAATTAAGGCCACTGTTGGAATATTGTGTGCAATTCTGCACTCCTTCCTATTAGAAATATGTTGAGAAACCTGAAAGGGTTCAGAAAAGATTTACAAGGATGTTGCCAGGGTTGGAGGATTTGAGCTACAGGGAGAGGTTGAATAGGCTAGGGCTGTTTTCCCTATAGCGTTGGAGGCTGAGGGGTGACCCTATAGAGGTTTATAAAATCATGAGGGGCATGAATAGAATAAATAGACAAAGTCTTTTTCCTGGGGTGGGGGAGTCCAGAACTAGAGGACATAGGTTAGGGTGAGAGGGCAAAAATATAAAAGAACCTACGGGGCAACATTTTCAGGCAGAGGGTGATACGAGTATGGAATGAGCTGCCAGAGGATGTGGTGGAGGCTGGTACAATTGCAACATTTAAAAGGCATCTGGATGGGTATATGAAAAAGAAGGGTTTGGAGGGATATGGGCCAGGTGCTGGCAGGTGGGACTAGATTGGGTTGGGATACCTGGTTGGCATGGACAAGTTGGACTGAAGGGTCTGTTTCCATGCTGTACATTTCTATGACTGTAAGTCAGCTCTCAACCTTCTCTCTAACAAAAACAGCTTCAAGTCCCCCAGCCTTTCCTCATAAAATCTTCCCTCCATACTAGGCAATATACTAGCAAATCTCCTCTGAACCCTTTCCAAAACTTCCACATCTTTCCTATAATGCCATGACCAGAACTGTATGCAATACTCCAAGTGCAGCCACACCAGAGTTTTGTACAGCTGCCGCAAAACCTCGTGACTCTGAAACTCGATTCCTCTACAAATAAATGCTAACACTGAATGACTTCTTAATAATCCCATGAACTTGGATGGTAACTTTCAGGGATCTATGTACATGGACAGCGAAATATCTCTGCTCATCTACACTACTAAGAGTCTTACCATTAGCTGAGTACTGTTTATTCCTGTTGCTCTTTCCACACATACAAAAAGGTGTATGGGGTGAATATGGGATTTGCAGAATTGTATTTGCAGATATATTCTATTTGCTCAAAAAGCACACAATCTGCAGGCAGTCAATACAGGCAATCAATCCGTTTAACATTTTATAAATTCCTACTTTGGAAGTAGAACCAGTCTGACTCAAGACAGACTCTAACCTCACACCTTCAGTACATTGTCTGAGCTGAGATGTCACCTTTTCTTTTATAAAACCATGTAACCTTGAGAATGTGACTGAAGAGAAGTTCTGGGTTTTACATATTAATGAACCAAAACCTGCAACCCATTTTAAAAGATGAACGACTTAGCACCAAACTTGGTTTGCTCAATATCTTCTTTCAGTTGCATGACATTGTAATCTTTTGCTGTAAATTCAGTGTCTTTTGATCTTGCTTCACAGGATGAAGGAGTAGTACGCTGAAAGCTAGTACTTCTAAAAAAAACCTGTTGGATTATAACCTGGTGTTGTCTGATTTTTAACTTTGTCCAGTGAGATCAAACAGTGTGTGAACTCCCCACCCCCGGTGAGGTCAGAAAATGTGTGACCATCCCAGTGAGATCAGACAATGCGTGACTCCATAGTGTGATCAGACAGTTTGTGACCCCCCCCCCCCCCCCCCCCCCCAGTGAGATCAGACAGCATGTGACCCCCCCGACCCCTGTACAATCAGACAGTGTGTGACCGCCCATCCATGTGCGATCAGATAGTGTGTGACACCCCAACCCTGTGCAATCAGCAGTGTGTGACTGCCCTACCCCTCTGGGATCAGACATTGTGTGACTGCCCATCCATGTGCGATCAGACTGTGTGTGCCACCCCACCCCTGTGCAATCAGACAGTGTGTGACCTGAGACAGTAAGGACTGCAGATGCTGGAAGCCAGAGTCAATAGATGCAAAGCTGGAAAAGCAGAGCAGATCAGACAGCATTTATGGAGCAGGAAAGTCAATGATTTGGACCAAAACCCTTTGTCAGATCTGGGAGGGGGAGGGAATCTCAAGGTTAATAGAGGAAGCGGTTGGGTGTACCGGAAATGTAGATGGGATGGAGATAGGTGGACGCTGGTGTGGGATTACTGTGATTGGTCAGTGGGAATGGTGGAGCGGATAGGGGAGTAGGAAGGCTAGATCAGGTCAGGGAGATGAGGAGGAGGGTGGGGCTAGACGTGAGTTATGGCTTGGAGAAGAGGCATTTTGAAGCTGGTGAAGTCAGCGTTAAGGCCACTGGGCTGGAATCTTCCCAGCTAAAATCTTAGGTGTTCCTTCTCCAGTTTACATTTGGACTCCCTCTGACAGTGGAGGAGGCCAAGGATGGACATGTCACTGGGGGAGTGGGAGTAGGACGGGGAAAAAAATTGGATGGAAACTGGAAGGCCAAGTTGGTTGATACTTTGCAGAACTGATCCCCAAGTCTGTGTTTGGTCTCCCCGATATAGAGGAGACCACATTGGATGAAGCGCAGGTGAGTGTCTGTCAAATCTGAAAGGATTGTTTAGGTTCTTGGATGGAGGTAAGAGGGAAGGTATGGGAGCATTGATGTTGGGGAGATGGGTTTGAGGGCAGAAGTGTGGGAGACATAGGTGGTGTGGTTGAGGGCATCCTCAATTACTGAGGAGGGTGAACTACGATCCCTAAAATAGGAGTATATCTGGGTTGTCCTGGAGTGAAATGCCTCATCCTGGGAGCAGATATGGCAGAAACAGAGGAATTGGAAGTAATGGATAGCACTTTTGCAGGAGGGTGGATGAGAGGAGGTGTTATTGAGGTAGTTATGGGAGTCAGTGGATTTGAAATAGATGCCAGTGTTAATTTGGTTTCCAGGGCTGGAAGTGGAGAGGTCCAGGAAGGGGAGGAAGGCGATGGAAATTATCCAGTGAATTTGACAGTGAGGTGGATGTTGTCGGCAAAGTTGATAAACTGCTTGAGCTCCTTGCGGGAGCACAAGGCAGCACTGATGCCTCACAGAGTCAGGCCAAACATAAGCTGGAGGAAAAACACCTGACATTTCACCTGGAGAGCTTGCAGGCCAATAGCCTCAATACTGGCTTCACCAGCTTGGAAATCCTTCCAACTCCAGGCTGTTCCATGTGCAGCCCTCCCTTCCTCTTCATCTCCCTGACCTGACCTAACCTGTCAGTCTTCCTACTTACCTCTCTGCTCCAACCTCCTCACTTACAAATCATAAGAACACCTATCTTCATCCATCTATCTCCATCCAACCTACCTTTCCCCACTCCCAACACCCTATGTCTATTTACTTCTGGGTTCACTTCCCCTCCCCAGCCCTGATAAAGGGTTTTGGCTCAAATTATTGACTTTCCTGCTCCACAGATGCTGCGTGACCCTGCTGTGCTTTTCCAACACCACACGTTTAGACTCTGTCTCTCCAGCATCTGCAGTCCTCACTTCCTCCTCTATTTCTGTCTACCCTATCTTTACCCCTTATAGTTTTGTACATCTCTGTCAGGTCCCCCTCAGCTTCTCTGCTCTAAGGAAGACAATCCCAGCCCATCTCGTCTCACTTCACAGGTGAAACACTCCAGCCCTGGTCAATCTATCCTGTAATCCTTCCTTATGAACATTTTTTTAAAAGATGGCGGCATTGGCAGGTTAGGCAGTGATTGCGTCCTGAGCCCATTCACATCCAATCACCAAGCCAATTGTATCCTTTTTTTCTTTTCTCTTCTTGTCTTCATCTTTCTGTTCTTTTTGGTGGTGATGGTGGAGGAAGATGGCATCTGTGGTGGTGGCATTATGGGCCTAGTACGGGAATCCTGGCGACGGCAGCGAGTAGGCCAAGGTATGCAAACCAATTCTTTTGACTGATTGCATTGAATTGATGTTAATGAGACAGTGGAGTGGAGATATCAAGCCAGGAAGATTGCAGCATTCACTGTCAATTTGAATGAAGCCAGACAGATATGCAAGCCATTCACCTTGATAGACGATCGAAAGTGTTGCTTTTGAGACACTGCCACAAGGTTTCAGGTACAAGAATAAATTTGAGTTTCAGTAGAACTGTTGTTGAGATGGCTAGGCTTGTAGGGTTGGCTCTGTT
The DNA here is from genome assembly GCF_037043375.1 of Chiloscyllium plagiosum. NCBI lineage: Eukaryota > Metazoa > Chordata > Chondrichthyes > Orectolobiformes > Hemiscylliidae > Chiloscyllium > Chiloscyllium plagiosum. The sequence goes on along the minus strand of NW_028270178.1, from coordinate 22,621,742 downwards.
AAGAAGGGCTAAGTAAAATATCCAAGACTGTCTGAGGTAACACCATTCCTGAGATGGAAATTCAATTTAAACTATATTGTGGGCGGCACGGTGGTACAGTGGTTAGCACTGCTGCCTCGCAGCGTCAGAGACCCGGGTTCAATTCCCGCCTCAGGCGACTGACTGTGTGGAGTTTGCACGTTCTCCCCGTGTCTGCGTGGGTTTCCTCCAGGTGCTCCGGTTTCCTCCCACAGTCACAAAGATGTGCAGGTCAGGTGAATTGGCCATGCTAAATTGCCCGTAGTGTTAGGTAAGGGGTAAATGTAGGGGTATGGGTGGGTTACGCTTCGGCGGGTCGGTGTGGACTTGTTGGGCCGAAGGGCCTGTTTCCACACTGTAAGTAATCTAATCTAATCTAATCTAATCTAATCTATACTAATTACATTGTTACGTCAAACTACTGCTAAGCCAGTGTATTCAGAAACCACCCAGAAACTCGCTAAAATAGGCCACTCAAATCAGAGGAATCCCATACACACTCCAGAGAACATTTGGACCAAGAATGCAGGATGCAGAGCTGGGCTGAGAAATGGCAGATGGTGTTCAACCTGGATAAATGCGAAGTGATGCATTTTGGAAGGTCGAACTCAAATGCTTAATATAGGATTAAAGACAGAGTGGAGGAACAGAGGGACCTGGGTATCCAAGCACATAGATCCCTCAAAGTTGCCACCAAGTGAATAGGATTGTTAAGAAAGATCTATCCCCTTCATCCCCTGCTCCATCCACCCATTGTATTCTGTGCTATCTTCCCCCACCTGCCTCTCTGACCAATCACCTCCATCCCCACCCCCATTCACCTGTTGTACTCTTTGCTACCTTTTCCCCAGCATCCTACCCACCCCCCCACCCCATTTATCTCTCCACCCTGGAGGGTCTCTGCCTCCATTCCTGATGAAGGGCTTTTGTCCGAAATGTTGATATTCCTGCACCTCGCATGCTGGCTGAACTACTGTGCTTTTCCAGCATCAATCGAATCTAAACTCTGGTATCCAGCAAGTGCAGTCCTCACTTTTGCCTTGTTAAGAAAGCATATGGTGTTTTGGCTTTCATTAACAGTGGGATAGACTTTAAGAGCTGTGAGGTTTTGCTACGGCTCTAGAAGTCCCTGGTGAGACCACACTTGGAATATTCTGTCCAGTTTTCGTCATCCTACTATAGGAAAGATACAGAGGCTTTGGAGAGGGTGCAAAGAAAGTTTACCAGGATGCTGCCTAGACTGGAGGGCTTGCCTTATGAAGAAAGTTGAATAAGCTCAGAGACTTTTCTCTCTGGAGAGAAGGAGGAAGACAGGAGACCTGATTTAGGTATACAAGATAACGAGAGGAATAGATAGAGTCAATAGCCAGAGACTTTTCCCCAGGTTTGGATTGACTGGTCATAGTTTTAAGATATTCGGAGAAAATGTAAATGAGATATCAGAGGTAGGTTCTTTATGCAGAGAGTTGTGAATGCATGGAATGCATTGCCAGCGGTGGTGGTGGAAGCAAAGTTATTAGGGACATTTAAGCGACTGCTGGACATGTGCATGGAGAGCAGTGAGTTGAGGGGTGCGTAGGTTAAGTTATTATATTTTACATTAGGATTAAACCTCGGCATAACATTGTGGGCCAAAGGGACTGTTCTGTGCTGTACTTTTCTATGTTCTATGTTCTAAGAAGCCAAAACCTTGGCAGTTGGAAGGACAGACCCAACTCCAGTTCGACAATCTGTAAACGGGTAATGCAGATTTTAAGCTACCCGATGGGCATAGACATTTCAGAACTGTAAGGTTACTCGGGATATTAGAAGGAAAGGCTGATTTATCCACCTTGTTTTTCAAAGATAATCAACTATGTCTCTTTTCAGCCACAGCTCAATATTACTGTAAAATGAGGCCCACAAGTAAGCAAGTAGTTCAGACCATACAAAATAAAACTTACAGGAGACATTTTCAACAGCTTTGGGGAAATGGTCAACATATTCATTAATCATTTTGCCTAAGTATTTACAAATATCAAATCAACAAGAAACTTTCCACCAAATGTCCTTGAGAGAAGGAAACTGCCATCCTCACCTGATCTGACCAATATGTGACTCCAGACCCACAGCAAAGTCGTTGACTCTTAAATGCCCTCTGGAATGGGCAATAAATGCTGTCTGAGTCAGTTATCCTCTCATCCCTTATAGAATCATCATAGAATTCCTACAGTGTGGAAACTTCAGCCCAACAAGAGGATTTTGAACTAGAGGGAGAGGTTGAATTGGTTGGGTCTGTTTTCCCTGGAGCATTGGAGGCTGAGGAGTGACCTCATAGAGGTTTATAAAATCATGAGGGGCATGGATAGGATAAACAGACAAGGTCTTTTCCTTGGGGTGGGGGAGTTCAGAACTAGAGGGTTTAGGGTGAGGGGAAAAGATATAAAAGGGACCTCAGGGGCAATATTTTCAAACAAAGGTGGTGCCTGTATGGAGTGGGATGCCTTGGTACAGTTCCAGTATTTGAAGGGCATCTGAACAGGAAAGGGTTAGATGGGATATGGGTCAAGTGTGGGCAAATGGGATGAGATTACGTTAGGATATCTGGTTGGCATGGACGAGTTTGACTGAAGGGTCTATTTCCGTGCTGTACATCTCTATGACTCTAAGTCCACACCAAATCTCCGAAATGTAACCCAACCAGAGCCATTCCCCGAACCTATTTACCCCTGACAAATGCACATAACCTCCTGACAAAGGGCTTATGCCCAAAACGTTGATTCTCCTGCTCCGCGGATGCTGCCTGACCAGCTGTGCTTTTCCAGCACCACACTCTTGACTCTGATCTCAAGCATCTGTAGTCCTCACTTTCTCCTACCCTTTACCATGGCCAATTCACCTAACCTGCATGTCTTTGGATTGTAGGAGAAAACCTGAGAACCTGGAGTAAATACACGCAAACGCAGGGAGAATGTGAAAACTCCACACAGTTGCCTGAGGCTGAAAACGAACCCAGGCTCCTGGTGCTGTGAGGCAGCAGTGCTAGCCACTGAGCCACCATACCACCCTAGAAGGTTTGGCCGCTGCAGCTACACAAACCCCTTGTTAGATTCCATTTGGAGTACTGTGAGCAGGTCCAGGCACTACACCTTAGGAAGGATGTATTGACCTTGGGGGGAGTACAGTGTAGATTTGTAAGAATGATACCTGGACTTCAGGGGTCTAGTTATGAGGAGATACTGTATAAATTAGGCTTGCTTCCTCTAGAAATTAGAAGAGAGGGTAAACTATTTCCATAGTTGGGGAATTTTAGAAGAAAGGGACATCGTCTGCAAATTTGGGCCAGCGTGTTCAGGAGAGATGCTAGGAAGTACTTCTACACTGGAAGTGGATGTTTGGAAGCTTCTTCCACAAATGGCAGTGGATATTGTGTCAGTTGTTAATTTTAAGTCTGAGATTTTATTTTGTTAAACCTATGTATTAAGGAATGAGGCACAAAGACAGGAGCATGAAGTTAGCTTACAGCTCAGCCACTGAATGCTGGAACAGGCTCATGGGGGGTGAATGGCCTGTTGCTATGTCCCTATGATTATTAATCTCCTCCTAGAGCCCCAATCACTGAACTCATGTTCAATGAGATCCATCTGGCTGACCTCATCATAATCTGTAAAGCTCCCCCTGTATTAACTCCTTCCCTGTGCCCCTGAAAAAAACTTGTTATTTTCTATAGACTTCTGCCCCTATTACTTGTTATTGAATCCTTTCCCTTTTCTAACTTTCATCCTCTCCCTATTACTCTTTATTTAACCCTCTCCTATTGTGTATTTAATCCTCTCCCCATTATTCTCTCCCTATTACAATCTTTAGCCCTATCTCTCTCTTTATTTAACTGGCACTCTTTCCACAGTACTCTCCATTTATTGTCACCCCTCCCACTTCCAGAATGTGTGATCCGCCCCACAATAACCAGAGACCACGTGTCTCTACCAAATCATTCCCCACAACCGCCAATACGTCACCGCCGCCGCTCTCTGCTGCCGCCCGTCTGGCCAGTGTTGGGACTGCAGATTCATCCCGAAGTGCTGGAGGAGTTCAGCAACACCCCCACATGGTCAGAGACAATATTGCTGATGTTATGGAAACAGGCACAACTTTAACATGAACTAATACAGTATTGATATATAAATAGGAACAGCTCCAATACACAACAGTATTTTCGTATAAACATGAACAATTTTGATACATAACTTTATTTATAGAGAAACTGCAACATCTTCAACACAAAACAATATTTATATACAGGTACAAACTGTTCCAATGCACATTAATATTGCATGGAAACATAATCAGTTCTAATTTGCAATAATATTTGTACAGACTCAAACAGCTCCAGCATATGAGACATAATATATGTTCATAGAATCCCTATAGTGTGGAAACAGGCGATTAGGCCTAACAAGTCCACACCAACCTTCTGAAGAGTATCATACCGGATCCATTCCCCTATCACTCTACATTTTCCATGACTAATGCACCTAACCTACACATCACTAAAAACAATGGGCAGCTTCGCGTAGCCAATTCATCTAACCTGCACATTTTTGGACTGTGGGAGGGGACAGGAACACCCAGAGGAAACCCATGCAGATATGGGGAGAACTTGCAAACTCCACATACACCATTGCCTGAGGCTGGAATCGAACACAAGTCCCATGAGGCAGCAGTGCCCGCCATTGCACCAACATACTACTCTATTATGTTTATATATGTATGTATGAAAAACTTGCAATCCTGTGTATATGAATGACTTGGAGGAAAGAAAAAATGTACTGCTGCCAAATTTGAAGATGACACAAAAATAGATGGGAAAGCAAGTTGGCACATTGCATGTGTTTTCTTAGGTATGGGGACAGTGGTGGTGTTCTTGAAGAAGATGGCGACTTCAGCTTTTTGGAGGGAGTGGGTGAAGATGTCGATGAATACCTCTGCCAGTTGGTCCATACAGGATCTAAGTGCATGGCCATGGACTTCATCCAGGCCTGTCGCTTCCCTTGGGTTGACTCTCAAGAAGACCGTTCTGATATCTGCAGTGGTGACCAAGGGAAGATGTGCGTCTGGGGCTGTTGGGGCAGGCATCACTGCGCCACGAGCATTCGGCTCAAAAGGAGCAGAGAAAGGATTGACAACCTCAGGAAGAAATGTGTCTTTGTTTGTTATCTTGTTCAGCTTCATTTTGTATCCCATAATGTTGGTTGGGCCATGCTATAGGTGGCCGGAATCCATTTGGAAGGTTTGGACCTCTATCGTGTTCCAGTAGATTAATAGAGATGTGCAGCATGGAAACAGACCCTTGGGTCTAACCTGTCCATGCCAACCTATCCAACCCAATCTAGTCCCACCTGCCAGCACCTGGCCCATATCCCTACAAACCCTTCCTATTTATATACCCATCCAAATGCCTTTTAAATGTTGTAATTGTATCAGCCTCCACCACTTCCTCTGGCAGCTCATTCCATGCACCTACCACCCTCTGCGTGAAAAAGTTGCCCCTTAGGTCCCTTTTATATCTTTCTCCTCTCACCCTAAACCTATGCCCTCTAGTTCTGGACTCCCCCACCCCAGGAAAAGGAGGTCATATCTGAATTCCCTGGATAGATTTGGGTCTTCTGACTTGAATGTTGCCCATCTGGTGTTCAGTAGGGAGTGGACTTCCTGGTTCACCCAAGGTCTTCGGTTGGAGCACACTTGGATTGACTTCATGAATAGGCACTTGAAGATTGTGTTGGTGGAAAAGCACAGCCAGTCAGGCAGCATCCGATGAGCAGGAGAATCAATTATTTTTTAAGATACGATTCCCCACAGTATCGAAACAGACCATTTGGTCCAACATGTCCACACTGACCATCTAGAAGAGTAACCCACCCAGAGCCATTTCCCTACCTTATATTTACCCCATCCTAAATGCACCTAACATTATGGGCAATTTATCATGGCCAATTCACCTGACCTGCGCGTCTTTGGATTGTGGGAGCAAATGGGAACAAACCCACGCAGACACAGGGAGAATGTGCAAACTCCACAGACAGTTGCCTGAGGTGGGAATTGACCCCAGGTCCCTGGTGTTGTGAGGCAGCAGTGCTAACCACTGAGTCACCATGTGCCCTGCCATGAGCACAAGTTCTTCATCGGGAATGAGGTGGTAGCCCAAGGGGGCTGAGAGATAAATGGGAGAGGGTGGGCGAGGGGAAGTCAGCTGAGAGTGCGATAGGTAAATGAAGGTGGGGTGAAGGTGATAGGTCAGAGAGAAGAGTGGAGTGGATAAGTGGGAAGGAAGATGGTCAGGCAGGACAGGTCAAAACAGCAGTGCTGAGTTGGAAGCTAGGCTCTGGGATAAGGTGTAGGGGGTGGAAATAAGGAAACTGGTGAAATCCACATTGATCCTGTGTGGTTGAAGGGTCCCAAGGGAGAAGATTAAGCTTTCTTTCTCCAGGCGTCGGTGGCAAGGGTGTGGCAGTGGAGAAGGCCCAGGGACCTGCATGTCCTTGGCAGAGTGGAAGGGAAGTTAAAGTGTTCGGCCACGAATTGATGGGGTTGTTTTGTGCGTGTGTCATGGAGATGTTCTCTAAAGCTTTCTGCAAGTATGCATCCTGTGTCCCCAATGTAGAGGAGACTACATCAATAGCAATGGATATAGTAGATGATGTGTACAGAAGTGCAGATTAATCTCTGATGTTTGTGGAAGGCTCCTTTGAGGCCTTGGATGGAGGTAAGGAGGGAGGTGTGGGTGCAGGTTTTGCAATTCTTGCGATGGCAGGGGAAGGTGCTGGGAGGGGAAGGTGGGTTGTTGGGGTGGCGTGAACCTAACAAGGAAGTTGTGGAAGGAATGGTCTTTACAGAGGTGGGGAGGGAAATATATCTCTGGTGGTGGGGTCTGTTTGTTGGTGGCAGAAATGGCAGAGAATAATACGAAACATCCGAAGGTTGGTGGGATGGTAGGTGAGGACCAGGGGAAGTTCTGTCCTTGTTGCGGTTGGAGGGATGGGATTCGAGGGCAGAGTTGTGGGAAGTGGAGGAGATGTGCTAGAAGATGTGCTAGATTTCCAGTGCGAGCAGCAGCGAAGGTAAGACCGTTTGGTTTTAAACGTACTTACCGGTAGCGGGCAGCGGTGTTTATTTTTCTCTTTCACTCTCTCTTCACAGAAAGAGCGGGAGCACCAGGGGGAAGTGACGACGACCAGAGGGGCAGCCGAGACCCGGAAGCAGTTAGTGTAAGCTTACCTGGGTAGGTTTTTTCCCCCTTTAAAAGCGCGAAGGAGAGGAACCCGAGGCACTACACGGGTAGTGCCTCCCACCCGCCCTCCTCCTCTAACCTAATAATAACATCTGTTGTGGTAGTAGGTAAGTGCTGAATTTTGCTTGTTGTATTCTTTAGTCCCAGTTTTTTTTAAAATAAAAGTTAGCTTTAGAGGGATGGCAGTGAAGGCAGTGCAATGTTCCTCCTGCAACATGTATGAGGTGAGGGATGCCATCGACGTCCCTGCCGATTACACTTGCAGGAAGTGCACCCATCTCCAGCTCCTCCAAGACCGTGTTAGGGAACTGGAGCTGGAGTTGGATGAACTTTGGATCATTCGGGAGGCAGAGGGGGTCATAGATCAGAGTTATAGGGAAGTAGTAACTCCAAAGATGGCAGATAGATGGGTGACAGTGAGGGAGACTGGGAGGAAGCAGCCAGTGCAGGGATCCCCTGCGGCCGTTCCCCTCAAGAACAAGTATACCGTTTTGGATACTTGTGGGGGGGATGACTTACCAGGGGTAAGTAACGGGGCTCAGGGGTCTGGCACGGAGCCTGTCCCCGTTACTCAGAAGGGAAGGGTGAAGAAGAGCAGAGCAGTAGTAATTGGGGACTCGATAGTTCGGGGCACAGATAGGCGGTTTTGTGGGAACGAGAGAGACTCACGTTTGGTATGTTGCCTCCCAGGTGCAAGGGTACGTGATGTCTCTGATCGTGTTTTCCGGGTACTGGAGGGGGAGGGGGAGCAGCCCGAAGTCGTGGTCCATATTGGCACCAACGACATAGGTAGGAGGAGTGCCGAGGATGTTAGACAGGCTTTCAGGGAGCTAGGTTGGAAGCTCAGAGTTAGAACGAACAGAGTTGTTGTCTCTGGTTTGTTACCCGTGCCACGTGATAGAGATTCGAGGAACAGGGAAAGAGAACACTTAAATGCGTGGCTACAGGGATGGTGCAGGAGGGAGGGATTCCGGTTTTTGGATAACTGGGGTTCTTTCTGGGGACGGTGGGACCTCTATAAGCAGGATGGTCTACACCTGAACCTGAGGGGCACCAGTATCCTTGGGGGGAGGTTTGCTAGTGCTCTTGGGGGGGGTTTAAACTAACTCTGCAGGGGCATGGGAACCCAGATTGTAGCTTCAGGGTGCAGGGCCTGGAGTGTAGGGACGTTAGGAACATGGCATCAATTTCAAAGGAGGGTGCCTGTAAACAGGAAAGTGGCTTGAAGTGTGTATTCTTCAATGCAAGAAGTATACGAAATAAGGTAGTGAACTTGCAGCGTGGGTTGGAACCTGGGACTTCGATGTTGTGGCTATTACGGAGACATGGCTAGAACAGGGACAGGATTGGCTGTTGCAGGTTCCAGGATTTAAATGTTTTAGTAGGGTCAGAGGTGGGGGTAAAAGAGGGGGAGGTGTGGCATTGCTTGTCAAAGATAGTATTACAGTGGTGGAAAGGACGATGGATGAGGACTTGCCATCTGAGGTAGTTTGGGCTGAGGTTAGGAATAGGAAAGGTGAGGTCACCCTGTTAGGAGTCTTTTACAGGCCTCCTAATAGTCCTAGAATCATTGAAGAAAGGATAGGGAAGGTGATTCAGGAGATGAGTGACAGTTATAGGGTGGTTGTTATGGGGGACTTTAACTTTCCTGATATTGATTGGGAAAGCTATAGCTCAAGTACGTTAGATGGGTCAGTGTTTGTTCAATGTGTGCAGGAGAGTTTCCTGACACAATATGTAGACAGGCCAACAAGAGGTGAGGCCATACTGGATTTGGTTCTGGGTAACGAACCAGGCCAGGTGTTAGAATTAGAGGTAGGTGAGCACTTTGGGCATAGTGACCATAATTCAGTGATTTTTACTCTCGTGATGGAGAGGGATAAGTGTGTACTACAGGGCAAGAGTTATAGCTGGGGTCAGGGAAATTATGATGCGGTGAGGCATGACTTAGGATGTGTGGCTTGGAAAAGTAGACTCCAAGGCAAGAGTGTAAATGATATGTGGAGCTTGTTCAAGGAGCAACTATTGAGTGTCCTTGATAATTATGTACCTGTCAGGCAGGGAGGAAAGGGTCGTGCGAGGGAGCCGTGGTTTAATAAGGAATTGGAATCCCTTGTTAAATGGAAGAGGGCGGCTTATCTCAAGATGAGACGTGAAGGTTCAATTGGGGCGATTGAGAGTTATAGGGTAGCCAGGAAGGACCTGAAGAGAGAGCTAAGAGCAGCAAGGAGGGGACATGAAAGGTCCTTAGTCGGTAGGATTAGGGAAAACCCTAAGGCTTTCTATAGGTATGTTAGGAATAAAAGAATGACTAGGGTAGGAATAGGTCCAGTCAAGGATAGTAGTGGGAAGTTGCGTGTGGAGGCAGAAGAGATTGGGGAGACACTGAATGAATACTTTTCTTCAGTATTTACTTAGGAACAGGGCATTGTCGTCGATGTGAATACTGAGTCACAAATAAGTAGAATGGATGGCTTTGAGGTATGTAGAGAAGAGGTGTTGGAAATCCTGGAAAAGGTGAAAATAGATAAGTCCCCTGGGCCTGATGGCATTTATCCTAGGATTCTCTGGGAAGCAAGGGAGGAGATTGCAGAGCCATTGGCCTTGGTTTTTATGTCCTCTTTGTCTACAGGAGTAGTGCTAGAAGACTGGAGGATAGCAAATGTGGTTCCCTTGTTCAAAAAGGGGAGTAGGGATAACCCTAGTAACTATAGGCCGGTGAGTCTCACTTCTGTTGTGGGCAAAGTCTTAGAGAGAATTGTAAGGGATAGGATTTATGCACATCTGGATAGGAATAATGTGATCAAGGATAGTCAGCATGGTTTTGTGAAGGGCAGGTCGTGCCTCACAAACCTTATTGAATTCTTTGAAAAGGTGACGAAGGAGGTTGATGAGGGGAAAGCGGTAGATGTGGTATATATGGATTTTAGTAAGGCGTTTGATAAGGTTCCCCATGGTAGGCTACTGCAGAAAATACGGAGATATGGCATTGAGGGTGAGTTGGAGGTTTGGATTAGGAATTGGCTGGATGGAAGAAGACAGAGGGTAGTAGTTGATGGCAAAGTTTCTTCATGGAGTGCCGTCACTAGCGGTGTTCCGCAAGGATCTGTTTTGGGACCATTGCTGTTTGTCATTTTTATAAATGACCTGGAAGAGGGGTTAGAAGGTTGGGTGAGCAAGTTTGCGGATGATACGAAAGTCGGAGGAGTTGTTGACAGTGAGGAAGGATGTGGCAGGTTACAGCAGGATATAGAGAAGCTGCAGAGCTGGGCAGAAAGGTGGCAAATGGATTTCAATGTAGCTAAGTGTGAGGTGATTCACTTTGGGAAGAATAACAAAAAGATGGGGTACTGGGCTAATGGTCGGATACTTGGTAGTGTGGATGAGCAGAGGGATCTTGGTGTCCATGTACACAGATCTCTGAAAGTTGTCACCCAGGTAAATAGTGCGGTGAGGAAGGCATATGGCGTACTGGCTTTTATTGGTAGAGGAATTGAGTTCCGGAATCCTGAGGTCATGATGCAGTTGTATAAGATTCTGGTGCGGCCGCATCTGGAGTATTGTGTGCAGTTTTGGTCACCATACTATAGGAAGGATGTGGAGGCACTGGAACGGGTGCAGAGGAGGTTTACCAGGATGTTGCCTGGTATGGAAGGAAGATCGTATGAGGAAAGACTGAGACACTTGGGGCTGTTTTCATTAGAGAAAAGAAGGTTTAGGGGTGACTTGATTGAGGTGTACAAGATGATTAGGGGGTTAGATAGGGTTGACAGTGTGAACCTTTTCCCGCGTATGGAGTCGGGTATTACAAGGGGGCATAGCTTTAAATTAAGGGGGGTAGATATAGGACTGAAGTTAGGGGTAGGTTCTTCACTCAGCGAGTCGTAAGTTCATGGAATGCCCTGCCAGTAGCAGTGGTGGACTCTCCCTCTTTATGGGCATTTAAGCGGGCATTGGATAGGTATATGGAGGATAGTGGGTTAGTGTAGGTTAGGTGGGCTTGGATCGGCGCAACATCGAGGGCCAAAGGGCCTGTACTGCGCTGTATTCTTCTATGTTCTATGTTCTAAGGCATTACTGACCACGTGGGAGGGGCAATTGTCATCTATCTTAAAAATGATGTCTTCATGAGAAAATTGACACCATCACATATCCAGGCTGATAAGAAATGGGCACAAGTTCATCAAGTTGTATTGCCAATGGGTCATAGAAATGCATGTGGTGCATGAACTACCTGTAGGGGGACATTTAGGTGTAAGAAAAACCCAAGCTAAAATACAGTAACTGTTTTACTGGCCTGAATTTCACAAGGATGTAGTTGGATTTTGCCAGACATGTCATACAGGTAGTAAAAGCTGAACCTTTAATAACCTTACCTGCATTTGAGGAACCTTTTACAAGAGTCTGTGAAGACCCAATGCACCAGCTGGACCCATCACTCACAGCCAGTCCGTGTTTTTGAATCACTCCAACAACCTCTTACCATGAAATCACCACGCACCGTCCCTTAGCCCCCACTGTCATCTCTTGCCCCTTTACCTGCTGTTGCTTTGTCATGCCCTGCAATAATTTTAAGGTAGAAATGGATAGATTCCTGTTATGTCAGGGGTACACTGGAATGCAGATTTGACTTAACAACTGAATGGTCAGCAAATTTCTGGAATGGTGGGTGAACCAAATTCCATGGGGTGAATGGCCGACTGCTGCTCATTGTCTGTGTCCCCCCATGTGTGTCAATCCATTAGTCAATCAGGGATAGCAGCCTGTTCATGAACCTGGTGAATGGTGACCCATCCTGTTTCCTCCTCCCCATCCACCGTTGGGTGTTGTATTCAGATCCATGTGATTTTGCTGATGGAATCCTGGTCGTACACATGCAATTCCTGCACCGTTGTTTTGCAGAGTCATTAAGAGTTTACGTGACCATTTGGTGCACGGCATTCTTGAACTTCGCTCTGAACTTGGGCAGAGTCACTGCATAAAATAATGTGTTTGTGCTGCAGCTGAAATCCTTGAGAATTTCTCCGACTTGTGGAAAAATGCAGCACTGCCCAATAGATTTTCCATTAATCCCACGGTATATGAAATGTATACCATACATTAACCACAGAAGTATGAAGCTGATGGATATGATGAAGAGGGAAATCACTGACTTCCTCTGGCTCTCCATCTCTGCATCTTTGTGACTCTCTCCCTCCCTCTGACCCTTCAGGCTTTTGCGGACTTGACTGGCCACTAAAATGTACCTGACCGTCAGAGTATTCATCAACACAATTAACACAAATGGGATGAAAGGGGTTAAAATGTGATTAAACCAGTTGAAACCCAGACACTTGGGATCAGTAATGTAACTTGACTTTACTCGGCAGTACCACGGAACTTTGTCAATTATCCTCCTAGGTTCAAACTGAAAATAGAAGGGAATGCTTTTTGAACAGAGCAGAATGCCGGTTGAGGCCAGAGCCACAGCCAAGGTTTTCTCTGTCCAATATTTTCTCTTCATTTTTTGACAGCAAATGGCCACAAAACGATCAAAGGAGAAAAGGACAGTGAACCAGACGGAACAGTCGGTGGCTGCATTCGCCAGGGCAAAAATAGAACTGCACACAGGGGTGATGTCCAGGAAACACTTTGGGAAGTAATAGATCCTCAGTTGATTCAGTATAATGTTCGTGCCAATGAACAGTAGATCTGCAGTTGCCATAGCCACCAGGCATCGCATGGTACAGGTTGAGAGGCCGCATTTTCCCTGTGCGAGAATAAAAACCAGGAGGACATTAACTGCAAGAGACAGAAAGTAAAAAAAGATCTGAAATTATTGATCAAACACTTGCCTTGTCTCCCCAATCTTAGGGGGATTAAGCATCGAAATGGATCAGTTGGGAGATGTCAGAGAGTGCATCTAAAAATATCAGCTTGGAGCAGTCACTCCTGATATTAAGTAAGTGGACAAAGTCAAAAATCGTCTAGGATAAAGTGAGGACTGCAGATGCTGGAGATCAGAGCTGAAAATGTGTTGCTGGAAAAGTGCAGCAGGTCAGGCAGCATCCAAGGAGCAGGAGAATCGACGTTTCGGGCATGAGCCCTTCTTTCTGAAGAAGGGCTCATGCCCGAAATGTTGATTCTCCTGCTCCTTGGATGCTGCCTGACCTGCTGCTCTTTTCCAGCAACACATTTTCAGCAAAGTTAAAAATCGGACAACACCAGGTTATAGTCCAACAGGTTTTTGTGGAAGTGCAGGCTTTTGGAGTGCTGCCCCTTCATCAGGTAGCTCGTGGAGCAGGATCATAGAACACAGAAGTTGTAGCAAACTATCAGGCTGTCGCACAACTGATGTGATATATTGAACAAACGGAGATTCTGGTTAAGTCTTCCATCTTTTAAATTGAGTTCCAGGTTTCTATTCATTGATATCTAAATCCCAGAACTTCTTTCAAGTCACATTGCTGAGATAAATTAAGGGTTTATATAAAAAAAAGAGAATTCTCAGCTCAGGCAATGCATTGAAAGTGTGAGGTTAGTGTTTATACGTATTCCAATCTTGAGTCAGACTGATTCTATTTCCAAAGTGCGAATTTACAAAATGTCACATGTATTGACTGCCTACAGATTGTGTACTTTTTGAACAAAATACAATGTATCTGCAAATACAATTCTGCAAATACCAATACGTAGACTTATACGTATGTGTGCATGTATGTGTGGGAGGGAGAGTGAGCATGAAAGCGACTGTGTGTGTGTGTGTGTGTGAGTATGTCAGAAAGAGTGAAAATGTGTGTGCTTGCATGTGTGTGTGTTTGAAAGAGTGTATGAGTGAGTGTGATGGAGTATATGCCTGTGAGATGATGTGCACACGAGTGTGAGTGTGGTGTGTATGTGTGTGTGCCTGAGAGAGTGTGTGTGTATGACAGAGGGTCTGCATGAGTGTGTGACTATATAAGGGTGTGTACATTGTATTGGGTTTTACCTGTAAAGCGACATGAACTCAAGGTCCCACCTGAGGCCATTCTCATGGGCACAGAACTTGGCTATCTGCCTTTTCTCGGCCACTCTCTTGTATATCCTGAAGTTTGCCTTGGTGTGTACTAACTCAAAGATCAGAGGTAGAATGTCCCTTACCACTAAAGTATTCCTGAATGGAGAGGGAGCATCCCTGTCTGGTCATTATTGAGCGGGTTCCATTCACCCATTGTAGTAGCATCTGCTTTGTCTCACCAATATACCATGCCTCATGGCATCCTTGCCTGCAGCGTATGAGATAGACAACATTGGCTGAGTCACTTGAGTACCTAGTAGAAAGTGAGGACTGCAGATGCTGGAGATCAGAGCTGAAAAATGTGTTGCTGGAAAAGCACAGCAGGTCAGGCAGCATCCAAGGAGTAGCAGAATCGACATTTTGGGCATAAGCCCATTCCTGAAGAAGGGCTTATGCCCGAAACGTCAATTCTCCTGCTCCTTTGATGCAGCCTGACCTGCTGTGCTTTTCCAGCAACACATTTTTCAGTTCACTTGAATACCTGCCATGTGCATGGTGGGTGGTGTTCCCACGTGTAATGGTAGTATCCATGTTGACACTCTGACACATTAACGTGGTCACCATGACAGGGTTCTACAGTGTTGTGGTTGATGTTGTCCTGAAAGCTGGATAGTTTGCTGTGAACAACTGTCTGTTTAAGGTTTGGTGGTTGTTTAAAGGCAAGAGGTTAAGGAGTAGGGCAGGTCTTGGTGAGGTGCTCATCCTCATCAATAATATGTCTGCAGGCTGTGAAGAACATAGAGTAATTTCTCTGTTCCCTGGAAGTACTGGACATGAAGGTTACAATATCTGTCATACCTCATGTCTGTCTCCTGAGGAAGGCATTATAATTTCTTGCTGTGGCACATTGGACCTGGTGATTGATGATTAAGCGTTGGATCCTGTTCTTATGAGGACATCTTCAGCACTTTCAGGTTCTGTCACCTTTCTCCTCACCTGAACAGATCCTGTGTATGTGTCGAGCTTGTCCATAAGAGATGGCTGTCCTCATGTGTTTAGGGTGGAATCTCGAGAAGTGCAGCATTGTGAGGTTATCTGTGGAGTAGAGTGAGGTACTGAGGTGCCTGTTCTTTATGGAGATCCGTGTGTCCAAGAATGAGACAGATACTAAAGAGAAGTCAGCGTTAAGTCTAATGGTGGGATGAAACTTGTTGATTTCACTATGTAGTTGTTTCAGTGACTCCTCACCATGGGTCCAGAGGAAGAAAATGTCGTCAATATATATAGTATATAGTGCTGGTTGGAGGTCCTGTGCCACAAAAAAAAGTCTTATTCAAACTTTTGTTTGTAATTATTGGCATATTAGGGTGCAAATGTGGTCCCCATGGCTCTTCCATGTGTCTGGATGAAGAACTGGTTGTCAAAGGTGAAGACTTTGTGGTCGAGGATGAAGCAGATGAGTTGTAGGATGATGCTCAGAGATAGATAGTTGTTGGTATTGAGTACGGAGGCTGCTGCAATGATGCTGCTATCACAGAGGATGTTGGTGTAGAGTGCCAAAACATCCATTGTAATGAAGAATATTCCTTTATTGACTGGTCCGTGGGTACTGAGTTTCTGCAAGAAATCTGTAGTGTCATGACAGAAGCTGGGGTCTCTTATACAATGGGTTTCAAGATGGCCTCAACATAGCCAGAGAGATCCTCACACAGGGTTCAGTTACCTGACACGATGGCATGTCCTGTTGGCTTTCTGTATCTTTGGGAGGCAGTAGAAGTACTCTGAATGAAAAGTACGGGGGATGAGACTGTGTAGGGAACTCTGAAGAACTGGCTCAAAAGTCTTGATCAATTCGCTTAGTTCATGGGTGTGTTCTTTGTTTGGATTTATCGGTAGTTGCTGTAGTGTTTCTGGTTGTTCAGTTGTTGGCACACTTCCTTGCAATAGTCTGTTCTATTCTGAGTGACAATGACTCCTCCATTGTTGCTGGATTGATGACAATTTTGTGCTTGGCTTTGAGAGCATGCGTGGCATTGCATTGAGTTTGGGTGATGTTTTTTCTACCTTGTTAGTGTGGCTGATGAATCTGGCATTTACACATTTCTTGACAACATGGTATATTGGTGAGACAAAGCTGACATTATGACAATGGACGAATGGACTCTGTGGAAGAATCGTCAAACTGGAATGTTCCATCCCAGTCAGGAAAACTTCAGCAGTCGGGGACACATGGCCTCAGATTTACAGGTGATTGTCCTCCAAGGTAGACTTCAGGATACACAACAACGCAGAGTTGCCGAGCAAAGGCTTATAGCCAAGTTCAGTACACACGAGGAGAGCCTTAACCAGAACATTCAGTTCATGTCGCACTACAGGTGACCGCAATAGATTGTATACTCTCTCACACACATTCACATACAAGCGCATGTGCACATACACACACAACACACACAGAAACTCTCTTACATACTCACACTCATGCAGACCCACTCTCATGCATGCAATCTCTCAGGGACAAGTGTACGTGTGTGCACACACACACACAAACCCCACTCACATCCATGCAAACACACTCTCACAGGCATACATTCCATTACACACATGTACACACACTTTCAAGCACAGACAGCCACACACTTTAAAACACACACACATTCAAACATTCACACTATCTCTCTTCCACATCATGCACTCACACACCTATAAATCTATGGGGTCAATTTGCATTTGCAGAATTCTACTTGCAGATGCATTCAATTCTGTTCAAAAAGCCCACAATCTGTAGGCAGTCAATCCATGTTATATTTTATAAATTCGTACTTTGGAAATAAAACCAGTCTGACTGAAGATTGGAATACATACAGACTCTCATGTCACACCTTTAATATATTTTCTGAGTGGAGATGTCACTTTTAAAAAATAAAATTGAGTTATCTCGGTAATGTGACTTGAAAGAAGTTTTGGGATTGACTTATTAATGAATTGAAATCCGTAAATTAATTTAAAAGAGGAAAGACTTAACAGCAATCTAGGTTTGTTCAATATATCACATCAGTTGCATGACACTGTGATCTTTTGCTATAAATTCTGTATCCTATGATCCTGCTCCACTAGCTACCTGACAAAGGAGTAGCACTCTGAAAGCTTGTACTTCCAAATAATCCTATTGAGCTATAACCTGGTGTTGTATGATTTTTAACTTTGTCCACCCCAGTCTAACACTAGCACATCCGCATCTTAAGTAAGTGAGCCAGGGAATTGACAGACAACAATTTTTAAGGTGAAAGGCAAGAAGTTTGGACTTGAGGGAAAGGCTTTCATCCAGCGACTAACAGATTTCTGAAATGCACTACCTGGGAGGATGGTTGGGGCTTGAAACCTCACAGCCTTAAAAAAAAGGAATTCGATGAGCACTTGATGTGCTTTCCATTTTAAGGCTATGAGTCCAGTGCTGGAAGCTGGGATGATGTTAGATTTGGTGTAGCTTTGATACGACAAGCTTAATGATGCAGATGACCTCTTCTGCAGCATTAGGTTTTGTAATTCCAAGAATTGCTTCTGTGAGATAGATTACAAAATTAAACATTTTAATGATAAATCAAACAGCTGTGGATGCTTGCAACATGAACTGAAACAAAAACAGCTGGAGAAAATCAACAGGTAAGGCAACATCTGTCGAGACAGAAAAGGAGTTAACATTTTGTGTCTAGAATCACTCTTCATTCTGAAGAAGGGTCACTGGGCTCAAAACGTTAATTCAGTTTTCTCCCCAAGAAAGATTGTCATTGCAAACAAAGGACAGGTGTTCCTTTCCAAACAGGAATTGAAGTACAAAGCATTGATATTCATTTACTTTGGAACCTTTGTTAGACCACACTTAGCATACCAGGTGTATGGTGACCATGCTACAATAACATAACTGTCGAAAATGTAATTATTCGATGGAGAATGCTAACAGAGCTGAGAAAGTTCTATTTTATTATTTAAGAGAGAAGACGTCTGTGCCCTGATAAACGGGATATGCTAAATCATTGAATCCCTCAGAGCTTGTCTTGGAAAGTCAACATTTAGCAAATGTTCCAAACCTGCATATGCATTGACTCAGCAAACAATGCAAACTTCAAATAGAGAAATGTTGTTGTTTTAATGTTTCTCTGTGTTCTCTGACTCAATTACTTTCAGACTGTGCTTGTCAACAATTTACAAATAAAGAACATAATGCCAAAACCCAACAGGCAGTTCACTCATGCAATTATTTATTGCCATTGATCCAATCCGTGTGTAATAAAATATAATATAATAAAAATCCAATCTCTCTGGCTCTCCATTGTGTTCTGATCATGTTAGGGGCAATTAGCATTTAAACTGATAAACTGAATAGCCAGTAGTTCATGGAGAGAACGGGTCAACATGCTTTCACATTAACTTTTGAAAAAAAAACTTCACTTTATAATGAGAATAATTAAACAAGTTAAGCGGTAGAACTCATGAGCACAGATGTTCTAACTCAATTTATTTTCCTCCCTTTGAAGAATGATTGTATTGGAAAAATTATAAAGCTACAAACCCTTCTTCAGGAGGCAGCTACAAGGTAGCCACAGCCCCCTCGACTTCACTTTAACTCTCCTCAATATTTCACTTGGACCGCACGGTGGCTCAGTAGTTAGCACTGCTGTCTTACAACACCAGGAACTCGGGTTCGATTCCCGCTTCGGGCGTCTGTCTAGAGTTTGTACGTTCGCCCAGTGTCTGCGTCCTTCCACAATCCAAATCTATGCAGGTCAGGTTATGCTAAATTGCCCATAGTAATCGGTGCATTAGTCAGAGGTAACTGTATGGAAATGGGTCTGGGTGGGTTATTCGTCGGAGTGGACTTGTTGGGCAGTTTCCACAGTGGAGGGAATCTAATCTTAGGGTGGCACGGTGGCACAGTGGTTAGCACTGCTGCCTCACAGCGCCAGAGACCCGGGTTCAATTCCCGACTCAGGCGACTCACTGTGTGGAGTTTGCACATTCTCCCCGTGTCTGCGTGGGTTTGCTCCGGTTCCCTCCCACAGTCCAAAGATGTGCAGGTCAGGTGAATTGGTCATCGTTTTAGGTTAAAAAAAGGGGTAAATGTAGGGGTATTGGTGGGTTGAGCTTCAGTGGATCGGTGTGGACTTGTTGGGCTGAAGTGCCTGTTTCCACACTGTAAGTAATCTAATCTACTATCTCATTGAAGAGCAGGCAAATTATAGCAAAGAAAGAGGCCATTCAGCCCACCATATCTGCATCAACTGTATAAACTAGTTACCTAGTATAATTCAAATTTCCAGCACCTGGTCTACAGCCTTGAATATTATTTCACTACAGTTGGGGATCCTGGCTCTCTTTAACTGAGTTGAGGCTTGCCACCTGAAACATTCTCCCCGTCCCCTCCCCTCCCCTCCCACCAAACAAGACAATGAATTCCAGACACATCACCACCTTTTGGATGAAAGCGTTAGCCCTCTTCTCTGCTATAATTCTTCCAGCAATCAGTCTCACTTTTTATCCCCTGGTAACTGGTTTGCTCCTTTCCGGGTATCAGGGCTCTTTCTAGGCCCTCCTCAGATTGTACACCTCAATCACATCCCCCGTCATTCTACTCTGTCCTCAGGAAAAGAAACCAAACCCAAACTAGCTTAGGTCAATGCCACTGTAATTTTCAGATGCTTAGGTCAATGCCTCTGTAATTTTCAGATGCTGGCAACATTCCTGTTAATCTCGTTAGTATTCGCCTCAGTGCAATTCTATCCTTACTGTTAGAGGTGGCCAGACGTCCGCGCAACATCACAGTTGTGAACTGCCCAGTGTCACATGTAGTTCGAGTGTTGCAGGAGATGAGGGAATTTGCATTGACTCGGCTGAGTCCCAGGGTGAGTCGTTGGTAGTTTGGGGAAAGCTGATGTCAACTTATATCCTGGTCTGGCTATCTGATCAGGCTCTAGGGAATTTATTGGACCTGGAAGGGTGCAGTTAGGAGTAGCTGATCGAAACACGGGGTCAGTTAATCATTTACTTGGGAGTTAGACTATGTGTTTAATCACGTCTCTTCTGTCTGACAAAAATCAGAATATGGCAGGAGCAGGACCTGAACGCAGCTTGAGGGATCAGAACCTTATTTGTTTTGGTTTTGAACAAAGTGATCTCTTGTTGAACCGTAAACACGCAATGCTGCAAATATTGCCCAACAAAACAGAAGTCAGTTGTAAAGGGAAGGATGATAAAATAGAATAAACCAAACTACGTTTTTATAACCCAGATTCAAAGGCAATGAACAATCACTACATGTATAACCAGATTAATTCCAAATCAGTCTATAAATTGAGAAGAAATCAATCTACCTTTATATCAGATACAAACACCACTTCTGGTTCCAAAAAGAAAGCAACTCTCGTATAATGCTCTAGCCAGGTTTCCTATATGAAACACTTGGTTAAATGATTTGTGACTTCCATTTTTACAATGTAACTAGGGCTAAAACACAGCTCAGCTTCAATGGACTCAGTGTTGAGTTACCTCTTCAGGTTTTTAAAAAAATTCCAACACTTCTGGTCTGGGATGAACACAAACTTTTCGCTCCAAGATAATCTAATTGACTAAATCCATCATTCCTTTCTCATGAGCACAGATCGATACATCCATCCAGTTCCACTGTCTTCCAAAGACTAAGGGGAATGATTTAAATTTAAAACTGAAATTAAGGTTTCTCAGTCAAGGGTTTGTTCCTTCAGCACTGATTCCAGAACTCACTAACAAACATTTGAGTCTCCATTAATAACATGCTGAGTTGCAAACAATCGAAAAGAAACAAAAATTTATTCATACACAGTCATTCAGCCTATAGCCAGGCTTCAAAAGCAGTTTGTAAAAGAAATGGTTGTGGTTACAGAAATACCTTCATGTTAACGATTAACTTCAAATGCACAGTGAAGGCCTTCACTTATTTACTCAAACAAAACCAGAACCAAACTCAACCAACATGCTGTTGCATGTTCTGCATAAAAAAAAAATCAATTGTGTCTCTTACACTTTCTCATCGTGACGGCTTTACTTAATTCCATCGAAACTCTGCAGCCTTCAGTTGAAGTGGAGGTTTCTAGAAGGTTCCAGAGGCAGATTGGGCTAGCGGAGAGTTCAATTTTCCAAGCAATTTCTGAGGAATCTGCAGTGATGAGATTTCTATTGGGTCCCTGTAATCTGAGGCTAAATTATGGATCATTTGCCCCTGTGTGAGGGTGACCATAACATGCCCATGTATCATTGTCAGTGGCAGACTGAAACCGCAGGGAAGCCTCAGGCAGATTCACCACAAATTCAACGGTGCAAGGCACTTACCAGGAATGATTACGATCGGAAAGCTCACATAAAATATTATCCGCACTTGTTGCATTTTCGATGCGAATCTCTTTGTGCAGGCAATCTGTCTCTGTATGACAGACCGACGTAAATAATCCCAAAGCATCTCATTTATACCTCACAGCACCGCCTGGGAATTTTCACTTTACGAGGTTCTTCCACTGTTTTTTTAAGAATTTGAACAAAAAAGATGACGACATGAGTTATTTCCCAATTGAGACAGACCATTTTTAGAACTGAGCTCAATCGGTGAAAACTAAACTTTGAAAATGCATCTGTGCCAGCATTGATACCCGAACACTATCTGTCCCACTTTGAGACTCATTTTAGTTCAGTGCCGTCCTCCATTTGACTTAAAACATTTTGTAATTAAATTATGTTTGTTGAGTATATCTCTGTGAACTGTTCTCCTCAACTCCAGGATGTATTTTCCCTGTCTAACCGCGACTGTTCTGTGACGTGATGATTGTTGGTTACCTGAGGTGACACATTATTAGTTTTAACAAATTCAACATCGTAACAGAATTCTTTGCCATGCACGGATAAGCTGTCTCAATTCATTATGACTTCGTCAATTAATGCAATACTTTACCCCGAGTAAAACAACTCAGCAAAAGATATTGTCAACTGTTAGAGAGCTTCCATAAATACAGATCCTCCTACCAGTATGAAACAGTCCTGGAGATGAATCAGATCTGACTCTGGGACACATACAGAGCTCTTGCAGCAGATATAAGTGAATCATTCTCTGTTCCCTGCAGTTTACTGGACATGCACAGAGGCTGGGAAAGAGACACCCACGAGCTGTACAGCAGCAGATGGGAAAGAATCATTTTGTTATGCATAATTTACGGGGTATGTACAGTGACGACTCCTAAAATATCTGACTGACGATGGAATAAAGCAGGTTGAAGGGAGCTGGAGGTTGAGGACAGGTAAGGATTTGCACACACGAGGCTTCAGGATAGTCACTACAAAAGCACACCTGGTCAGGCAGCATCTAAGGAGCAGGAGAATCGATGTTTCGGGCATAAGCTTTCATCAGGAATGTGGCGGGGAATAGAATGTGGGAATGGTGCTGAGAGATAAAGAGAAGGGTAGGGGTGAGCTGAAGATAACTGGGAAAGCTACAGATGGATGCAGTTGGGATAGTTCAGTGGGGAGACTGGAGACGATGCACCTTCCCACTTTCCTCTCCATTCTCCCCAACGATCTGTCACAGTCAACTCCCACCTGCATCCACCTGCCCTCCATGTTACCTTCTCCCCTCCTGTTTTTCTCTCAGCAGCCTTCCCCTCCTCTCTACGCTCCGTCACACATTCCTGATGAAGGGCTTCTGCCCGAAACGTCTCTCCCCCGCTCCTCCGATGCTGCCTGACTTAGTGTGCTTTTCCAGGGCGACACTTTTCGAAGCTTTTCCCCTGAAGGACTGATCCCTTTACTTTTCCAGAAACAATCTACCTCTGTCTTAACTAGACTCAACGACTTTCCATTCACTGCCATCTCTGGCAATGAGTTGGACAGTTTCACCACGCTCTGGCTGAAGACATTCCTCCTCACCTCAGTTCAACAGGATTGCCGCTTCACTCTGAGGCTGTGCTGTTGCATCCTACCAATTGCAACATCTTCATTTCCGTGTTATGCAGGCCTCTCAGTACTCTGTAAGTTTCAGTCTTCCCAGCCCTCAACCTCCTGAACTCCATCGAGTACAGACCCAGAGTTGTAAACTGTTCCTCTTATGAACAGCCTGCATCATTCTGGCATCATTCTTGTCCACCTCCTCAGGACAACATCTAGCGCCTGTGCTATGTTCCAGGGCATCCCCCGTAAGCATTTCAAGAAAGTAACCGAGACCTTACTTTGCGGTATGTTTTAAGCAGGCGTCAGGCAGATATTCCAGGAGAGATGCAGCTGGTCAAATCACTTCAGTTTTAATCAAAACAGAATTTACTTACACTATTACCGAATGAAGCAGAAACAAACGAGAATATAGAATAACTTAACCCATCCGACAACCCAGTCGATTACCCCAACTAAGTGATGCTGTTCCAAATACCGGCAGAAATCCCCATAAACACCTCTTAGCAACGAAGGAAAAAAAATCAGACACATCTTCTTTTCGGAGAGGTGTCCAAGAGAGGGAGGATCATCATAGATCTGCTTCTTTGGGTCTTGCTGCTTCAAACTCTGACTGCCGAAACCATAGCAAACGGAGGAAAGCTGACCTGGGTGAACTTGTGCACGTGCTTTCTTTAACCGTGAAAACCTTTTACCTGAGGCAGTGTCTGTTAGCAATAATCGAAACAGCTTTAAAAACGTACAAATCT
This sequence comes from Chiloscyllium plagiosum, assembly GCF_037043375.1. Lineage (NCBI taxonomy): Eukaryota > Metazoa > Chordata > Chondrichthyes > Orectolobiformes > Hemiscylliidae > Chiloscyllium > Chiloscyllium plagiosum. The sequence goes on along the minus strand of NW_028270178.1, from coordinate 22,597,771 downwards.
AAACCTTGCAGAATCGCTCCTTTTCAGAATTCTGAGAAAAAAAAAGGCCCGAGCACAGCATAACCTTGATAAAGGAGCAGCATCGTCACACTAGTCCATCATTCCTTCGACGCTGGATTCAAAACTGCTGACAGTGTTTCAAATGCAATCTGAACAGAGCTTAACAGAGTTTCCGCTGCTGCTGCAGTCTTGCCCTCTTGAAATGAATGCTGATATCTGACTTGGCTTCTTGCATGGCAATTGAACCTGCATGTTAACTTTTAGAGGATCCTGAAGGATGACTCCCAAGTCCCTTTGCACTTCAGAATGCCGCAACATTACCTCATTTAGAAAGTAATGCTTTCACCTCATTCTGCCTGTACCACCGCAGCCGCCTCCTGCTCCGCTTCTACTCTCTCTCAGCAGAAGAACCCTAGTGCCCTCTTCCTCTTTGTCAATCCGCATGGAATCCGTGGAACCTGTACGGGTAGGGATAGGAAATACAACAAACAGTTAATAAAGGTAGGGTTTGTCTGTAGACCCAAAAGAGTACTGTAGACATACGTGAAAGCTAAAACAGAATACATGCAGTTTACAGCTGCAATCATGGCTAACTTTAATCTACATACTGGTTGGACAAACCAAACTAGCAATAATACTGACGATAATTTGCTGAAGTTTATATTCGATGCTGTTTTAGACCAACATATTGAGGCTGGAGAACTATTGAGGCTATTGTGATTGGGAGTGATGGTGGGGGGTGTGTGGGCATTGTGCAATGAGATGGCATTAATTGATAATTTTACTGTGCTGGAGAAAAAAAAACATAAAATGCTAAGATTATTTCTTGAGATGGAAACTTAGGAAATTGAATCCGAAATGAGAATCCTGAGTCCAAATAAAAAGCAGAAGAAGGGATTGATGCATAAATTGGCAATTATTGATTGAACCTTAGTGAACGTGGTAACAGTGGATAAGCAATAGGTAATATATCAGAAATGTACGAACGCGTTGCGATAGCTGTTCCTTCTCCACTGGTGCAAGAATAAAACAAGAACGGTGAAAGCCAGACTACATTTCTGATCGGGGAGCTTTCAGATATTCACCAGCTTGACATGCAACAGAAACAGAAAATCTGTCTTTGAGTGGAAAGCCCTGTCTGCTCACAAGCAACACTTTTTATATATATGTAGGAATAGTTTCAATGCACAATAAAATTTACATGCAAACAACCGCAGCTTGAATGCACAACAATATTTATAAGTGAACATGAACAGCTCCTCTACATAAATAATTTTTACTTATAAGTACAAAGAGTTCCAATGTATGACAATATTTACATAAAGACATAAAGTGAAACAACATATGACAACATACAGTAAATCATCCATAAGTATGCATGGACATATGTATTTGTAATAAAATACATGTATAATATTAAATATTGTATAAATGAATGACTCGACAGTGGAAACGAATGCACTATGTACTATAGCTAGATTTGCAGATGACACAAAAATAAGGGGGAAGGCAAGTTGCAACAGGGATACAATCAGTTTAGAGAGAGATATTAATGAGTAAAGTAAGTGTGAAAAATTCTAGCAATTAGCATATAAGTTTGCAAAATGTGAATTTGACCATTTTGGGAAGTTCCAATAAAAAAAACAGAGTAATATTCAAATTGAGACAAAACTGCAGAAATCTGCAACATAAAGGGACTTAGGCGGAAATGTGCATGAAACTCAAAAGCAAGCACATGTGTTTCTGAACACTACAGAGGGCATTCGGAGGGACAGGATGCTTTTGGAGAGGCTTGGAGCGATTAGAAATAGTCCATATGGCTTTGTCCGTGCGAAATGATGGCTCCCTAACTTGATTGAGTTTTTTTTTTTAAGAAGTTACGAAAAAGACTGATGAAGGCCCAGTGGTGCATGCCGTCTGTAGTCATTTCAGCAAGGCGTTTGACAAGATTCCGTATAGCCAGTGGGAGAACTGCAAGGATTGGAGCTAGTTCCACTGCTGATATGTGATTTATGTTAATTGATTGGCTGTGAATACAATAGCGATGGTTGTAACTTTGCAGGTGACACCAAAATTGATGGTGGAATAGACACAGAGTCGTCTTAGAGTGCAATAGGACCTTGGTCAGATGGGCCATTACACTGAAGAGTGACAGGGGGAGTTTAATATAAACAAATGTGAGTTTCTACAATTTGGCAGTGCAAATCAGGGCTGAAAGTGAACTTGCAGGTCAACAGATTTTCCTTGGATCATCAGAGGCCTGGGTTTGCAGAGATTATAAAGTTACAAGGTTGCTGTGTCTTGTATGGTCTTCTTCCAGCGGCGAGGGCTCCAAAACCAGAAGGCATCAGTTTTGAGGGAAATACATTGTCCTCTGAATGAATGAATGAGTTTTGTACTCTCAGACAAATATTGGGTGGAACCAAGTAAAATGTTTTGTCGCCTGGCATGGACCATATCAGATACCCTCAAATCATTTAAGGAAGGTAGTCCAGTAACATTTCCACTTATTTTTCACAGGTGTTCTGTGGAATGATGCAGCTGTTCCAACCACTCTGTTTTGAACAAAACAACATTTAGTTACACACGAGCAATGATATAGCCAGGAAAGGGATGGAGGATTTGAAAAGTGACTTACAGAGAGCGAGGTAGGAAGCTGAAGAGCAGGATGAGTAGAGTAGTTTTCTCAGTTTTGCTACCGGTGCCACAAGACAGTGAGGTGAGGAACAGTCAGAGAATGCTGCTTAACATGTAGCTGCGGGACTGGTGCAGAAGGGAAAGCTTAAGATACTTTGACCATTGGGATGCCTTCTGTCAAAGGTGTGACCTGTAGAAGAAGGACGGGTTGCACCTGAATTGGAGGGGCACAAATGTCCTAGGCGGGAGTTTCGTTCGTGTGGTTTGGGAGGGTTTAAACTAGTTTTGCAAGGGAGTGGGAACCACAGCTACATATCTGAGAGGGGGGGGGGTAGTTGTAGATGGGGCAGTGACAGGATGTAGCGCATCTATTGGGAAGGTTTTTCACGTGATGAAACAAGGGATCGGTTAAAGCGTGTCTTCCTTAACACAAGAAGTGTCAGAAATAAGGGCGATGAACTGAGAGCATGGATCAGTACTTGGGAAAATGATGTTGTGGCCGTAGCGGAGACGTGGGTTTCACAGGAACAGGAATGGTTGCTAGATAGTCCAGCGTTAAGAATGTTTAAAAAAAAGAGGAGGCACAAGAGGAGGGGGTGTAACATTGCTAATCAGAGAGTGCATCACAGTTACAGAAACAAAGGTTGTTGAGGAATGTTTGTCTACTGAGTCAGTATGGGTGGAAGTTAGGAACAGCAAGGGGGTTTCTACAGACTCCCTAATAACAGTAGGGAGATTGAATAACTCTAGGCCGGCAGATTTGGAAAAAATGCAGAGGTAGCAGGGTTGTTGTTATGGATAACTTCAGCTTTCCCAATATTGACTGGAACTTCCGTGGTCTGGATGGTTTCGATGGAGTCATTTTTGTCAGGTGTGTTCAGATAGGTTTCCTTACTCAGTATGTAGACAGGCCCACAAGGGGAGAGGCCATTTTGGATTTTGGGTTCGACAATGAACCATGTCAGATCGCGCGGTGGGAGAACACTTTGGTGACAGTGACCACAACTCAGCACTGACCCTCCGACAGTACGGCACTCCCTCAACACTGACAATCCGACAGTGTGGCGCTCCCTCAGTACTGTCCCTCCAACAGTGCAGCACTATTTTGTTGTTCCACCTGTACTGTATTATTGTGACACTTAGAGCAGAGCAGCTCTATGGCATCTACACAACTTTGTTGCAGGGTCCGAAAGCCCTTACACAACAGGATAATCTGAACAGAAACAGGAAAAATAAAATTTCACATTTTGCCCAGGAATATCCTTTACAGATACTCAATCTCAATGAAGTGTCAAGCTCTCTGATTTTTCCTCTGAACTTTTTTTGCTGCAAAGATATTCTTCCTTCATAAAAATAAATATTTATGTACATGTACAGTGAATGAAGCCGTTCTGGTCTATACTTTCTTTACATACAGAGAACAAATTGATCCTTGACGTTCACCATTCTCTATATTTACAACCAAACTCTTGGCATTTAGCCGAAGCATCAGCCCAATACACAGAGTTTTATTGAAAATTATACTTTTCTCACAAGAACAAATCGTGTACAGTTAATGAAGCTACTCAGATCAATACTGTCTTTACTTAGAATGCCACTCTCCTTAAATTTAATTTCTAACTTAACTGGCTCTTTGCAGGATTTATGGCTTTGTGACATTTTTGCAGGACTGATCACCCAAGCCTCTTTTCAGTTTTGACAGTTTGAGAAAAGTCGACACAAACTCTCACGGCATAGATACTTTGCAAATGATTCTCCTGAGGTTGAGTTTTCCTGTATATGACCAGATTTCTCTATTGAGCTGACCCAACTTTTCTGCCCTGGAAACATGGTGGTTCAGAACTGTATTCAACCTATTACTGGCTCCTGGCCTTTTTCTCTGTATGTCATAAAACTAACATTTACTCCATCAGTTATCACTATAGATAGCTGACGAAGTCGAAAGTCACAGGCCTTCTTGAAAATGATACCTTTAGTTCACCGTCCCAGATGACACTACGGGCAATTTAGCATGGCCAATTCACCTGATCTACACATCTTTGGACTGTGGGAGGAAACCGGAGCACCCGGAGGAAACCCACGCAGACACGGGAGAACATGCAAACTCCACACAGTGAGTCGCCTGAGTCGGGAATTGAACCCGGGTCTTGGCGCTGTGAGGCAGCAGTGCTAACCACTGTGCCACCGTGCCACCCACTTCAGATTTTTTTTTTATTGAATGCTGTGGGTTGCAATTACAGTTTAATAACTCGTCAACTTCAGTATGTATTGTCAGAGTAACTTTTTAGATCTTCCATATCTCTTTAACTGCCTCCAGCTCTCTACACCCCCATTTCTGTAACCCACCCCATCTCCTACACCCTTCCCTATCTCTGTAACCTCCTCCAGCCCCTACAGTCCTGAGTTGTCCATGAGCTCATATATTTCCGCCCATCTCTCTTGTCCTTTACTGGGGGCATTACAGAAATCTGTGATCAAATATACCCCAAATCATGTATGCCCAGTGACTTGAGCCATTGGTTCATTGAAGTAGCAGAGAAAACGAATACAATAGAGTGCAAGCTTTTCAAACACTGAGCTGAGGAGTTTTCCCAACGAAGTGATTTCAATATTCATCAAAGGAGGGAGCAAGAAGTCTTTTGAAATAGTGAACAGTGAAGTGCAGGTTACATTTTGATGTGAAGTAGGAACACGAAAGGGAAGATTGTGGTCAGGATGTCAGTAGATTGGATAGCGGCATCATGGAGTGCAGCAGGAAGTGGGGTTGTCTGATACATAGAACATAGAACATAGAACATAGAACAATACAGCACAGAACAGGCCCTTCGGCCCACGATGTTGTGCCGAACTTCTAACCTAGATTAAGTACCCATCCATGTACCTATCCAAATGCCGCTTAAAGGTCGCCAATGATTCCGACTCTACCACTCCCACGGGCAGCGCATTCCATGCCCCCACCACTCTCTGGGTAAAGAACCCACCCCTGACATCTCCCCTATACCTTCCACCCTTCACCTTAAATTTATGTCCCCTTGTAACACTCTGTTGTACCCGGGGAAAAAGTTTCTGACTGTCTACTCTATCTATTCCTCTGATCATCTTATAAACCTTTATCAAGTCACCCCTCATCCTTCGCCGTTCCAACGAGAAAAGGCCGAGAACTCTCAACCTATCCTCGTACGACTTCCTCTCCATTCCAGGCAACATCCTGGTAAATCTTCTCTGCACCCTCTCCAAAGCTTCCACAGGAAGTAGTGGGCGGCACGGTGGCACAGTGGTTAGCACTGCTGCCTCGCAGCGCTAGAGACCCGGGTTCAATTCCTGACTCAGGCGACTGACTGTGTGGAGTTTGCACGTTCTCCCCGTGTCTGCGTGGGTTTCCTCCGGGGGCTCCGGTTTCCTCCCACAGTCCAAAGATGTGCAAGTCAGGTGAATTGGCCATGCTAAATTGCCCGTAGTGTTAGGTAAAGGGGTAAATGTAGGGGTATGGGTGGGTTACGCTTCGGCGGGTCGGTGTGGACTTGTTGGGCCGAAGGGCCTGTTTCCACACTGTAAGTAATCTAATAAATCTAATAAATCTAATCTAATAAATCTTTCCTAAAGTGAGGCGACCAGAACTGCACACAGTACTCCAACTGTGGCCTAACCAAAGTCCTGTACAGCTGCAACATCACTTCACGACTCTTGAATTCAATCCCTCTGCTAATGAACGATAATACTCCATAGGCCTTCTTACAAACTCTATCCACCTGAGTGGCAACCTTCAAAGATCTATGTACATAGACCCCAAGATCCCTCTGTTCCTCCACCTGACTAAGAACCCTACCATTAACCCTGTATTCCGCATTCTTATTTGTTCTTCCAAAATGGACAACCTCACACTTGGCAGGGTTGAACTCCATCTGCCACTCCTCAGCCCAGCTCTGCATCATATCTAAGTCCCTCTGCAGCCGACAACAGCCCTCCTCACTGTCCACAACTCCACCTATCTTCGTATCATCTGCAAATTTACTGACCCACCCTTCGACTCCCTCATCTAAGTCATTAATAAAAATTACAAACAGCAGAGGACCCAGAACTGATCCCTGCGGAACTCCACTTGTAACTGGGCTCCAGGCTGAATATTTACCATCTACCACCACTCTCTGCCTTCGACCGGTTAGCCAGTTTTCTATCCAATTGGCCAAATTTCCCTCTATCCCATGCCTCCTGACTTTCCGCATAAGCCTACCATGGGGAACCTTATCAAATGCCTTACTAAAATCCACGTACACTACATCCACTGCTCTTCCCTCATCCACATGCTTGGTCACCTCCTCGAAGAATTCAATAAGACTTGTAAGGCAAGACCTACCCTTCACAAATCCGTGCTGGCTGTCCCTAATCAAGCAGTGTCTTTCCAGATACTCATAAATCCTATCCCTCAGTACCCTTTCCATTACTTTGCCCAGCACAGAAGTAAGACTAACAGGCCTGTAATTCCCGGGGTTATCCCTATTCCCTTTTTTGAACAGGGGCACAACATTCGCTACTCTCCAGTCCCCTGGTACCACCCCCGTTGCCAGTGAAGACGAGAAGATCATTGCCAACGGTACTGCAATTTCCTCTCTTGCTTCCCACATAATCCTAGGATATATCCCGTCAGGCCCGGGGGACTTGTCTATCCTCAAGTTGTTCAAAATGTCCAACACATCGTCCTTCCTAACAGGTATCTCTTCTAGCTTACCAGTCCATTTCACACTCTCCTCTTCTACAATACGGTCCCTCTCGTTCGTAAATACTGAAGAGAAGTACTTGTTCAAGACCTCTCCTATCTCTTCCGACTCAATACACAGTCTCCCACTACTGTCCTTGATCGGACCTACCCTCGTTCTCGTCATTCTCAGGTTTCTCACATACGCATAAAATGCCTTGGGGTTATCCTTGATCCTATCCGCCAACGATTTTTCATGCCCTCTCTTAGCTCTCCTAATCCCTTTCTTCAGGTCCCTTCTGGCTATCCTGTATCCCTCCACTGCTCTGTCTGAATCCTGTTTCCTCAACCTTATGTAAGCCTCCTTCTTCCTCTTTACCAGACATTCAACCTCTCTCGTCAACCAAGGCTCCCTCACACGACCATTTCTTTCCTGCCTGATAGGTACATACATATCATGGACACGTCGTATCTGCTCTTTGAAAAAGTTCCACATTTCCACCACATCCTTCCCTGACAGCCTATGCTCCCAATGTATGCTCCTCAAATCCTGCCTTACAGCATCGTAATTTCCCTTCCCCCAATTATAAAATCTACCTTGTTGTGCGCACCTATCTCTCTCCATAACCAAGGTGAAAGTCACAGAATTGTGGTCACCATCACCAAAATGTTCACCCACTAACAAGCCCACCACTTGTCCCGGTTCATTACCGAGTACCAAATCCAATATGGCCTCCCCTCTGGTTGGACAATCTACATACTGCATTAGAAAAGCTTCCTGGACACACTGCACAAACACCGCCCCATCCAATCTACTTGATCTAAAGAGCTTCCAATCAATATTTGGGAAGTTGAAGTCCCATGAAGTCGCCCCTGTGGCCTCTGCACCTTTCCAAAATCTGTTTCCCAATCTGTTTCTCCACATCTCTGCTGCTATTGGGGGGCCTATAGTAAACACCCAACAAGGTGACTGCACCTTTCCTATTTCTGACTTCAGCCCATACTACCTCCAGAGGCAGATCCCCCTCAAACTTCCTTTCTGCAGCCGTTATACCATTTCTAATTAGCAATGCCACCCCCCCTCCTTTTTTCCCACCCTCCCTAATCTTACTGAAACACCTGTAACCAGGAACCTCCAACAGCCATTCCTGTCCCACATCTATCCACGTTTCCGTGATGGCCACAACATCGTAGTCCCAGGTACCGATCCACGCCTTAAGTTCACCCACCTTATTTCTGATACTCCTTGCGTTGAAGTATACGCACTTGAGCCCATCTCTGTGTCCGCAAGTAGTCCCTGTCAGTGCTACCTTCTCCACAGCCTCCCTACAGTCTTGGGCATCCTGACAAACAGCTAACCTACTTGCTGGACTACAAGTCCGGATCCCATCCCCCTGCCAAATTAGTTTAAACCCCCCCGAAGAGTGCTAGCAAACCTACCCCCCAGGATATTGGTGCCCTTCTGGTTCAGGTGCAACCCGTCCTGTTTGTACAGGTCCCACCTTCCCCAGAATGCAGTCCAATTGTCCAAATATCTGAAGCCCTCCCTCCTACACCAGCCTTGCAGCCACGTGTTCAACTGCACTCTCTCCCTATTCTTTGCCTCACTGTCACGTGGCACCGGCAACAACCCAGAGATGACGACTCTGTCTGTCCTAGCTTTTAGCTTCCAGCCTAACTCCTTGAGCTCTTGAATGACCTCCCCACCCCTCTTCCTACCTATGTCGTTGGTGCCAATGTGCACCACGACTTCTGGCTGCACACCCTCCCCCTTAAGGATTCTGAAGACACGGTCTGAGACGTCTCGGACCCTAGCACCCGGGAGGCAACAAACCATCCGCGAGTCTCGCCCATGTCCACAGAACCGCCTGTCCGTCCCTCTAACTAGAGAGTCCCCTATAACTAGCGCTCTCCTCCTCTCCCCCTTTCCCTTCTGAGTCTCAGAGCCACAGACCCCTTCACTGCAGCTTACACCTGCAACGCTGTCCCCCCCAACAGTTTCCAAAGCTGTATATTTATTTTTTAGGGGAACGACCACAGGGGAACCCTGCACTGCCTGCTTCTTCCCCTTCCCACCTCTAACTGTTACCCAGCTACCTCTGTTCTCCGGCGTAACTATGTCCCTGTAGCTTCTATCAATCACCCTCTCGGCCTCTCGAATAATCCTCAGTTCATCCAACTCCAGTTCCAGTTCCCTAACTCGTTCGGTGAGGATCAGGATCTGACTGCATTTCCTGCAGACGAAGTCGGCAGGAGTATCGGTGGTCACCCCTACCTCAAACATCCTGCAGGAGGAACATTCCACCGCCTGCGCTGCCATGACTGTACACTTTCTCCAAAAACAAGAACACTGAGTCAATAACACTGAGTCACTTACCTGGGGTCTAGAACACACCCACTCAAATACTAATCACTTACCTTCCCGCCCAGCTATGCGCTCCAACCTCACTTCCGCTGCTCCCACTCAAATGACCGTTGGTGATTAAAAGGTGAGTATTTATACTCACAGTTCTCCTTCCCGGCTGCCCCTGTTTGCCGTCACTTCCTCTGCTGCTCCCGCTGTTTTTGTGAAGAGAGAATAAAAAACACCGCTGCCCGCTACAGGTAAGTAATTTTGAAACAAACTGTTTTACCTTAGCTGTAGTCTCCCGGGTTCGCCTTTACTCGGCCGCTGCTCCCACTCAAAAACAGAGTTGGAAGATGGATGTCACAGAGACTGCAAGGGTTGATGTGTAAGGATGGGTTGAGAGAGAAATGAGTGTGACAGACTGTGACAGCAGATCACAAAGGCAGGAATAGCGACAAGCAGGAAGGACAACATCCTGGTGGGTCAGTACATAGAGGTGCTCAGGACAAAATCAGATCCTGAGTGAATGGCACTGCAGGTCCAACTGGCCAAATACCTTTGTAATTGATCTGGTCTTTAGACAGAGCTTCGGGGTAGATTCTGTGAGGAGAAAACTGCCAGAGGAAAACAGGGTGTTTGTGTTGACAGACTTTGATGAAGTAATTTGTTTCAGCAACTACTTGCGAGTGATATGAGATTGCATGATAAACATGCGGAGGTCGATTCAACTTTTGCTCAACTGAGGACTTCAACTGGGGACAGACACAATGGAGAAAAAGAGAAAATGTCAGCATTACTGAATAATACAGTTACGGTCAGAAGGTCAGTACTGAGAACTTATCGCACATTGGAGAGTCAGCAATGAGGGAGTGCCACACTCTCAGAGGGTCAACACTGAGGGAGTGCTGCACTGTTGGAGGGACAGTACTGAGGGAGTGCCGCACTGTCGGAGGGTCAGTGCTGAGGGAGTACTGCACTGTCAGAGGGTGAGTGCTGAGGAAGTGCTGCACTGTCAGAGGGTCGGTACTGAGGAGTGCCGTACTGTCAAAGGGTCAGTACTGAGGGAGTACCACACTGTCAGAGGGTTAGTACTGAGGGAATGCCGCACTCTCAGAGGATCAGTACTGAGGGAGGGCCACACTGTGGGATGGTCCGTACTGATGGAGTGCCGCCCTGTCTGAGTATCAGTGCTCAGAGAAAGTGAGGACTGCAGATATAGGAGATCAGAGTCGGGAGTGTGGTATTGGAAAAGGCAGCATCCGAGGAGCAGGAGAATCGACATTTTGGGAAAGAGCCAGGGTCAGTACTGACTATCTGCTGCATTGCAAGATAGTTCCTTTCAGTTGGGACACTAAACCAATCCCATAGACAGTGGTGAAAGTTGAGCTGATGTCAACGTCTTGGGCAGAAAGATGTTTTCCTCAATCACATCATTCCAAGTTTGAAACACTTCATTCTAACCTTTGTCCTTTCTGAGATCTTGCTCTACATAAATGTCATGTGAAGTCTGTAACTCACAGCATTGTCTTGTAAACAAACACCTCAGTTTTATCAAAGACTCAGTGGTATCCAGAGTTGGTGAAATGTGGAGTGGATCGGTCTGGTTTGTTCTACAGGGTAACTTGAATACGGAGAAAGGTTACGTACCGACTGCACAATGGTCTGAATCTCAGGAGTGATGGCTGCAACGCCAGGTAAAGCACCAGGTCCTTTGATGCATTCGTGTTGTGTCTGTCCCACTCTCTCGCTTACTCTCACTCTGTTTCTCCGTTCTGCATTTATAAAGTTTCCTCCTTCCTCTAGTTCATGCCCTCAGTGATGAGGCCTTTCGGCAGGGAAATCACTCCCATTCTCTGAGCTTGACCCTCAGTCTTTCACCGTTTGTTCAGTTTTCCAAGCTGGAAATTGGGGGATAGTGCTGATTCCTGTGAGCGATTGCCTTACCCAGTCCTTCCTTCGTTCCCTGACAGGGAAAACTGCCACCTTCTTTTTTTAAATTTCCCGTAACTTTAATGATAAGGATTGAAACTAGAAATGGGCTGAACAGTTTTGGATTAGCTTTGGTGCCCCACGAGGATCAGGGTCTGGGTCTCGGGTGGGGACAGACAAAGTATCATCAACTCTGACTAACTGTTACTCCTCTCCCAAGGAGCCACGTTGAGCTGAATTGCCGTCTTGCACCTTCCGTCATTCCACGTTTCCCAGCTTCTGTTGTTGAGCTATTGGTGTAAAGCCCTAATTCCCTCACACCATCTCATGTCACATTGAGAGCTCACTGCCAATTGTATCCGTGCCAAGTATCAGAGGCTGTGCACTAGTAAACCTGTGTAAACATGCCCCCTGCCTCAGGGTTCATTCTGCAGGTTTGGAAGCCTCGTTTTCTCTGTTGGTGATGAGGTTAACAGCGTGAGAAAATGAGAAGACAGAGTAACATGGAAAATGGGAGCAGGAGTAGGCCAGTTGGTTCTTCAAGCCCGCTCCACCATTCAGTAACATCAGGGTTGTTCTTCCAACTCAGTCACCTTTTCCTATTTTGTCCCCATACACTTGAACCCAGTTAGCACCAAGAACTGTAACTAACTCCCATTTAAAAACATTTAATGTTTAGGCCCAAAGTGTTTTCTGTGGCACATGCTCCCACAGGCTCACCACTCTCTGATGAAAGGATTTCTCCTCTTCACTGTCTGAAATGATTTAATCTGTATCCTTGAACTTTGATCCCCAGTTTTGGACTGCCGAAACTGATGCACTGTTTACTTTCTCAGCGAGAGAATGATCGGTTGTTCCTGATCATCACTGAGTCACAGTGTCCCTCATTTCCAAGATCTGAAAGAGCTCGGCTTCAAAACTCACACACGAGATTTAACACATGAAGAGATATTACGTTGCACAGCAGCTCCAAATTTGCGCTCTGCCCTTTACTAATATTCTAACAATGCAATATTCCCTCAGCGCTGACACTCCGGCAGTGCAGCGGTCCCTCAGTACTGATTCTCCGACAGTGTGACCGTCTCTCACCATTGACCCTCGGATAGCGTGGCGCTCCCTCAGTACTGTCCCTCTGAAAGTGTGTCACTCCCTTTGTACTGACCCTCTGACAGTGCAGCACTCCCTCAGTACTGATCCTCTAACACTGCTACACTCCCTCAGTACTGATCTTCTGATGGTGCAGCGCTCCTTCAGTACTGACCCTCTGACACTGTGGTACTCCCTCAGTACTGACCCTTCGACACTGTAGCACACCTCAGTACTGACCCTCTGACAGTGTGGTGCTCTAGCAGTACTGACCCTCTGAAAGTGCGGCACATCCTGCGTACTGACTCTCCAATAGTGCGGCAATCCCACAGCACTTGCCCTTTGACAGTCTATGCTTTTAGACTCAACTGTTTTAGTGTTTCATCTTTCTTTTGTAATTCAACTCATTTCTCTGAAATAATTGTATTCACTTTGCCCCCAACTTGCCCTTGTTTTCTTTCAACCATTTGATCAAATGTAGTCTCTGATAATTGCACTTCAATTTCCGTATATTTAATCCTTGATGTCTCCTCCTGCTTCAAACTGTGAGTTTGTGACCTGATTACCAAGCAGTCAGGGAAAATCTTGGAATGTACTTCCTGAAACATTTCAGTTTCCTGATTTTCCACTGGCTTTTCAACCACAGTAGGCTACTAGACTAGGTAGGATTGAGGTTCACAAGGAAGAGGTATTAGAAAGCCTGCAGAGTGTGAAAATAGATAAGTCCTCTGGGCCGGATGGGATTTATCCTAGGATCCTCTGGAAAGCCAGGGAGGAGATAGCTGAGCCTTTGGCATTGATCTTTAAATCGTTATTGTCTACAGGAATGGTGCCAGAAGACTGGAGGATAGCAAATGTGGTTTCCCTGTTCAAGAAGGGGAGCAGAGACAACCATGGTAATTATAAACCAGTGAGCCTTACATCAGTTGTTGGTAAAGTGTTAGAAAAGGTTATAAGAGATAAGATTTATAATAATCTAGAAAAGAATAATTTGATTAGGGATAGTCAGCACGGTTTTGTGGAGGGTAGGTGGTGTCTCACAAACCTTATTGAGTTATTTGAGAAGGTGACCAAACAGGTAGATGAGAGTAAACTGGTTTAAGTAGTGAATATGGATTTCAACAAGGCGTTCGATAAGGTTCCCCACAGTAGGCTATTGTACAAAATGCGGAGCAATGCGATTGTGGGAGATATAGCAGTTTGGATCAGCAATTGGCTTGCTGAAAGAAGACAGAGGGTGGTGGTTGATGGGAAATGTTCATCCAGGAGTCCAGTTACTAGTGGTGTACTACCAGGGTCGGTGTTGGGTCCACTGCTGTTCATCATTTTTATAAATGAACTGGATGAGGGCGTAGAAGGGTGGGTTAGTAAATTTGCAGATGACACTAAGGTCGGTGGAGTTGTGGCTAGTGATGAAGGATGGTTTAGTTTACAAAGATACATATATAAGCTGCAGAGCTGGGCTGAGAGGTGGCAAATGGAGTTTAATGCGAACAAGTGTGATGTTATATGCTTTGGACGGAGTAACCGGAATGCAAAGTACTGGGCTAATGGTAAGATTCTTGGTAGTGTAGATGAGCAGAGAGATGTCAGTGTCCATGTATACAGATCCTTGAAAGTTGGCACCCAGGTTGACAGGGTTGTTAAGAAGGTATACAGTGTTTTAGCTTTAATTACTTGAAGGGTCGAGCTCTGGAACCATGAGGTTATGCTACAGCTGTACAAAACTTTGGTGTGGCCGCACTTGGGGTATTGTGTACAGTTCTGGTCACTGCATTATAAGAAGGATGTGGAAGCTTTGGAAAGGGTGCAGAGGAGATTTACTAGGATGGAGGAAAGGTCTCACGAGGAAAGGCTGAGGGACTTGAGGCTGTTTTCGTTAAAGAGAAGAAGGTTGAGAGGTGATTTAATACAGACATTTAAGATAACCAGAGGGCTAGATACGGTGGACAGGGAGAGCCTTTTTCCAAGAATGGTGACGGCGAGCACGAGGGGGCACAGCTTTAAATTGAGGGGTGATAGATACAGGACAGATATCAGAGGTAGTTTCTTAACTCTGAGAGTAGTAAGGGTATGGAATGCTTTGCCTGCAACGGTAGTAGATTCGCCATCTTTAAGTACATTAAAGTCGTTATTGTACAAGCATATGGACGTATATGGAATAGTGTAGGTTAGTTGGGCTTCAGATTGGTATGACAGGTCGGCACAACATCGAGGGCCGAAGGGCCTGTACTGCGCTGTAATGTAATTTTCTATGTTAAATTCTTTATAAACATTTATAAATCGACCTGCGTCATCAGATGGAAGGAATAAACAGTAAAATTGGACTACTGGTGAAACCACTAGGAAAACATAGACTAGAAATAACCAAAGCCAGGGAAAGTATGTCAAATTTTAATAATGAATAAGGGAGTTAAATTCAATAGGCTTTGTGCAAATATAAAAACCGAAAGAACTGCAGATGCTGTACATCAGAATCAAAAACAGCAGTTGCTGGGAAAGGTTGATGAAGAGATAATGGACCGCGATGTGAACTCTGACTTCTCTCCACAGAAGCTGCCAGGTCTGCTGAGCTTTTCCAGCAAATTCTCTTCTTGTTACACACACATAACTTGTTTTAGAGACTTATCAATAAAGCCAACAGCTGTAAGTACCGGGTAGTAAATGCGTGCTATCGGTAAGACTGCTGAGCATTTCATTCTGTCCCAGTCAGGCCTGTCTGTTCCTGTAGAGTCAATTATTCTGTGCGTCAGAATACAATAATATTGTCAACACAGCTTCATTTTATTTGGAAGCGAAATATCCAGTGAGACAATAAATCTGACTGAATCAGTAATTGCACTAATTGCAGTAATCTGAATAAGCAGCAAATTAACTATTTTCCTCTAAGGGTTATTTTGCAGTGGAATCTATTTTGAAAAATAAGGCGTCATTAATTTCGTGAGAATTAGAATTAGAATGTTTTGTTCTATGTACTCAGGCATAGAAGTATATGAGTAGAGTGAAACATGTACAATGTCACCATACCTAGCGCCATCTTAAGTACAAAATAGCAACAAAAGGCTAAAACGGAAAAAAAACTTGTTTTAAAATATTTTAGAAAGACAGAAAGCTATTCTATACCAGACTGAGATGTCGCTTTCCCTTCATTATTACATTTTAAATCAACAAAATGCTGGCGTGTGTTTTCCACTGAGTGGGAATCTCACTCCCATGCCTAATTTGGCCCTTTTCTTTCTGATGTGTCTCACATTTACCACAGACCTGGAGAGGGAAAGGAACAGTTACAAAGGGAAGGAATTTAATTGGGGCAAAGGAAATTAGGACGCTTTCAGACAGGAGTTGGGAAGTACAAATTGGGAGCAATTGTTCCACAGAAAAGGCACAGCAGACATGTGGAGTCTACTGATGGAGCAGCTGCTGCGAGTGATGCACCAATTTGTTCCTCTGCGACAGGCAAGAAGGCGTAAGATCAAGGAGTCTTGGATGAGAACAAAGGAGCTTCTCTTCAAAAGGAAGAAGGCAGCCTACATAAGATGGAGGAAGCAAGGATCTAGCACAGCTTTAGAGGATTACAGGCCTACTAGAAAACAGCTCAGAAAAGGATCTGAGGGGAGCTAGGAGGGGGCATGAAAAGGCTTGGCAGGAAGGATTACCG
Source organism: Chiloscyllium plagiosum (assembly GCF_037043375.1). Lineage (NCBI taxonomy): Eukaryota > Metazoa > Chordata > Chondrichthyes > Orectolobiformes > Hemiscylliidae > Chiloscyllium > Chiloscyllium plagiosum. The sequence continues at coordinate 22,581,421 of NW_028270178.1, read as the reverse complement.
AGAACCGAAGGCATTTTTGTTATACGTGAAAATTAAGAGAATGATCAAGGAGAAGGGAGGACCGAACAGGGATAGCGTAAGGAACTTATGTGTGGAGTCTAAGCAGATACAGGAATTCCTAAATGTGTGTTTTTCTTCGGTTTTCACGAAGGAAAGGGACCTTGTTGTGAATGAGAACTTTGGGGAGCTGTGAAACAAGCTTGAACAGACCAAGATTGATAAAGTTGATGTGATGGAAATTTTGGCAATCATTAAGATTGAGCCAAATCAGATTTATCTATGTTGATCCGGGAAGCAACAAAGCAGGTTGCTAAGCGGCTGGTGAAGATCTTTGTTTCCTCACTCTCCACGGGGGTCGTGGAGGAGGATTGGAGGGAGGCGAATGTTGTTCCTTTATTCAAAAAGGGGAATAGGGAAATCCCTGGCAATTACAAACCATCCGTCTTATGTCTGTGGTCAGCATGGCTTTGGAAAGAATTCTGAAGGATAGGATTTATGATTATTTGGAAATGCATAGCGTGATTAAAGGCTGTCAGCATGGCTTTGTGAGGGGTAGAGAAAATGAGGTCTGCAGATGCTGGAGATCAGAGATGGAAATGTGTTGCTGGAAAAGCGCAGCAGGTCAGGCAGCATCTAGGGAACAGGAGAATCGACGTATCGGGCATTAGCCCTTCTTCAGGAATGTGAGGGGTAGGTCATGCCTCACTGTACTTTTCTATGTTCTATATTCTATGTTCTAACAAAAGACAACAGAATACCAAATCAAATAATTGAGCTGAAAACCCAGTCAACTCTATCACAACTTAATGATGCAGCTCCAAATGCTTGAAATATGCCCACAAATACCCCCTTGGCAGACAAAATGAAAACGATAAAATCAAACACAGGTTCTCATAGGAGAGATATCAGGTAGGCAGAGATGTTCAGCATGGCACTGTTTCTTTGGGTGCCCAATAGCTTCCCTGGGTTCCCAGCTAAAACATGACACGTGGATGAACACAAAACAGCTGGCAAAAAACAAATAAAATCAAACCCTGATCTGTTAGATCTGGCCACTTCCCTTTTATTGTACACGCGTGTATAAGGGGAAAAAACGGAAAAGCTTTCTCAAGTAGATAAATTCAGACATATTGGAACCTGTGCTTTTAAGGCCCCTCTGAAAAAAAACACACTCAAGATCAAATAAACTTACTTATGGAGCAACATCGTCACAATCTGATTATAATAAAGTGCAAATGGAATTCCATAACTCAATCATCTGGAGAGTGTTGCCAATAAGCCCTCAACATTGTCCTTAATGTCTGATGCCACGTTTCTAGCGCTCCCTGTTAATCTGCATGGCATTCAGTAGATTTGAAGTGTTTTATTCCTCAGTGGTCTATAACATCCTTGAATAATCTTGAAATAAATTTTGATCCTTGATCTGATTGTATATCTGTGGGTAGTCTGTATCTCGTGAAAAAATTGAGTTACTCCACTACAATCCTTTGAGGTCGATATTGCATAATGGAGTGGCCTCTGGAAATCTGTGGACTCATTTATTATTGTAAACAAATATTGATTCTTATTTTTAAAATTTTTGGTAGGGGGCCCTACGCTAGCAATTAAGACTCTTGAAAAGGGTTCTGCAAATGCAGGAGTAGGTATTAAAGGTGCGAGTTTTATTACTTTCTGCGGTTTTCCAATTACCTGACATGGATAACGTGTCTGGCAAAATTCAATAGCATCCTTGTCCAATCCAGGCTAGTAGAAGTGTTTTGTGTTTTGGCTTGAGTTTTTCTTACTTCAACATGACCGCCTGTTGTTACTTCATGTGCCTTTCCGACTTGGTGAACTTCTGCTCATTTCCCAAATGCTTGAATGTGTGATGGTCTCCATTTTCTCACTAAAACATTTTCTTTAACACAGTAGCAAACAGGGATCATTCGGATTCTTTTTCCGTTTCTACATTCTGATACAATTGCTTCAACTTTTCATCTTCCTACTGTAACTCAATTAATTTTGCACTGGTGGAGATTTCTACTTTATCAGCCTGGTCCTTTTCATCTATTGGTCAAAAAGAGTCTCTGATAATTCCACTTTAACTTCCTTATATATAAACATTTTGATCTTGCTATTTCAACTGATGATTTTGTGACCTCCTTACCACACAGTCAGGAATAATCCCAAGATTTTCTTTCTGCAATGCCTCAGTTATCTGCTTTTTCACTGGATTTTTAACCACAATAGGCAACACTCCTACTTGTGAATCAATACATCGTTAGCAATGGCAAATTATATTGCTGTAACTCAGAATTTGTCCACTAGTCCTACTCCAACTTCTCCACTCTTCACTGGACACTCTAACCTCACCCTCTGCATATGAGCATTTCTTCTCTCACCGTGAATTCCCGTGACTAGCATTTTTTTTCTGGGAATAGTCCTTCAGAAGTACATATTTCACCATCTTTCAACATCAAAGATTGAGAGGATCCCGCATGTCTTAACATTATAACCTCTTTACCGGCTGTTCCTGGAATATGCAAACAAGCTTAATCTACACAGGTTCATGGATTAAGATGAGCTGCATTTCCTCCTTAACTAACCTCTGACCAAGCTCCGACCAGGCACCATTTTGGTGCATCTTTCTAAACTCCAATGTGTTTTCCGTTACCACTCCAACAAACTACACTGGTTTATCGTGTTTTCCTCTATCCATCTTCCCAATGTTTTTTTGTAACACACCAATACTGTGATTTTATGTGGCCTACTTTATTGCCGTGAAAAGACTGGAGTCTTTGAGCGTCTGTTTCCCCTTCAAGGGATTTTTTTTACCCCGTGGTAAATTATCCATATGAGCTCCACCAAGATCTGCCTTTCCCTTATCACGTGAGGATTTCTCTTCTCCCCAATTTCTATCTCGCATGGATTGAAATTGATGTTGGTTGCCAAAATTTGAATTCTCAACCAACTCCTAATCATTGGACATTTCAGCTGATAATAATGCTGATAATGATAATGCTCTTCCACATGAGGTCTTGTTACATCAGGAAGTGAATTTTTTAACTCCACCAAAATAATTGCCTTTCCTCGAGCGTCATAGGTTTGCTGTATTTTTTTCCCTTATCCACCAATCAAAAATAATTTGTTTGATGATTTCATCCTCAATGTAGGTTTGACCAGGCCCCCTTCTTAGTTTCCTCAAATGCTGTCTATTGGATTCTGGCACATGCTCATATGCACCTGAAATTGCTTTATGCCCCATGTACCTCCTCTGATATGATGCAAATACTTCACTACATCTATCTCCAAGTTTTGTTTTGACTAACAAGAGTCACATGGTCACTGGCCACTTTAATTGTTCAGCCACATTCTCAAATGAGATGAAAACGGCATTTACATCCTTACCCTCAAATTTAGGTAATACTTGAATATATTTTATCAGATCCATGATAGCCTTTGGCTGCATTGGATTTGTTCATCCTCTCTCTGTTCCCCACTCAGCTTACTTCCAGCCTTTATTTCCATCTTTTTAAGCTGACCTTCCTGTCCAAGTATCAAATTATGAAGTTCAAATTCCCTGTCTTTCCTCTTTCCTCTCACTCCTTTTCTCTCTCTTCTGATTTTAATGGTAACTCACCTGTTTCATTCTATTGTCATTTCCTTGTCATTTAATTCTAACTCAGGTGCTTCATTTTCAATTGAATTTTAGCAATCTCTAAAGATTCTAGGGGTTTTCCAACAAATTCCAGACAGCACTGTTTAATCCAACACCCAGAAGAAAACGACACTAATAACGTCCACTCACATCCTTTGAGTACGACAACCCGAACCCAATTTGGAACTGTATAGCAAATCCCACACAGTGCCATAATCTATTGTGCATCAGGTCATAGCCGCTCAAAATGTTTCAAGAAGATAGCTAAAACCTAACTTTTTCTATTGTTTTAATCAGGTGTATGGTGGAAATTCCAGGAGTAGTGCAATTGGCCCAATCATTCGGTTTGAAACAAAGCAGAATTTTTTTACATATGAACAAAAGAGAACCGAATATAGAATAGCATATATGAAAACCAATTGGCTCTATCACAACTTAATTATGCTGTTGAAAATACTTGCGACATCTCCACCGACACCCCTTTGGCCATCAAAGGTTCTTGCAGAAGAGATTCAAAGAGAGAGAGTCAGCCACGAAGGGTCTGTTGAATCCACAAGGTATTCTTCCAGGCAGTTTTCTATGACAAACAATTCCAAACTGACTACTTGGTAAAACCAATCCAAACTAAACCTTAAACTGGGAAGTTAACCGCTCCCCTTTCACGTGCACGTGTTTAAAATGAAAGAATTCAAAACCTTCTCTAGTACATACTTCCAGAAATATCGGAATCTCTGCCTTTATGAGACTTTTTGAAAAAAAAAGCCAAGGACAACGTAACCTTGTTCAAGGAGCAGCATTATTAAACGCCATAATCTGGCACCATTTTAAAATACAGGAAGAAAAAAAAGAAAATACAGAAATAAAGTTCATCTTCATTCATCTAGGTCTAGGGGGTCCCTTCTCTGGGCTTCCCTTGCCAGGAATCCCTCATCCAGGAACTGACACTGCCAAAGTTGATGACCCACAGATGCCGCCATAAGTCCACACGTCAGGCTAACCACAGGGAGGAGTCCGCGCTCCAGGCCTACTGCAGCCAAGGTTCCATTCTCCAGGCCAACAAAGCGATGAGTCCCAGCCAACACCATCCGACCTCCCAGACATCAAAAGATGAAAGAAACAAAATGAATATAGAAGACAAAAAGGCGAGAGAGAAAAAGAATACCGCCCGTCCAACTTAAACACGGCCTGCACTTTTCCTGCTGGGAGATTCTGGGCTAAGTTGGAGCCATGTCTGACTCATCCCAGTGATGCAAGTCCGCGCTTCTGCTCTGTTTCCTCGTGTGCTGTGTTTCATTGCGTATTTCCCTTTCTTGTTCAGTTAGTTAGGTCTTTGAACTGAAGTAACAATTCACCTTTCAGGGTTTATGAGGTTAGAGATACTGATATTTCGAATTATCGTGAGTTCCATGCAATACCCCATTGAGAGCAATTTATTCATCAGGATCTGCTATTAGTGTTCAATCGTCCTTTCTCAGGAAAGAGAGTTTCAGTATGAGGCAGAAACAGAACCACCCTACGACAAATCCCATATCCTCCCACACATATAGAAATACAGTCTCACGAAGAGACATTACACACCAACATGAAAAACGTCACAGAAACATTCCTATACACACACATGATCACACTCAAGCACATTAACAGAACTGCACACACAATTAGATGCAGACATTGAGCGAAAGTCATAAACAAACACATACACACAGATCCTGCTGGAGATACAGAAAAATCTTGACACGGACAGACAATAGTCTGAACAACACAATCACATGCTTGAACAGGAGCGAGTCAGGAAGAGACACACATGTGGACTCCCACAATGATACACCGAGACTCAGAGACAGGTCGACATGGAGTCACAGAATCATCATGAGACGCTGACAGTAACACACACACTCAGCAGACACACATTATGGGAATGTAACCACACAGTCACACACTCACATACTGAATGAACTTGCACACAGACAGAAGCACAACAGATGTACAAGACCAAAACACACACAGATGCACTACCAGAAAGCGCAGTCATGACTTAGACTGGAGTGGACAAAGATAAAAATCACACATCACAAACTAACTTTCAGAGTGCTGCTCCTTCCAACAGGTGATGAAAGGCTGGTGCTCTGAACGCTAGTGCTTCCAAATAAACCTGTTGGACTTAGACATAATGTTGCATGATTTTTAACATAAAGCACAGTAACAAACACATAGATAGAAGCACTCACAGTCACAGAAGCACACAAACGCAAGAAGGATAATACGAGGGACGCACACACAGAGTGACACTCCTCCAAGGACAATGAAGCTATCCACACACAGACCATCACACACCGAAAGAGAAAGACACACAATCTCCCTCATTGACACGGGGGTGGGGAGGAGGTGGAATGGGGAGAAATATAGTAGGAGAGAGAGGAAGAGAGACAATCAAAGTGCCACAGATAAATGGACACAGAACTTTACATAGCTCTAATTAATATTGTGTCACTATATTGCTGGTTGTGTCCAAACATGACGTATTTTCGAAAATGACTTCCTGCGGTAAAATCAGTGACTGAAGGGATGAGGAAGGAACTTGAGCCGATGCACGTGAACATTTGCTAAGCTGAGTGAAATGTCTGATTTCATCAATGAGAGAAAGACGAAAAGAGAGAGAGAGGAGACAGAGAGAGAGAGAGATGTAGAAAGAATAAAACAGAGACAACGAATGAAAGAGACAGAGAGTGAGAGAGACAGAGAGAAAGTGAGAGAAACAGAGATAGTGATATATGTGGAGAGAAGACCGAGAAAGACCGAGAGAGAGAGTCAGAATAACAGAGGGAGAGAGAGAGAGAGGGAGAGAGAGAGAGAGAGAGAGAGAGAGTCAGAATAACATAGTGAGAGCCTGACAGTGAAACACTGGAAGAGAGCGAGAGTGACAGAGATAAATGTAGTAAAATAAAGCGACAGACAGAAAGAGGGAGAGAATGACAGGGCAGACAGAAAAAGGCAGAGAAAAGAGAGAGGGCAATATACAAGTGTTCTGAGTGGACAGGAGTTGTGCTTAAAAAAACCTTCAAAAAATAAACAGCAGAGCAGAAAATAATTCCAAATGTCGATGAGAGGATCACCAACACACGGAGACTTTCTCTTGTTGTAATAACTTGTTTATTGCGAATTTGTACAGAGAGTCTGACAATCATCATGGTGCAGGCGGGACTGTTTCTGCCCCTAACCTTCCTCCCCCGCAGGCGAAATGTAGATACCCCTCTTGACAGTCTTTAACACTCATCCATACGGCTGTCCGTGAAGACTCAATGCTCCAGCTGAACCCAAAATTCATAGCCAGTCTGTCATTTAGAATCACTTTTCCAGTCTCTATCCATTTTAAACCGCCCGTCAGTCACCTCTTGCTTTCTTACTGTCACTTTGTGATATCCTTCAATAATTTTAATGTAAATGGACTATTGTTCAGCTGTAGAAGGTGAGGGATGGGTGGTCCTCTGTAGGCGGACGTGAATGCAGATTTTACGTTATTATCAGATTAACCATAAATTTCTGGAATGGCAAGTGGACCAGAAACGAAGGGCTGAATGGCCTGGTACTACTCATTGTCTGTGTGTCCCCGTGTATGACAATTCGTCAGGCAATCAGGGACAGCATTCTGGATCAGTGGTGCTGGAAGAGCACAGCAATTCAGGTAGCATCCGAGGACAGGCAAAATCGACGTTTTGGGCAAAAGCCCTTCATCAGGAATAAAGGCAGAGAGCCTGAAGCGTGGAGAGATAAGCTAGAGGAGGGTGGGGATAGAGTAGCATAGAGTACAATAGGTCAGTGGGGGAGGAGATGAAGGTGATAGGTCAGGGAGGAGAGGGTGGAGTGGATAGGTGGAAAAGGAGCTGGGCAGGTCGGACAAGTCAAGGGGATCATGTTGCTGGAGGTTAGAAACTAGGATGAGGTGGGGGAAGGGGAAATGAGGAAGCTGTTGAAATCCACATTGATGCACTGGGGAGGAAGTGTTCCAAGGCGGAAGATGAGGCGTTCTTCTTCCATGCGTCTGGTGGTGAGGGAGCGGCGGTGGAGGAGGCCCAGGATCTCCATGTCCTCAGCAGAGTGGGAGGGGGAGTTGAAATGTTGGGCCATGGGGTGGTTTGGTTGATTGGTGTGGGTGTCCCGGAGATGTTCCCTAAAGCGCTCTGCTAGGAGGCGCCCAGTCTCCCCAATGTAGAGGAGACCGCATCGGGAGCAACGGATACAATAAATGATATTAGTGGATGTGCAGGTAAAACTTTGATGGATGTGGAAGGTTCCTTTAGGGCCTTGGATGGAGGTGAGGGAGGAGGTGTGGGCACAGGTTTTACAGTTCCTGCGGTGGCAGGGGAAAGTGCCAGGATGGGAGGGTGGGTCGTAGGGGGGCGGGGACCTGACCAGGTAGTCACGGAGGGAACGGTCTTTGCAGAAGGCGGAGAGGGGTGGGGAGGGAAATATATCCCTGGTGGTGGGGTCTGTTTGGAGGTGGCAGAAATGTCGGCGGATGATTTGGTTTATGCGTAGGTTGGTAAGTATGCTCCTGAGCATGTTTACTGGTGACTGATTTTACTTCCCCACCCCCCTTCCTCACTAAGTGTTGTATTCAGATCCATGTGATTGTGTTGAATCCTCGCTGTACATATGCAATTCCTGCACTGGGAACACTGAGGACCTCCCTCAGTTGTTTTGCTGAGTCATTAAGAGAACACATTTACGAGACCACTTGTTGCACTGCATTCCTGAATTTCGCTCTGAACTTGGACAGTGTTACTGCATAAAATAATGTGTTCGTACTGCAGCTGAAATCCTTGAGTACGTATCCAATTTGTTCATAAGCACCAATAGTTGTTCTATTAATGACATAGTATAAGAAACTTGTACCGTACAGTAACCACAGAAGTATGAAGCTGATGGATATGGTGAAGAGGGAAATCACTGACTTCTTTCGGTTTTCCATCTCTGGGTCTTTGTGAGTCTCTCCATTGCTCTGACCCTTCAGAGTTTTGCGGACTCGACTAGCCACTAAAATGTGCCTGACTGTCAGAGTGTTCATCAACAGAATTAACACGAATGGGACGAAAGGTGTTAAAATGTTATCAAACCAGTTATATCCCTGCCACTTGGGATCAGTAAAAAAACTTGACTTTGTTCGGCAGCCCCACGGAACATTGCCAATTATCCTCTCAGGTTGAAACCGAAAATAGAAGGGAATGTTTACTGAACAGAACAGAATGCTAATTGTAGCTAGAGTCAGAGCCAAGGTTTTCTCTGTCCAATATTTTCTCTTCAGTTTCTGGCAGCAAATGACCACAAAACGATCAAAGGAGAAAAGGACAGTGAACCAGACGGAGCAGTCTGTGGTTGCATGAATCAGAACAAAGACAGCACTGCACACAGGGGTGAGGTCCAGGAAATTTCTTGGGAAGTAATAATTATTGAGTTGCCACAGTATGACGTTCACGAGAATGAACAGTAGATCCGCCATTGCCATGAACACCAGGCATCGCGTTGTGCAATTAGAGAGGCCACACTTTCCACGTGCGAGAACCAAAATCACGACTGAATTAACTGTAATAGATAGAAGGTAAAAGGAAAATTGGAAATTGTTGATAAAACGTTCTCTGCGTCTGTCCAGATAGCAATGGATGTTCTTCGTACTGAAATGCCTTAGTTGGGATGGGTCTGAGGTCAAATCTAAAAATGACAGTATAAACTTGTGTGTGTGTTTTTGGAGGGGCAGCGAATTGACGGACAACAAGGCTGCATAATTTTCAGGTGAAAGTCCTGAGCATTAGAGGGTATTTTAAGATAAAGCTTTCACTGAAGAATAGTGGGTTGCTCGAATGCACTGCTTGGGAGCATAGTGAAGAAGGAGACCTAAAAACTTTAACCAGTCCTTCGGTGAGCATTCAGGATCACTTTTCAGGACATCTTCAACTGAAGAAGTTTCGCTGGACTCAAGACGTTAACTATGCATTCTCCCCACAGATGCCACCATAGCAGCAAGCTTTCTTCGGTAATTTATGCTTTTCTTTGAAATGTTTCAGTAAGGCTGCAAATTGTTGTCTTATCCTGCTTTTTAAGATTATGGTTGACTGCCTAAGATTCAAGAATTCGGAGAAGATGTAGTCGATTTAGCCCTTTGAACTTGTACTACCATTGAAATTGTGGTGGCAGATTCTCAACAGAAATGCTTACTTTCTGTCCATTCCCTTTTGTGCCTTTAAGATCACAAATCACATCTGTCTCACACCCAAAAAACAAACTCAGAGTTTGAGGGAGAAAGATGGAATGTTGGAGACTGGAAGCATTATCTCTTCCTCCATCACATGACCATCAGGGTCTGGATCAACTTGAGGATCATGACACTGGAGTTGCATCCCAAGACTCGGTGTTTGAAAGCTGTCTGTTTCCTGCACTCTAACCATCCGCTTATGATTAGATTAGATTACCTACAGTGTGGAAACAGGCCCTTCGGCCCAATAAGTCCACACCGACCCTCCGCAGAGCAACCCACCCTGACCCATTCCCCTACATTTACCCCTTCACCTAACACTACGGGCAATTTAGTATGGCCAATTCACCTAACCTGCACATTTTTGGACTGTGGGAGGATACCGGAGCAAACCGGGCAGCACGGTGGCACAGTGGTTAGCACTGCTGCCTCACAGCGCCAGAGACCTGGGTTCAATTCCCGACTCAGGCGACTGACTGTGTGGAGTTTGCACATTCTCCCCGTGTCTGCGTGGGTTTCCTCCGGGTGCTCCGGTTTCCTCCCACAGTCCAAAGATGTGCACGTCAGGTGAATTGACCATGCTAAATTGCCTGTAGTGTTGGGTAAATGTAGGGGTATGGATGGGTTACGCTTCGGCGGGTCGATGTGGACTTGCTGGGCCGAAGGGCCTGTTTCCACACTGTAAGTAATCTAATCAAATCTAATCTAATCTAATCAAACCCACGCAGACACGGGGAGAAATGTGCAAACTCCACACAGACAGTTGCCTGAGGTGGGGAATTGAACCCGGGTCTCTGATGCTGTGAGACAGCAGTGCTAACCACAGTGCCACCGTGCCACCCAAGCTTTTTTGTCAGGAGATCATTTTCTCGTCAGCAATGTCTCACATAGCACTTTGCAAATGTGTTCTGGAACTACAGAGTCTATATGCAAAAATGTCGTTGCAAATACAAATAGGAGTGCCCCTAATTTGAATTCAGAGTCATACAGAACAGAAAGAGACCCTTGTCTGCAACTCATCCATGCCGACAAGATATCCTAAAATATTCAAGACCTATTTGCCTGCATTTGAACCACATCCTATTCATGTACCCATATAGATGTCTTTTCAATATTTTAAGTGTACCAGCCTCCACTAATTCCTCTGTCAGCTCATTTCATAAACCCATCACCCTCTGCACAGAAATGTTGCTTTTAAATCTTTACCCTATCAACTTAAGCCGATGTAATGGGGGAAAAGAAACATCGGCTTGTCCCCATGTCCGTGCTCCTCATGAATTTGTAAACCTCTGTTAGGTTACCCCTCTTCCTCTAATGCTTCAGTAATGAACTGTACAATTGCAACATGACGTCCCAAATCCTGTACTTAATTCACTGCGAATGAAGTCTAGTTTGCTAAACATCGTCTTTAACATTCCGTCTGCCTGCAACTCACCTCTCTCTGTTCGACAAAACTCCCCAAGGCCCGACCATTCTATGTATCAATCCTGCCCTGCTTTGCCTGACCAAAGTGCAACGTCCTGTATTTATCTAAATTAAACTCTGTCTGCGCATTCTATGTCCATTGGCCAGGTGATCAAGGTGCTGCTCTCCTCTAATGTAACCTTTTGATGTATCCAATCACTTATTCTGATGTCATCTGCAAATTTGCTAAAAGATCACTACTATATTGGCATTCAAACATTTACATAAATGATGAAAAGGTAATGGAACCAACACGCGGCATACTGCTGTTTGATAAGTTTGAAACACAACTGTTTAAATAGTGGTGTGCATTGAATTCTACATCCCTAAAGTTGTGAAATGTCTCAGCAGAGTGCAAAATTCCCTCGACATCGGAAAGGAGGGAGACAGAATCCAATACATTACAATACAGTAAGTACTACATGCATTTGGAAACTAGAGCAGACCGTTGTACTCCTCTCTGGTAACAAAGAGATGGCTGGTGGTGGTGCAATCTGAATGTCTTGTCCCTCAGCCAATGACAGAGATTGAGAAGTAGAATCCATCAATGGTAACCTCAACCCGTGCAAGAATTGGACGCACACTGTTAGCATCACGCTGTATTGCAAAGTAGCTATCCAGCCAATTGAGCTAACCGACGGCAGAACACCACAGTGCACATTTAAATGAAAATAATAACCGCAAGTTGGTCAGAAGGGTGATTTTCGAAAGATTCCTTGGAAAAGAATGGATGCAAATGCGATTCTTGCATTTGGGAGCTCAGAGGGACAGATTACAAATATGTAAAATAGCGTTAACAGGGCAACAAAGCCTCTTTCAGACTGGCGTTCATTTCCAGAAGGGACTTGAAATATAAAGAGTTAAGATTCATCTACGATGGGAGCATGCTTAGTTTACCTGATCGATTTCTAGTAAACATAGCACATCAGCATGACTTGATGCACTGGACAATATATAATTATACGATGGAGAAAGATTACTGAACTGACAAAGATTTGTTTAATCATTAAGGGCACATGCCACTATCTAAACTCTCTCTGTTAACATAATGATTAACTTCAGAGACACAGAGAAGCACGCCGGTTAATTACTTAAAAACCAGAACGAAACTCACCCTAAAGGTTATAGCACTTACTGCATAAAATTTCCATGAATTATCCAGTGGGAAATTGAATTGGTAAGCATTTTCTGCTGAGTCAGCGATGCTGGGAACCTGTGACCTCAATCTAAATCACTGATTGTCTTCCCCTGTATGACGGTTGTCACAGCACGTACCACTGTCAATGGGAGAGTGAAATTGTGGACGAACCTCAAACAGATTCACATAAATTCAGTGGTGGAAGGCACTTACCAGGAATTGTTATAATTGGAATGATCACGTAACATATTTTCCGTGCCTGATGAATTAACTGATACATTTTCTGCACGAATCTCTTTGTGCAGATAATCTCTCTGCACTAAATTCTGAGGCAATATTTTCTCAAATCATTTCGTTTATACCTGATGGTGTCACCAGGGGAACAGTCACGTTACTACACGACTCAATTATATTATTTAAGAATTTGAGCAAACAAGTGACGATAGTGAATTAACCCCAAGTTGTGACAGAACATTTTTTTCAAGTTGAGGTTTACTGGAGGATGCAAATCTCAATCGGTCAATATCAAATATTGGAAAATGTGGCTCTGATACACAAACACTGACTGTCGCACCTTGAAATCTCCTTTGAATTCAATGGCATCCTTCCCTTGATTTTGACTAGTTAGCAATCAAATTCCGGTACTTAACTGTTCTCCTCAACGCTGGGATGTGCCTTCCCTGTCTAACAGCAGTTGTTCAGTGAAGAGATAATTGTTTCTTAATGAAGATGATACATTGTAGGTGTCAACAAATTCAACATTGCAATAGAATGCCTCGCAGTGCACAATAGCACCTCAAACCACTATAACTTCACAAATGAAAACAAAACTTTAAACAAGTCAAATAACTCATTGGAAGATATCCTTTACGGTGACATATCAGCTGAACACGGGGCTGCAGGGATAGTGTAAGAGCGAATGTTTCAGGTACTTTGATAATTGGAGGTCATTCTGGGGAATGTGGAACCTTTACAAACAGGACGGTCTTCACTTGAACCTAGAGAGTAGGGACTTGAATCTGATATCGCAGATTGGAAATTTGCTGGTCCTATTCGTGTGGCTTTAAACTAGCTCAGCAGAGGAATGGGAACCTGAGGTGTACATAGAACATAGAACAATACAGCACAGAACAGGCCCTTCGGCCCACGATGTTGTGCCGAACATTTGTCCTAGCTTAAGCACCCATCCATGTACCTATCCAATTGCCGCTTAAAGGTCACCAAAGATTCTGACTCTACCACTCCCACAGGCAGCGCATTCCATGCCCCCACCACTCTCTGGGTAAAGAACCCACCCCTGACATCTCCCCTATACCTTCCACCCTTCACCTTAAATTTATGTCCCCTTGTAACACTCTGTTGTACCCGGGTAAAAAGTTTCTGACTGTCTACTCTATCTATTCCTCTGATCATCTTATAAACCTCTATCAAGTCACCCCTCATCCTTCGCCGTTCCAACGAGAAAAGGCCTAGCACTCTCAACCTATCCTCGTACGACCTATTCTCCATTCCAGGCAACATCCTGGTAAATCTTCTCTGCACCCTCTCCAAAGCTTCCACATCTTTCCTAAAGTGAGGCAACCAGAACTGCACACAGTACTCCAAATGTGGCCTAACCAAAGTCCTGTACAGCTCAACATCACTTCACGACTCTTGAATTCAATCCCTCTGCTAATGAACGCTAATACACCATAGGTCTTCTTACAAGCTCTATCCACCTGAGTGGCAACTTTCAAAGACCTATGAACATAGACCCCAAGATCCCTCTGTTGCTCCACCTCACTAAGAACCCTACCGTTAACCCTGTATTCCGCATTCTTATTTGTCTTTCCAAAATGGACAACCTCACACTTGGCAGGGTTGAACTCCATCTGCCACTCCTCAGCCCAGGTCTGCATCATATCCAAGTCCCTTTGCAGCCGACAAGAGCCCTCCTCACTATCCACAACTCCACCAATCTTCGTATCATCTGGAAATTTACTGACCCACCCTTCGACTCCCTCATCCAAGTCATTAATAAAAATTACGAACAGCAGAGGACCCAGAACTGATCCCTGCGGAACTCCACTTGTAACTGGTCTCTAGGCTGAATATTTACCATCGACCACCACTCTCTGACTTCGACCGGTTAGCCAGTTTTCTATCCAATTGGCCAAATTTCCCTCTATCCCATGCCTCCTGGCTTTCCGCATAAGCCTACCATGGGGAACCTTATCAAATGCCTTACTAAAATCCATGTATACTACATCCACTGCTCTACCCTCATCCACATGCAGGGTCACCTCCTCAAAGAATTCAATAAGACTTGTAAGGCAAGACCTACCCTTCACAAATCCGTGCTGGCTGTCCCTAATCAAGCAGTGCCTTTCCAGATACTCATAAATCCTATCCCTCAGTACCCTTTCCATTACTTTACCTACCACCGAAGTAAGACTAACTGGCCTGTAATTCCCGGGGTTATCCCTATTCCCTTTTTTGAACAGGGGCACAACATTCGCCACTCTCCAGTCCCCTGGTACCACCCCCGTTGACAGTGAAGATGAAAAGATCATTGCCAACGGTACTGCAATTTCCTCTCTTGCTTCCCACATAATCCTAGGATATATCCCATCAGGCCGGGGGACTTGTCTATCCTCAAGTTGTTCAAAATATCCAACACATCTTCCTTCCTAACATGTATCTCCTCTAGTTTACCAGTCCGTTTCACACTCTCCTCTTCAACAATACGGTTCCTCTCATTCATAAATACTGAAGAAAAGTACTCATTCAAGACCTCTCCTATCTCTTCCGACTCAATACACAGTCTCCCACTACTGTCCTTGATCGGACCTACCCTCGTTCTCGTCATTCTCATGTTTCTCACATACGCATAAAAAGCCTTTGGGTTATCCTTGATCCTATCCGCCAAAGATTTTTCATGCCCTCTTTTAGCTCTCCTAATCCCTTTCTTCAGGTCCCTTCTGGCTATCCTGTATCCCTCCACTGCTCTGTCTGAACCCTGTTTCCTCAACCTTATGTAAGCCTCCTTCTTCCTCTTTACAAGACATTCAACCTCCCTCGTCAACCAAGGTTCCCTCACACGACCATTTCTTTCCTGCCTGACCGGTACATACATATCAAGGACACGTCGTATCTGTTCCTTGAAAAAGTTCCACATTTCCACGACATCCTTCCCCGACAGCCCATGCTCCCAACTTATGCTCCTCAGATCCTGTCTTGCAGCATCGTAATTACCCTTCCTCCAATTGTAAAACCTACCCCGTTGCACGCACCTATCTCTCTCCATAACCAAGGTGAAAGTCACAGAATTGTGGTCACCATCACCAAAATGTTCACCCACTAACAAGCCCATCACTTGTCCCAGTTCATTACCGAGTACCAAATCCAAAATGGCCTCCCCTCTGGTCGGACAATCTACATACTGTGTTAGAAAAGCTTCCTGGACACACTGCACAAACACCGCCCCATCCAATCTACTAGATCTAAAGAGCTTCCAATCAATATTTGGGAAGTTGAAATCGCCCATGACTACTACCCTGTGGCTTCTGCACCTTTCCAAAATCTGTTTTCCAATCTGTTTCTCCACATCTCTGCAGCTATTGGGGTGCCTATAGTAAACACCCAATAAGGTGACTGCACCTTTCCTATTTCTGACTTCAGCCCATACTACCTCTAAAGGCAGATCCCCCTCGAACTGCCTTTCTTCAGCTGTTATGCCATTTCTAATTAGCAACGCCACCCCCCCCTCCTTTTTTACCACCCTCTCTAATCCTACTGAAACATCTGTAACCAGGAACCTCCAACAACCATTCCTGTCCCTCTTCTATCCACGTTTCTGTGATGGCCACAACATCGTAGTCCCAGGTACCTATCCACGCCTTAAGTTCACCGACCTTATTTCTGATACTCCTTGCGTTGAAGTATACACACTTGAACCCATCTCTGTGTCCGCAAGTATTCCCTGTCAGTGCTACCTTCTTCACAGCCTCCCCACACACTTGGACATCCTGACAAACAGCTAGCCTACTTGCTGGACTACAAGTCCGGATCCCATCCCCCTGCCAAATTATTTTAAACCCCACCGAAGATAGCTAGCAAACCTACCCCCCAGGATATTGGTGCCCTTCTGGTTCAGGTGCAACCCGTCCTGCTTGTACAGGTCCCACCTTCCCCAGAATGCAGTCCAATTGTCCAAATACCTGAAGCCCTCCCTCCTACACCATCCTTGCAGCCACGTGTTCAACTGCGCTTTCTCCCTATTCCTTGCCTCACTGTCACGTGGCACCGGCAACAACCCACTGAAATATCAATCACTTACCTTCCCGACCAGCTCTGCGCTCCAACCTCACTTCCGCCCAACTCGCGCCGCTCTCTGCTGAGAAAAGACCGTTGGCGTCGAGGTAAGTTCTTTATATATCACTTACCTTCCCGACCAGCTCTGCGCTCCAACCTCACTTCCACTGCTCTCTGCTGAGGGGCGTGTAGTTCCAGTGCACGAAGGATGAGGGTGGGGAGGGCATGGACAGGATTTAGTGGTATTTGGAAGGTGTTGGCAGACAGCAAGCTGGTTTGAAGTGTGTCTCCTTCAATGCCAGAAGTATCCGAAATAAGGTAGATGAGCTTGCAGCATGGATAGGTACTTGGAATTTCGATTTTGTGGCTACTTCAGAGACATGGATGGAACAGGGTCAGGAATGGATGTTGCAGTTTCCAGGATTTAGGTCTTTCATTCAGAACTGACAAGGTGGTAAAGTGGGGGGTGGGGGTGAGGGCGTTTGGCCTTCTTAGCCAAGGATAGTATAAGAGTAGCTGAAAATACTTTTGATGAGGGATCGTCTACTGAGGTTTTATGGGCTGAGGTTAGAAACAGGAGAGGAGAGGTCACACCGCAGAGTTACAGTGAGGTGGAAGGGAGGATTGGCAAAATGATTCTGGGTAGGAGTGAAAAGAACAGGGAGGTCATTATGGGGGTCTTTAAGTTCCCCAAAATTGATTGGAAATGCAATAGGATGCATAGAATGGCGTAGGAAAATGCAGAGGATGGAGACAATTGAAATATAGGGAGGAGATAGCGGAGCCTTTGGCTTCGATGTTTCAGTCGTCATTGTCGATAGGTTTAGAACCAGAGAACAGGAGGATTGGAAATGTTGTGCCATTTTTCAAGAAGGGCATTAGAGATGACCCAACAAATTATAGACGAGTGAGCCTCACTTCTGTTGTAGGAAAAGTTTTGCAAAGGATTATAAGAGATAGGATTTATAATCATCTGGCAAGCAACAATTTAATTGGAGATAGTCAACATGGTTTCGTCAAGGGCAGGTCGTGTCTCACAAACCTCATTGACTTCTTTGAGAAGGTGGCCAAACATGTTATTGAGGGTAGGGCAGTTGACGTGATGTACATGGACTTCAGTATAACCTTTGATAAGGTTCAACATGGTAGACTGTTGGAAAAAATACAGAACCATAGGATTGAGGATGATTTAGTAGTTTGGATTAGATACTGGCTTTCTGAAAGAAGGCAGCGAGTGGTGGTTGATTGAAAATATTCAGCCTGGAATCCGGTTACTAGTGATGTGCCACAAGGATCTGTTTTGGAACCACTGTTGTTTGTCATTTTTGTAAATAACTTAGACGCAGGCATAGGTGGATAGGTTAGTAAGTCTGCAGATGACACTAAAGTCAGTAGAGTAGCGGACAGTGTGGGAGAATGTTGCAGCTTGCAGGGGGACTTAGTTAAACTATAGAATTTGAGCTGACAGGTGGCAAATGGAGTTCAATGCAACTAAATGTGAGGTGATTCACGTTGGGAAGAATACCAAGGCAGAATACTGGGACAATGGAAAAATTCTTGGTAGTGTGGATGGGCAGAGGGATTTTGGAGCCCATATGCATAGATCCCTGAAAGTTGCCACCCAGGATGATAGTGCTGTTAAGAAGGCATACGCTATGTTAGGTTTCATTGGTAGAGGGATTGAGTTCCAGAGCCATGATGTCATGCTGCCGCCGTGGGGTGGCACGGTGGCTCAGTGGTTAACACTGCTGCCTCACAGCACAAGGGTCCCAGGTCCAATTCCAGCCTTCGGTGACTGCCTGAGTGGAGTTTGCATATTCTCCCTGTGTCTGCGTGGCTTTCCTCTGGGTGCTCCGGTTTCCTCCCACAGTCCAAAGATGTGCAGGTCAGGTGAATTGACCATGCTAAATTGCCCATAGTGTTAGGTGCATTAGTTAGAGGAAAATAGGACTGGGTGGGTTACTCTTCGGAGGGTCGGTGTGGACTTGTTGGGCCGAATGGCATGTTTCCACATTGTAGGGAATCCAATCTAAACTATACAAAATGCTATTGCAGCCGCACTTGGAAGATTGTATACCGTTCTGGTACCCCATTACAGGACGGATGTGGAAGCCTTGGAAAAGGTGCAGAGGAGATTGACCAGGTCTGGAAGGAAGCTCTTATGAGGAAAGGCTGAGAGACTTGGGTCTGTTCGTATCGGAAAGAAGAAGACTAAGAGGGGATTTGATAGAGACATACAAGATGATCAGAGGTTTAGATAGAGTAGAGAGAGGAAGTCGTTTTCCTGGGATGATGACGTCAGCCTATTCGAGGGGGCGTAACGACAAATTGAGGGGTGCTAGATTTCAGACAGATGTAATAGGCAGGTTCTTCACTCAGAGAGTAGTAAGCACCAGATGTAGTGTTTCCTCCCTTCTTGTCAACCCTTCGACATACTGTGCCAGGAAACCATCCTGTACACATTGGACAAAAACTGATCCATCCGACGTACTCGAGTTATAGCATTTCCAGTCAATGTTGGGGAAGCTACGTCCCCCATAATGACCATCCTGTTCCTTTCACTCCTACCCAGAGTAAGTTTGCTAATCCTCTCTTCCACTTCCCTGCAACTCTGCGGAGGCTGATTTAAAAAAAAAAACTCCAAGCAGTGAGACCTCTCCTCTCCTGTTTCTCACCTCAGCCCACACTACCTCAGTAGACGAGTCCTCATCAAAAGTTCTTTCAGACACTGTAATACTATCCTTGATTAATAAGGCCACACCTGCCCCTCTTGGAAGATCTAAACCCTGGAACCTGCAACATCCAGTCCTCACCCTGCTTTATCCATGTCTCTGAAATGGCCACAACATTGAAGTCCTAGGTAACTATCCATGCTGCAAGCTTACCTTCTGTATTTCAGTAGACACACTTCAAACCAGCTTGTTGTCTGCCAGCACAGTTCTGTGACCGTGAAATCCTGCCCCTGTCCTCCCCACTCTCATCCACCTTAACACTGAAACTACACCTCAGGTTCCCAAATTCCTGCTGAGCGAGTTTAAACCCACCCGAATAGCACCAGCAAATTTCCCAACCAGGATATTAGTACCCCTCTGGTTCAAGTGAAGACGGTCCTGTTTGTAGAGGTCCCACCTTCCCCAGAATGAGCTCCAATTATCCAAGTACCTGAAACCCTCCCTCCTGCGCCATCCTTGCAGCCACGTATTCAGCTGATACCTCTCCCTATTCCTTGCTTCGCTATCACGTGGCATGGGTAACAAACCAGAGATAACAACTCTATTTGTTCTAGCTCTCAGCTTCCACCCTAGCTTCCTGAAACACTGTCCTACATCCCTATCCCTCTTTCTCCCTATGTCGTTGGTACCTATATGGACCACGACTTGAGGCTGGTCACCCTCTCCCTTCAGGACGCCCCAGATACGATGCAACACATCACGGACCCTCGCACCTGGGAGGCAACACACCACAGTCTCGTTCATTCCCATCAAACCTTCTTTCTGAGCCTCTAACTATTGAGTCCCCAATGACTCACACTCTCCTGCTTTCCCTCCTTCCCTTCTGTGCAATAGGGACAGGCTCTGTGCCAGAGACCTGGGCCCCTCTGTGTACCCCTGGTAAGCTCCCCCCCAAACAGTATCCAAAAGTGTATACATGTTTTTCAGGGGAACGACCACAATGTTCTCCACTGACTGTGTTCCCCCCTTCGAACAGTCACCCAGCTTTCTTATCTATCACAGCCTCAGCCTCCCGAATGATCCGAAGTTCATCCAGCTCCCGCTCCAGTTCCCTAACACGGTCTTGGAGAAGCAAGAGTTGGGTGCACTTCCTGCAGATGTATTTGGAGGGGACACTAATGGCGATCCTCACCTCAAACATCATGCAGGCGGAATAAAGCTCTCCCTGCACTGCCATCCCTGCTAGTCCCCTTGTCAGAAAGTAAAAAAGAAGAGACACTTACCTGATGTGCCCCTGGTCTTTAAGTTTGGAGGAGGTGGTTGGACAGAAAAAAATCCCTCCTTTCCTAGAAACCTCTGCTCTCTGATTTCAAATATAAAAGCTCAACTCAGTGACTCACCACTCCCCGCAGGCCCATGGTCCAAGCTCCCGCCCTCCAGATGCTGCTGCTGGTGTTCAGTTCCATTTTACCTTGAAGGTGGCTTGCATTCCTTCATCAGACTCGGTTGTGAGTACAACAGTTGAAAGTCATTTACAGTTGTATTGGACTTCAGTTCAGCACATGTGGAAAACTGCGTGCAGTTCTGTTTGCCACATTACCAGAAGGATGTGGATGTTTAGAGAGGGTACAGGAGAGGTTCACCAGAATGTTCCCTGGCATGGAGGGCGCTAGCTATGAAGAGAGGTTAAGTAGGTTAGGATTATTTTCATGAGAAAGACTGAAGTTGAGGGAGGACCTGATTGAGGTCTACAAAATCATGAGTGGTACAGCCAGGGTGGATAGCAAGAGACTTTTACCCAGAATTGGGGGCTCACTGACTAGAGCTCACGAGTTCAAGGGAAGAGGGGAAACATTTAAGCAAAATATGTGCGTAAAGTTCTTTACGCAAATGGTGATGGGTGTCTGGACCACTTTGCCAGTGGAGGTCGGATAGGCAGGCACGATTGTGTCATTTAAGATGTAGCTAGGTAGTTACATAACTGGGCAGGGAGCAGATGGATAGGCGACAGGTTTAGATAATGGATCTGGATCAGCGCAGAGTTGGAGGGCCTTAGGGCCTGTTCCAGTGCTGTAATTTTCTTTGATCCTTGTTGTTTGCTTCTGCCTCTGTCCTAAAGGGCCGTGCTCATTCTGAGACAGTGTTCTTGCATCCCAGAATCCCCTTCAAATGGGAAAAATTTATTTCTTCATGATCACTGCATACAGGCCTCGCAGCATTCTGCATGTTTTAATCAGATCTCCGCCACATTCTTCTAAGTTCAATCGACTACAGACTCAGACCTCTCAACTACTCAACTGATAATAAGCCCTATATCCCTGGGATGATTCTTTTAAATTTCCTCTGGATCCAACCAACACGAGCAGAACATTTTTAAGATAAGAAGCCTGCACCTGCTCACAACATTCCAAATGCAGTCTGACAAGAGCCGAGTACAATTTCAGCAGTCCATTCCTGCTCATATATTCTAGTTCTCTTGAAATGAGTGCTTATGTTGCATTTGCTTTTGTAACTAACAATTGCACCTGTATGTTAACCTTAAGAACATACTGAACTATGTTTATTAATTAAATGCTGTCATCTCCACGTAACTTGACCCCTGCAGCAGCCTCCTGTCCCTCTTCCGCTATCTCACACCAACAGACATCTGGTACCCTCTTCCATTTTGTCAACTGGAACATGTACGGGTGGAGATAGGAATGAGAGGAAGTATTAAATACTGGTGGGTTTTTTCTACGGACTCCAAACAGTACTGGAAACATACGGGAACACATTATAAAGGAGAACTACACTGTACGGTTGCCAGCAGATAGGCAATGGGGATACGTCTGGAATGCATCCATGAGTTACAAATAATTATTCCTTCCTCTGGTGCAAAAATAATACAAGGAAGTTGACAGTGGGCAGCCCTACGTGACTCCAGAGCTGACTGGGAAGCTTTTATATTTCTAACCATTAACTGAGACTGCACTACAGGTGTTAGTATAGAGCAACCGAATGCAATTGCAGATTCCCTCCCCAAGCCCTTTGTGTAGGGCACGTTCCATATGTAGGTCTGCAGTATACTGAGAAAGGTCTTCTCCTGGTCCAGGCTGGTGAGATATGTATTCACTCTCTGTCCTCCACAAATGTGATTATATCCCTGAAGAGCACGTGGCTGTCCGAGATTGCCTTGCTCGCCACGGGGCAGGTTTGGTCAAGATGAATCACCGATTCCAGAGCAGACCTGCCCTGGGTGGCGATGACATTAGACAGGATTTTGTGATCTGCATTCACCAGTGAAATTAGTACCAATTTCTAATTTCTTCTCTCTCTCCCGACCGCTAGTAGGTAATGATGATGGATGGATTCGTGCAGGCTACCTCCTAGAAAGAGACTGTCGTATGCATCCAGGAGTTCCTGCCTAATAAAGTCCCACAGAGCTACGCTTCTGGGCCTTTTCTTTTCTTTTCTGAGGACTCCATGGCCATGGTGATCTCATCCAGAGAACACGTTTGATCCAGCCTCTCCTTTGTTGTGACCTATGTCATAGACATCAGGATCGATTTGGAGGCCTCTTTGTTTGTGGGCTTTAAGTCGTTCAGTCCGGCATAAAATAATTTGTCGATCTTCAGAATGTCAGACTGAGATGACGCTATCATGCCAACTTCTTTCTGACTGTTGGGCACAGAGCTCTCCCTGTACAACTTCTGGAAGAAGAAACGTGAAAACGTCTCATCCAGCTCCATTCTGCACAGCCTGGACCAGAAGATTAATGTGGACGCCTCCACCATCTGCAGCTCTAGTCTGTTCTGTAAGATTTCCTGCAGCTTGGACAGTTGGGCTGTCTCTCTCTCTCTCTCTTTTTCCTTCCAAACACCTCTGAGAATAAAGAACCTCCTCAAGTTTTGCTTCAATGTTTCCCATCAGCATGCTGGAGACTCAAAGAGAGCTTCACAGTTATCCAACCTGTGAAATTTCTGTTGAGCACCTGAATGTTTTCTCGGGTCAGCAATTTCAGGTTCAGCTTCAACGTTCCCTTCTAAGCCGGCTGGACATCCCATAGAGAAACGCCGGTTTGACATGCAGCACAGAAACAGGAAATCTATCCATGAGCGGATAGACCCATCTGGTCGTTACCAGGTGTATCTTCACCGCACGAAATTACCAATAAACAATATTACTAATGTATAAACACCAACAGCTCCAAGACACAATAATATTTATGTATAAGTATCAACAGCTCAAATACACAACAACATTGAAATAACAACATAAACACAAAATGCTCCCCGGACACAGAATGCCTTATGGTGAAATGCTGTCTGCCACGCGAGTTTACCTCTTCTGTCCTGACATCAGTCGCCATAACAGCCCAAGCAGATGTGAAGAAATTTACACTGCCACAATTACACTGGACCTGAAATTTCACAACGCCTTATTCAACACGGCCAGTGACTTTAACCAGGCCAATCCCAAGACGGTGCAGCCAAAATGCGACCAACATAGCTGCTGCCCCACTGGAGAGCTGAATATCCTGAATAATTGCTACACCATTATCAAAGACGCCTATCGCTTTATCACCCGTCCACAGTTCGGAAAATCAGACCAAATCACTGTGTTCCTCTCTAAACAAAAAATGAGCAGCTGAAAACGTGGAGAGACCTTTATTGGGCAGAATAAAATATTGGTCCGAGAACAGCATCTCCAGGACACCTTGGAAAGGGTGTAATGGTCCGTATTCAAGTACTCAGTGTAACACCTAGACCAGTATGCTGCAAACATCACGGACTTCATGAGCAAATTTGCGAAGGATTATGTGTCAAAAAAGTCAATCTGAGTTCATCAAACCGGAAGCACTGGATGAACCAGGAAATCCACTGCCAACTAAAGACCGGGGGCGGGGGGGGGGCGGTGTAACTATTGTGATGATGCTGCTCCTTTAAGAAGGTTATACTGTCCTTGGCCTTTTTTTTCATAGAGGCCGGAAGTGCAACGATTCCAAAAAAGTAGATTTGAATGGTCTTTGGACAAAATTGATTATAGCTAATGCCTCAGGCAAAAAAAAACTTTCAAGTCTAATAAAAATCACTTGTATAATGGAAGAGGAGTGGCCGGTTTATCCAGCTCAGCCTACTCTGGTTTGGTTTGGCTCTTAGCATCCTGTCTTTTCATTGAAAGCAGTCAATCAGTTCGAGGCTGCTGGCCCAGTAAACAGCGACATGCAAGAATTGCTGAATCTCTCTCTCTCTCTCTCGCTATCTCTCCTGTGAGACCCTGTATTTGATTTTACCTTTTCTATTCACCAAGGGGTGTTTATCAGAATTTTTGCAGGAAGTTGGAACAGCATCATTAAGTTGGGGTTGTCTGTTGGTTTTTTGGACAGGCTAAGTTATTCTTTATTCAGTTCACTTTTGTTCGTCTGCCATTCGGTAGTATTGCAAATACGTTCTGTTTTGTGCAAACCTAAGTGGATTGGCCAGCTACACCACTCCTGGAGTATTCACACGATACCTGCTTAAAACAAATAAAAAAAAAATAGGGTCCGGCCTACTTTCTTGAAATGTTCTGAGCGGCCTGCCCTGGACCATAACAGCTTGGAGGGTCTCTGCATGATTTGTTATGTGGTTACGATTTAGGGATGCGGTCATTAGACACCAAGGCAGTGAGTGGTAAATGTTAGTGTCTTTTGTTTGGGGTGTTGAATTTGTTTGGTTTAAACAGTACTTGGGATAGCAATGGCTCTTTCAGTAACTAAGAGTTTTCTGCGGGTAAAAGAAGTGACTTTGGGGGTTTTACGAAAGTTGAATGAGGCCAAGTTGCAGGTATTATCAGACAAGCTGGAGTTATAGCTGCTTCCCTCTGTGAGGAAAGGAGATTGATTTCAACAGTAGCTCAGCATTTAAATTTGCAGGAAACCCCATCAGACTCTTTAGAAATGGCTAAAACTCAGTTGAAAATGAAACAGCGTGAGTTAGAGGCGAAAGACAATGCAAGGTTAACGGAAATATAATAGTTTGAATTAACATTAAAAGCAGAGGAAAGAGAAAAAAGAAGGAATCGATTCAGCAGAACAAATAAAAGAAGAGAGAGGAAAAGAGAGAGAGGAAAGGATGAAAGAGAGGGAACTTCAGAAGTTGCAACTGAGACAGGAGTTCAAAAAATCACTTCCTGTACTAGTGAAACCTCATGTGGAAGAGCAGGGAGTAAGATTGGCAAGGTTCTCCTCTGAAATAGGTAATGATCACCGTTTTGTGCATTAATCAAAATGTGGCTCCTAATATCAATTTCAATCCATGACAGATGCAAATTGGGGAAAAGAGAAATCCTCACGTGGAAGTGGAAATGTAGATCTCGGTGAAGATCATCAGGAAAACTTACCATTGGGCAATAATTAAAAGAATGCAGGGGAAACAGAAGGCAAAAGCTCCGATGTTTTCACTGCAATAAAGTAGGCCGCATGAAATCGCTGTGTTGGTGGGTTAGGAGAAGCAGTGGGAAGCCAGATGTAGGAAAACAGGATAAGCCAGTGAATGCTGTTGGAATGATAATGGAAAATCCAGTTGAGGTTAGAAATCTGCACCACAATGTACAAACTCGTCGGAGGTTGGTTAAGGAGCTGGTGTCAGACAGTCTGAAACGATAAACCTGTGAAAATAATGTTTACTCGCATAGGGCAGGTGTAGTAGTTAAAGAAATTGCAATATTAGTAGATACAAGGTATTCTCAATCTGTGATGTTGAAGGATGAGGAGATG
Source organism: Chiloscyllium plagiosum (assembly GCF_037043375.1). Taxonomy (NCBI): domain Eukaryota; kingdom Metazoa; phylum Chordata; class Chondrichthyes; order Orectolobiformes; family Hemiscylliidae; genus Chiloscyllium; species Chiloscyllium plagiosum. The sequence continues at coordinate 22,555,234 of NW_028270178.1, read as the reverse complement.
TGTTTGAAGGACTATAGACTTTCACACCACATCAAGAAGCAGTCAATTATGTAAAGTGAGGTTAGCATGTCCAGTGAAGAGTGGAGAAGTTGTGGTAGGAGTACTGGACAAACTCCCAGCTCCAGAATATAATTTGTCCTTGATAACGACATAGCTGGTTCACAGGTAGGAGTGCTGCCTACTGTCGTTGAAAAGCCAGTAGTTAACCGAGGTATTTCATGAAGCATATCCTGGGATATTTCCTGACTGAGTGGCCACGAGGTCACAAAATCACCAGTTGAAACAGGAAAGGTCAAAGAGTACAGACACATAAGTTGAAGTGGAGTTAGCAGAGACCCTGTTTGATAAAATTGTTAGGAAAAACCAGGAGCAGAACAATGACAAAGCAGATATCCTTAGCTTAGAGAAATTAACTGAGTTACTATGGAAAGATGAAAAGTTAAAGCAATTGTACAAAAAGGCATAGACAGAAAAAATCCGAATGCATCCTCGAATGTTACTATCGAAAAAACATGTTAATGAGGAAATAGAGACCGTGGCATATTCAGGTAGATGCAAAATGGTTAAAAGTTCATCAAGTCATTTTGCCAATCTGTTAAAGAAACGAAGTATTGTATGAAGTAGGGTATTATTTAGGAATGATGAAAACGTAGGCTAAAGTACGAAAACAATTTTACTGGCCTGGACTGCACAAGGATGCAGTTGAATTTTGCCAGACATGTCATACATATCAGATAATTGGAAAACCACAGGCAGCAACAAAATCTGCAACTTCAATACCTATTCCTGCATTAATTGATTGTGTAGGACTCCTACATAAAATGTAAAGTGGGAACCAGTATTTGTTAAAAACAATGGATTAATCCACCAGATTTCCAGAGGCCGTTCTATTTTGCAATATCACAGCTAAAAGGATTGCAGAGGATTTACTCCCCTTTTCCACTAGATACGGACGACTAACAGACATACAAATAGAACATCGGTTAAAATTTGCATCAAAATTATTTAAGAAATTATGGACAGTTTAGGATTAAAACATTTCAAATCTACTGCATAGCATCCAGAGTCGCAGGAGTGCTGGGAAGGTGGTACCAGAAATGAAAGACCATGTTGAGGGCTTATAGTCGGGCCGATTCAGATGATTCGGATAAGAGAATTCCATTTGTATTTTTTGCGAACGGGATGCACCAAATGGATCGACAAAATTCAGACAATTTGTATTCGTTTTTGAGCATGTTTGAGAGGACCAGTAAAAACGGTTAAGAAGAACTCCCTCAATCAAAATTCAGAAACCACATATTTGGATGTCTGTCAAATTTCGGGAATGATTAAATAGAGCGGAGACGTTGTCTAGACAGCATTTAAAAGTATCACAGCATTCAATGAAACAGGAAACAAGCAAGAAATCAAAACGTCACAATGTTTCTGTTGGTAGTAATGTGTTAGTTTTGTATCCAGTGACAGGTGAATCTTTGAAAGCAAGGTTTAATGGACCTTATCAAGTCGAAAGCAATTTGAGTGATGTGAACTATTTGATAAGAACTCCAGACAGAAATAAATCTCACAGAGCGTGTCATGTGAATACGCTCAAAAGGTATTTTGACAGGGAAGGAAATCCAAAGGATACCACGTTATTGGCTACAGGACAGAACGAAGAACCATTTACAGAGAATTGTGAATTCGACATTCCTCAAATTAAATTGGAAAATGAGGTATTTGTCAAAAACTGCCTGCCAGAGGAAAATAGAAATGACCTGAAAGAGTTATTACTATCATATAGGGAGATATATGGAAATATGCTGGGAAAAACTGACCTAATTGTGCATTATGTAGCTATAGGAGATGCTGTTCCGATTAAATAACATCTCAGAGGCATAAACCTCTAAAACTGGCACAAGCTCAATGGATGCAATTTTCCAAGACGATATAATCGAAGTAAATTACAGTGACTGGAGCTTACCCATAGCAATGGTGCCAAAAATAAATGGTACCCAGCGGCTACGTGTGGACAGTCACAAAGTCAATACCATTGCAAAGACTAATGCTTATCCGATTGCACGTTTGGAAGACTGTGTGGAAAAGGTGGGACAAGCAACTTATATTTCTAAGTTGGACTTGATCAGAGAATATTGGTTGGTTCCTTTGTGCAAAAGAACAATAACAATTTATGCCCTTGCAATGCCAAATGGACAGTATCAGTTTAAAGTATTTCGGTAAAGGCAATTAACGGCATTTGGTACGAAAACCGCAACTGCCACATTTCCGAAACAAACCAATAAGTTCATTGTCGGATTGTCCAGTTGTGTCGTCATACTGATGACCTGGTGATTTTTAGTCACACATGTAAGGAACATTTGCACATTTATCAGACTTATTTGATTGACCTCAGAAGGTGATAAACCTGTCTCAAAGTGAATTTGCCAAAGCTTGCTGGGCCAGATTATTGGGCCATATTATTGGACATGGACAAATGGCCCCACAGAATGCAAAAAAAAAAGTACAGGTATTTAGGTAGCTTCCCATGCAAACGATGAAAAGAGTAGGATTACGATTCCTGGGATTGAGGAGTTTTTATCAAAATGTAGTAACAAATGTTAGCATTGTGGCTGCGTCACTTACTGAATTGCCGATGAAAGGCAAGACATTTCAACGGACTGCAAACTGACAGAAGGCATTTGGCAGCCTGAGATTTATAACAACCACTGTCTTATTATGAGGCCACGCCTAATTGTGCAAAGCCAGTCAAAGTAGCTATTGCTGTAAGTCATGTAGGTGTTTGTGTTGTGCTCGTAGAAGGAGATGATGAGAAAATATGAAGACCTATTTCTCCAGGAAATCGAACATTCATCAGCAGAAATGTTCAACAGTTGAGAAGGAGACATTGAGCTTGGTGCTGGCGTTACAACATTTCAATGGTCATGTTACCAGTAATGTACACGAGACAATCATATAGACTGCTCATAACTGATTGAGGTTTGTGGAGAAAGTTAATAACAAAATGCCAGACTGTTGAGTTGGAGCTTGTTGCGACAGCCATTCTATTGAAAAGTGTGCATGTGGCACGACGCGAAAATGTGATTGTCGATGCGTTGTCAAGACTTGAATGAGAAATGGAAGCATTCGGTGTCAAGAGTAAAATAAACTGAAACAATATGTAGTTACGCATGTTTGCATGATTATAGTCAATTTAATGTATACGTGTGCTGTAGAGTAGTAACAGTTTAAAATTAAGGAGTTTTAAAATGAAACTGTTTTTGGATATTGATGGTTCATTTTTGTTAAGGGGCGAGGCATAATGATGTCGCTCCTTTAACAAAGTTAGTTGGCTTTTTTTCACGAGATCGCAAAATCAGCCATTCTGAAATGTCTAGGTTTGAAAGGTTTTAAGGTTAATTTGATTATTACTAACAAATACTGCCTAACACAAAAGGGTTTCAAGTTTTAAAGAATTGTACAATGAAAGGGGAGTGGCCAGTTCTCCCAGCTCAGCTGAACTCTGGTTTGGTTGGTTTCAGCAGTCACTTTGAGGCTGCTGGTCCAAGAAATAGCTACATGGGAGAAGATGTTCCATGCTGAATCCTGCTGCCATCTCTCTCTCCCTCTGTCGCCTGTTAGACTCTGTGTTTGATTTTACCTTTTGTGCCAAATAGTCTTTATGAGGATTGTTGAAGGAATTTGGAACAAGCATCGTTACGTTGGGATAGTCTGTTGAGTTTAAGTATAGGTTAAGCCATTATCTATCCTGTTCTTTTTTCTTTGGGTGTCATTCGATAATACTGCAATTTTTTTGTTTTAAATTACGTGGCTGAGCCAACCGCATCACACTTGGAATATTCACCCTCCACCTGCTCTGTACAACTTGCAAAGTTAGGGTCTGGATTACTTTCTTAAAATGTTTTAAGGGAGGTTTGGCCTGGTCCATAACAAATGCAAGTTGGAAATCCCATATATACAGAAAATCCCAGTCTGAATTCCTCAAATCCATCCGAGTTTTCAAAAGGTAAGAACAGACCAAGCTAGAGGGCTCAATAAATGATATACTCCGCCGCCTGTGTCAAGTCTAAAAAAAAACAAAACAGCATACAAAGTGAAGCAGAGCATGATAGCAGACAAAGACACATCTCACCTTGATGTGGTCAATACTTTCTCTGCTCGGTTCGAGCAAAATGCCAATGGCGTGTTGTCACCTGTTCTGTCAGGCCCCAATACACATGTTTCCTTGGTGACTGTTGCAGACGTCAGATTCGTCTTCCTGAGAGTGAACCTAAGGAAAGAGACGTGCCTGGGTCGTGGCCTCGGCCGTACTTTCGAACCTATGTGCAGGCATTTCACTGACATCTTCCACCTCTCCCTCTGATAAGCTGGAATCGGTACCTGCTTCAAAAGGACCACCATCATTTCAGTACCAAAGAAAGTGCATGCAACGTACCTTAATGGCTACCACCCCGTGCTTCTGACTTCTATATCGTCATGAAGTGCTTCGAGACGCTAATCATAGTCCACATCAGCTCGAGCCTCCCAGCCTGCCTCAATCCCCTGCAATTTGCCTAACAACGCAGCAGGTTAACTGTTGACGCCATTTCCATTGCTCTGCACTCATCCTTGCAACATTTGAACAACACGGACATCTATGTCAGACTCCAACTCATCGCCTACAGCTCAGGCTTCAACACCATAATCCCCTTCAGAATGATCACAAAGCTCCAACAACAACAATGTCTCGGCTCTGCCTCTGCAATTGGATCATCGGTTTCCTGACCCACAGACTACACTCAGTGAAAACCGATGACTGCACTTTCCTCAGGATAACACTCAACACTGGAGCCTCCCAAGGATGCAGTCTCCACACGCAGCTGTACTTCCTCCACACCCATGACTGCGCTGTAAAATTTAGAGCAAACACTATCTTCAAGTTTGCTGATGACACCACCGTGGGAGAACGGTTATCAAATAAAGATGATTCAGAATACTGAAAGGAGATAGAGTGCATGGTGACGTGGTGCAATATTAACAACCTCTATCTGGGTGTTAGCAAAACAAAAGAACTGGTTAGTGACTTAAGAACGAAAGGAGTAGAAAATGTCCACATCTCGATTAATTGATCACAAGTTGAGAAGATTGAGAGCGTCAAGTTCCAAGGAGTGTCGAGAATAGACAACATCTCCTGGACTTGCCATGGAGAGAAGAAAGCAGAACAACGCATCTTCTTCCACAAGTGGCTGAGGAAATTCATTACGATGATGAGAAGCCTCACCAACCTGTACAGATGCACTGTAGAAAGCATACTGTCCATGTGCATGGTACAGCAATCTCACTGCCATAGACCACAACAAACCAGAGAAGATTGCGTGCACAGCTTAGACCATCACCGAAGCCAACCTTTCATCCCTGAACTCCTTTTACACTTTTTGTTGCTGCGGAAAGAATGCCAACATCAGCAAAGACCCGTTCCACCTCGGTAATGCTCTCCTACACCCTCTTCCATCAGGTGGAAGATACAGAAACTTGAATACATGCACCAACAGGTTCAACAGTTGCTTATCCCTGCCTTTACTTGATTGGTGAACAGACTCTTTACCGTCCAATCATGTTGATCTTGTTCATGCTGATCTTGCTTCACGAAGTTCTTTTGCAGTGCAATTTGTATGGCATCTGTGGCAACGCACCCGATATATGACATTGTTGACAATGACCTGCCTTTACTGCTTGCAATCAAAGGTTTTCACTGTACTTGTATACACGTGGCCACAATAAATCAATTCAAAACAGTTTGAATACACAACAATATTTATGGATTAACCCGAACAACTCCAATTAATCCTAATATTTATCTGTCACCATAAACAACTCCAAAACACAACAACATTGAAAGTTAAACCGAAACAGTAACAATATACAACAATATTTAGGTAGAAACACAAAGAAATTCAAGAGACAACAATATTGATGCAGATGCACGAACAGCTCCAAGGCAGAAGAATATTCAAGTAAAACAAGACCAGCTCCAAGGCAGAAGAATATTAATGTAAAACAAGACCAGGTCCAATGCACAACAATATTTCCAGAGAAATGCAAACACCTCCAATTCATAGCAATTCTATTCTTAAATACAAAGAGTTCCAATACACAACAATACTTATATACAGACAAAAAGTGCACCAATTTCCCTGAAAAAAGTATACTGTTTAGGATACTGTTGGGGCGGGGGTTTCCAGGGGCATGCATTGGGGTGCCGGCCTCTGCCACAGACTCTATCCCTGTTGTACAGAAGGAAAGAGGGAAAAAGGAGGAGAGTGTTAGTCGCGGGGGACTCAATATTTAGACGGACAGATAGAAGGAATGAAAGAGACCTGCAGTTGATGTGTTGCCTCCCAGGTGCCAGGGTCCGTGATGTCTTAGATTAGATTAGATTACTTACAGTGTGGAAACAGGCCCTTCGGCCCCGCCGAAGCGCAACCCACCCATACATTTATCCCTTACCTAACACTACGGACAATTTCCCATGGCCAATTCATCTGACCTGCACATCTTTGGATGGTGGGAGGAAACCGGAGCACCCGGAGGAAACCCATGCAAACACGGGGAGAATGTGCAAACTCCACACAGTCAGTCGCCTGAGGCGGGAATTGAACCCGGGTCTCTGGCGCTGTGAGGCAGCAGTGCTAACCACTGTGCCACCGTGCCGCCCACATATTATTTGCATAAGCCGAAATCAATAGACATTTTAACCACCACGGAGGGTGATACTGTATGGAAAGAGCTGCCACAGGAAGTGGTGGAGGCTGGTGCAATTTCAACATTTAAAAGGCATCTGGATGGGGATATGAATAGGAAGGTTTTGGAGGGATATGGGCCAGGCCCTGGCAGTTTGGACTACATTGTGTTGGGATATCTGGGCGGCATGGAAGAGTTGGACCAAAGGGTCTGTTTCCATGCTGTACATCTATAACTATGACTCTACATATTTTTGGCAAGACCCCATGTTATCCAAGGAAAGTGCGAGTAGGCCATCTAGTGGCTATTTGCTAGTATTGGATCAGCTGAAATACTGTATAAATCCTTGTAGCTGATTGTATTTCGGAGCACTTTATTGACTGCTTCCCATGATATATATATCGTGAATAACGTTGGTCAATACTGAAGGTCTGTTTCCAAGATTTTCTTCAACACTCAAATAAAAGCTTTTATTTCTCCTTCATAATTGTTTGATGTACTTGTCCAAAAACTATTATTTGATTGTATAGGCCACCCAGACTGTCCTGTATCTCAACATTCTCCAGTCATCTTCAGTTAATGAATATTTTGCTTGTCCATGCTGAATACGAGATGGACAATGCACAATATTATACTCAATCTGCTATTTTTTGTTTACTCATCTTAACTAAATGTTCCTGATGGAGACTTATTGTTCAACTCATCAATTTCCTTCTTGACTCTGTATTAGTGTGAGTACAGTTTGTGATTATGAATGTACAAGCACTGATCTCTCGTTAGAGTTTAACGATGTGCAAATGACCCATTTTTCCTCAATCTGTTTCTCATCATGACTCAATTCTCGCTCTAAACTAGCATACTAACCCCATCACCATGTGCTTCGAGAACGGGCTGTAACATTATAAATGTCCTTTAGAAATTCGAATGCGCTACATCTGCATCCATCCGGCTTCGTTTATCCTCATAGATTAGGGACTATTTAGCCACGTTTTGCTTTTCAGAAAACACTGCTGGCTTTGCTTCATTTCAAAATATCTTGCACCAAATTCCTTTAAAAAGGCGGTGTAGCAATGTTTTCGCTAACAGTAACTGTTAGACTGACACAGACGTTATTTCTTGGTTCTGATTCCCATCCTTCGTTTGAGGAGGAGTGTACTTTGTGGTAATCTCTGTCAGTGAGAGGGATTGAACCTTAGTCAGTGACAGGGATTGAATCCATTCTGTTGGCATCAGTGTGCATCATAAACCAGCTGACAGCGAACCAATCTTCCCTCAGAAGGTTCAGGTCAGAATAGAATCAGAAGCGAGCAGTGCCATCCATCTGGTAAATGAAGGTGAGGCTGTGCAATTCAAAGGGCTGAACGACTGTTCAGGATTAAAACAGCGATGCTGCTGAATGAAAATAGGTCGTTGTGATGTTAGCCCCTGTCAGGTAAAACAGTGACAATGATTTGACTGTATAGAGGGTAAACACCATGACAACTATTTCCCTCTGAGAAATGAGCCGGTGTACAGCATGAAAAAAATGTATTTTAAGAACATTTAATATTCACAAGTGCAATCCTCAGCCACATCAGAATAGGCTGTTCTGAGTGAGATCACGGGCTGATATTTACTTAGTTTATGAAGAAAGGTTTGGTTTAACTTTTTTCTTAACCAACGTCAATATCAAAAGGAAAGGATGTTTCATCATCTTCGTCATCTCTTCCCTGAATTTGGTTTTATAGCTGTATAAATACGTGGGTTTGTACAGGAACTCATGAGAATGTACCCAGATTCAGTGGCAAAATATGTTGGAGCTGTGTTATCACCTCGGTAATATGCTGTTGTTGTGAGCTCGCTGGTTAAAAAGTTAACGACTGCTGTTAGCCACAATAGGACAAAACTGCCTGATACACTGAACAGTAACACGATGGATTTCCTTCTGCTTTTCATCTCAGGATCAGTGCTATTCTCATTGCTGAGACCCCACAGTGCGCTGCATACTTTGCTTGTCACTAAAATACGCTGGAATGTCAAAGAGTTAAGCAGTAATATCAAACAAAAAGGCAGCCATGCAACTAAAATTTATTTCTGCCAAGAGTAGGTCTCACCTGAAGGCGAAAAATAAAAGGCCATATTGGAGCGACAGCCCCAGGCAACGCTTGAAATTATTCAGCTGGAGTCATAGGCAAACCAGAAAAAGAAATCAGGGCAGACAGCGTGGTTGAAATCACAGTGGCAATTCTCACTGTGCGGTAGTTTAATTTGAACTTCTGACAACAGATTGTTACAAACCGGTAAATTGCAAAGAAGAAAGTGAACCACACAGACATATCCAGTGTGGCAGGATTAACACAGAGAATGAACTAACAAACAGCATTGTAGGATAGAAATGAATGTGTAAAGTGATAATTCAAAATATGATGCACAATTATAATAAAAAATGTCACCAGGAAATCTGCAGTTGCCATGGCAATTATGTAAGGCAAGATACATTTAGAAAGTCCATAATTTCCACTGGAGAGAATGACGATGACCAGTAGGTTTGCTGTAAGAATGAAAGAGAAGAGATTAGAAGTCGGATTCCATAAAGAAATATCACGGAAATGTTTGGGAAATAGTTGGAGGTGAGTTTACAGCGAGTTTCCCAAAGATTTGTGTACAATGTAGACGAACGGACTGCATTTTGAGGTCAAAACAACATTGAAAATTTAAAGTCTGTGCTCTTCCAATAAACTTTATATTTCACTAATGGCAAAATCTAAATTAATTCTAGATAATTGCTAAATATTTCTTGATTCCAATAAAACATTCTGTTTGGACACAGACATTGCATTAACATCCAAGAGTTGATTTTCTTTGCTGATACCTATCCTGGAGGCGCTGCTCAGTAAATGTGCATCATTGAGTCTGTATTCCCCAGTTCCTTCTGATGGATAAGTGACTCTGCAATGAGGATTATTCCTGAAATCTGTTACATGAACACCAAGACATTCACTGTCCAAGAAGAAAAATAACATTGTCTTACCAAGAACACCAAAGGCTGCAATAAGAGGATAGTAAATGTTCTTTATTTGGAGAATTGTAACCAAACTTTCATGAAGAATAAAAAAATTCCCTTACATTATCGGGCTTCGTGTGAAATCCATCGGAGGTCCTCAATTTCACCTTCTTTATAAATCAAGCCATCTCTCCCTCAGATTAAATGAGACCATATAATAACTGTGTCAAAACAATTAGTGGCAGTCCTTTAGCAAACAAGAGATGGCTTTCTACCTCAGCGTGGCTGGTTCATCAGGGGGTTAATTACAAAGCTCAGGCCATGAATTCCCAAACATTAGAGTTTCTTTGAGTGTGTGTGTGTGTGTCTGTCTGTCTGTGTGTGTCTGTGTGTGCGTGTTTCCCAGAGGAAGGGAAGATGAACCCATTGTGTAGGGAATATTTTGTGAAGGCTAGATAGATCATTCCACTAGTCATTACTGTTGTGGAATGATGCTAATTTAAGAAAATCTTCAATGAAGTGTCATTTAATAATATTGTTTAGTCTAAGAATGACAGTGCAATATAATGATACTGACTGCTGTTAATTTCCTCACAGTACAATGCATTGTGTACGTCATTAGCAGTGATGGGAACTGTTATGTAAGATTACTCTTGATTGGCACCTACTCATATTCCTGGCGATGCACAAAATCTAGCATTAACGTTAACTCTAACAGCGCACAGGAAATACTCTAACATGGTGTAAAAGATAACCTGTCTAGACAGCATGGTGGTGCGCACACATGCAGACACTCGTACACACACACATGTAAGCACACACACACACAAACATACACACACACACACACACACACACATACAGTATCAAAGGAACGTTGAATGCAAAGGATTATTTAGATTTCTGAAATCCCTGTGTGTCAGATTAACACAGGAAATTCATCCAGCTCGGTCAGGCTTAAGATTCCCCTCCCAGATAATGGAAACTGTTCATGTGGACATTTGGAAACGGGAATCTAACCGAGCAGAACGGAGAGAATCAAACAAGGAAATTTGCAATGAATGTATAGAATGCTTCCATCCAGTTGAGAATGTTGCGAATGTGATATCATAGAATCATCGATTAATACCGTACAGGAGAGGACATTCGACCCAACAAGTCTCTGCCACCAATAGCACACTCATCCCGAAACAAATCCCACGTTCCACACTAGGCCGAGAGCCTTGACTGCACCATGTGACCAACCAGGTGCTTTTTAAAGTTTGGGAAGTTTCCCATCTCAATTACCCACTCACACAGTGAATTCCAGATTCCCACCGCTCTCTGGTGGGAACATAATCCTCAAATTCACTTTGAAAACTCCTGCCTTTCACTTTAAAAGTGTGCCCCTTGTTATTGACTCTCCAGTCAAGATATTTGACCATATGGTTGATCAGATTAAACTGTGTGCATGTGTGACAGTGTGTCTCTGCACAAGGGTGTGTGATAGTGTGTAAGAGCATGTGATTACATATGTGTGAGTGTTTGAGTGAGCAAGGACAAGAATGTGCATTGTGTGTGTGTGTGCGCGCGCACGCGTGCCGACTGTGCAATGTGTCATTTAATGAGAGTGACTGAATAAGAGTGAGGGGGTGTGAGTGTGAGGGTTTTCGCTGCAAAGTATGAGAGTCTGAGAGCAGGAAATTGAGTTTGAGAGCGGATGTGGGTGTGTCAGAGTCAGTGACTGTGTGTGACACAGTGAGAGCAGTGGGTGTTTGGCATCGAGTGTGAGAGACTGTGACAGTATGTATGATTGTACAGTGGTCTGTATGTTTTGTGTATTATTACTGGGGCAGAGACAGGTTGGGGTTTATGGACAGTTACACCATGGGATCATCGACACTCAGACTGTGCACTCGGATGGACACATGCAGGCAGACAGGCACAGTCTCACATCAACATACTTAGGAACACCATTAGAAATACACACTCTCTCTCTCGCTAAAAACACACACAAATGCAAAATAACAGAGTTCAAAATTACTGCTATTAATCATAATAATAAAAATTCAGATATCGAATTATTACACAGAAACACATGAAACTGGAATTGAGTCGGTCACTTGCGCGCTGGAACTGACTCCACCATTTCAGAATTCACCATACCCATCGTCCCAGAGTAACCTTAGATTCTTATTATGCAAGGGAATACATCTACCTGTAACTTAAATATATTCGTTGTCCCAGAAAGTGATGGGATGGGGACAATCAGTTCCAAAGTTACACAGCCCTAAAAACTAAATTCTCATCTGTGTCCAAAAAGGGTGACTCCCCCACTAATGTTCAAACCGTGCCCACAGTCTGAACTCACCCACAAGGAGAAACATCCATTGCCCATCCACCATATCCAGATCATGAGAGAAATTATAGACATTGATCAGGTTATACTTAACTCGTCTGAACTCCAGCAGGAACAATCCCTGTCTGTCCACCCATCCCCAAAGCACAAGTCACTCAATCAAAGGATTATTGGAGTAAAATATGAGAGGCATGGAGAAAGTTGACAGCCATCCGCTTGTCCCCAGGGTAGGAAAGTCTAAGACTAGAGGGCATGAAAATGTTGGGCTGAAGGGCCTGTTTCCATGCTATCAAACTCCATGGCTCTTTGACTCTGTGAGAGCCTATGGTACAAGACAATTGGATTGCCAATCAGTGATCCTGGTGTCACCAAATTCCCTGTCACATCAAGCCTATGGCTCAACCGCCCATGAGATAGGGCTGAAATTTATCAGTTGTTACAACACAGGGTAAACCCCTCTGCAAATGTAAACCCAACACACAGAAGCTGACTTTGTGCCGTAAACTGTTACATTTCAAGATACAAAGATTTATCCCAGATGTGACTATTTGAAGTAAAAACTAACAATTTTATTCTTTAAGTCCCACAGAGAACCTTAAAACAATAGCTATTGACAACTCATTTCTCTTAAATCTATCTTTCACCTCTCACTCTACAATACTGGTCCAATTTTATTTTAAAACTGAATTAAGATTTACAAAATAAATCATGTTTCAAAACCAGCCAGCATTGTAGATTTTCCTCTGTGTTTTCCTGGGTTATCTTTTCTTCTGTCTTCTCTTGCACAACGTTTCTTATTGACAGGTACCATTCAGAGAACCACTATTACGCGTGGGAACACCTCCCACCTTGTACATGGCAGGTACTCATGTGAATCAACCAACGTTGTCTATCTAAGACATTGCAGGCAATGATGCCCGGTGGCATGGTACATTGGGGAAACTGAGCAAACGCTACGTCAACGGATGAATGGGCACCACACAACAATCAACAGACAGGAGGGTTCCCTCCCAGTTGGGGAACTCTTCAGTGGTCCAGGACATTCAGCCTCAGACCTTTGGGTGACCATCCTCCAAGGTGCACTTCTGGACAGGCAGCAGAGAAAAGTGGCCGAGCAGAGGGTGAAGGCTAAGTTCGGTACCCATAGGGAGGGCCTCAACCGGGACCTTGGGTTCATGTCACATTACAGGTGATCACCATTGCACTACAGATATTCCCACACACACACTCTCACATACACACGAACACAGGTACACACAGACGCACAAACATACACTCAAACACACCCATATAGACACACACACTCTCACTCTCACACATGCACCCCCTCACAGACTTAAGACACTCTGCACTCACTACAGACACACACACACACTTTCTCACACTCACAACCCCCACCCCAGACAGACAAACACACACAGACAGACAAAGACCCAAATGCACACATATATTTTGTGGGGTGAATTTGTACTTGCAGAGTTACATTGTACTTTGCTCAAAAACTGCATGCATTCATGTAGAACTCTGAGCTCAAAAAAGGCATGAATTTATGTAAAACTCTGTTATCTCACTTTTTAGATTAGAATCAATCTAAACATCATGGCATAGACAGAGAACACAGGTGGCCAACACCTTCAACATATTGTCTAGCTATCACCACTGTTAACAGCTAACCCGAGAATGCTACTTGAAAAAAAAGGTTTTGTGATTTACACATGAAAGAAGTGAAACTATCAGTGTATTCTAACAGATGAAAGGCTTAACACACAATCAATTTCTCAATGTATAATTTCTGTTACATCACACTGTAAATTTTTGCTATAAACTCTGTGTTACGATCGAGTCCTCCACTATCACCTGATGAAGGAGTGTCGCTCCGAAAGCTTGTGTGCTTCCAATTAAACCTGTTGGACTATAACCTGGTGTTGTGTAATGTTTCACTTTGTACACCTCAGTCCAACAACGGCATCTCCAAATCATGAGTAAAATTCAAATTCGATTAGATTTTGATATCTGAGTCATAATTTAAACGGATTGGCCAAATTTGAATTTGTTTTTTTTCCCCTGGCAACGCAACCCCCGTTATTTGTTTCAAGCAAATGTTCCCTTTTTAAATTGTTCAGCACACTCTGTGCTTTCAGTCAGTCCTTGCCAGCTTCCTCTCTTTCTTCAAGGTCCAGTACACATCTAAACCTTCATACCACCGTCCCCTAAAGAAAAAAAAAGAGTCTTCATAATGAAAATATGGCATCTTCTTTTTCTCTATCCCTTCGCCACATGACTACAACATACATATGACTTTAATCTAAGTTCATTTTAACTGCCTCCCGCATATATACAAAACATTGAATAGATACCAAGCACATCTATACTTTATCAGCTAAATTCACTGTAATTTAGTGATGACATTCTTACAACCAGCAATATGCACGATTTGTAAATTGAAAGTCAGTAACATAAGACTCCAGTGAAATAGTCTTATGCTGTTGTCTTTAAAGCATTCGAAGAATTTAAGGGGACGATGATCCTTGCACACAACCATCTCTGACACGACACTTGTGACATGCATATTAAAATGCTGTAAGGCCAGTACCAAATTCAACAGTTCATTTTCGATCGTGGAGTATTTCCTCTGGTGGATGTTGAGTTTCTTCAAAAAATAACCAATTGGCAGATCAATCCCATCCTCACTTTCATGTAGGAGTACAGCTACAAATCCTGTTAGTAGCATCAATGAAAACTTTGAGGGATTTCGAAAAATTTGGTGTCGCTAAAACTGGTTTCGTGGTTAATATTGCTTTCAAATGATTGAATGCGTCCTGGAATTGTTCTGTCCAGTGAAACTCTGTGTTCTTCTTCAGCAAATCTATTAGCGGTGCCACTACATTGCTGAAGTATGGAACAAACTTCCAATAGAATCCGCTGAGTCCCAGAAAACCAAGCACCTCTTTCTTCGAGGTTGGTCATGGAAATTCCTCGATGGCCTTCGTTTTTGTTTTCTGTGTGGTCAACCTTCTCAGACCGATGATGCATCCCAAAAATGTCAACATTGCTTTCACGAATTCAGTTTTGTTTAAGCATATTTGTTTAACCACTGTGCCACTGTGCCACCGTGGGCGGCACGGTGGCACAGTGGTTAGCACTGCTGCCTCACAGCGCCTGAGACCCGGGTTCAATTCCTGCCTCAGGCGACTGACTGTGTGGAGTTTGCACATTCTCCCCGTGCCTGCGTGGGTTTCCTCCGGGTGCTCCGGTTTCCTCCCACAGTCCAAAAGATGTGCAGGGTCAGGTGAATTGGCCATGCTAAATTGCCCGTAGTGTTAGGTAAGGGGTAAATGTAGGGGTATGGGTGGGTTTCGCTTCGGCGGGTCGGTGTGGACTTGTTGGGCCGAAGGGCCTGTTTCCACACTGTAATGTAATCTAATCTAATCTAATCTAATCTAAAAAAATCTAATATTCCGAGTTTTGCTTCTCACCGTCATTCTTAGGGCTCGGCCAACGGTATCATGTGGTATTTCCAGGACTTACTAAAGATCGCTACATCTTCCAAATAGACTGCACAGTTTGTTAACCCAGGCACACTCTGTTCATGAGTGTTTGAAATGCGGCGGGTGTGTTCTTCATTCCAAAAAAAAAACTTTAAGCTGATAGAGCTCATTTGGGGTTACAAACGCAAACATTTCCTTTGTTGTCTCTGATAAAGGTAATTGCCAGTAACCCCGCAGTAAGTCCAAATCGGTGATTGTAACTGGCTTGTTGGACTTTGTCGATACAGTCTTCCAATCTCGGAATTGGACATGATTTTGATTTTTAACAGCATTGACCTTGCGATAATCCATGCAGTGCCGTTGAGTCCCGTTTGGTTTGGGAACCAAGACAATCAGCGAATTCCCCTTGCTCTGGCTTGGTTCGATGAAATTGTCATTGAGCACGGCCTCCACCTCTTTCTGGATCTGTCTGCCTATGAGAGGATTAAGCCAGTAGGACTATTATTTTATCAGAACAGTATTCCCTACGTCTACTTCATGTACAACAGCATTTGCCCTGTCTATCTGACTTTTATATATATCCTGATATTCAGTGACAAATCTTCCAACTGTGTTCTTTGTTCCTGAGACAGATAGATCAATAACCAATCCCACTCCTTAAGGATTTCTTCATTTTTTAAACATTTTAAGACATATAAAAATCAACACCATCTGGATTTGATTCCTCACTCTGTGGGGCAGTAACTAACACCTGTTTCTCCAGTTCTTTCTCTCTCGTCTAACACTTATTCAATATCTTCACATGACATGCCTGATAAAGGGTTTCTTTTTCCCATCTGGCATCTTTCCTAGATAGTTCACCTGACTCAACATTTTCTCAATTTGATAGGGACCACTAAACCTGGCTTTGAAGGGTTCTTCTATCATTGGTAACACGATATCCACTTGGAAAAGGTCCGAGTCAGAGAGCGTTTTTATCTGCCACCTGCTTCATTCCATGCTGTGCCGTCTTTAGAAGTTGTTTAGCCGACTCACCTACTCGATTTAAACTCACCCTCACTTCTAATACATAATCTAATTGTGAGATCTCCGACTTTGGTCCAATAAACTTCTCTTTAATTAATTTCAAAGGGCCTTTCACTTCATGCATGAATATTAACTCGAAGGGAGTGAGCTGAGTAGATTCATTTGGCGCATCTCCAATGGCAAACAATACGAATGGGATACGTTTATCTCAATCATTCAGATAATCCTGACAGTATGCTCTCAACATGGACTTCAAAGTATGATGCCACATTTCTAAAGCTCCCTGGGATTCAGCATGATACGCACTGGATTTAAAGTGCTGTATACCTCAACTATCCATACCCTCCTTAAACAGCCGAGCAGTAAAATTTGATGCTTGGTTCGACTGAATCTCTCTGGGTAGCCCATACAATGTAAAGAAGGCCATTAAGTTCCCACAACCCTTTTTGCCTCGATACTCCGGAATGGAATTGCCTCTGGAAATCTGGTAGTCACATGCATTAAGGTTAACAAGCACTGGTTCCCACTTTTCGTTCTCGCGAGGGGACCTACACAATCAGTTATAACCCGCATGAAAGGTTCTTCAATGTGGGAATTGGCAACAAAGCTGCTGTTTTAATTACCACCTGTGGTTTACCTACCATTTGGCATTAATGACACATACAGCTAAAGGGAATCACACCCTTGTGCATTCCAGGCCAATAAAAATTATTTTGTACCTGAGCCTGAGCCTTTGGTACCCCGAGGTGACCTCCTGCTAGTATTCCATCTGCTATCCGTAACACATCCTGTCTATATGCTACCAGCAACACAATCGGATGCACTTTGGCCCATTTCTCTTCTGTACTAACCTGCTATGATCTCTATTTTGGTTTTAGGATTCTATCTTTCAAATAAAATCCTCAGGATTATTCGCTGCATCCTTTATAGAGTACACATCCACATATATAAATATCTTTTTTCATCTTGTTCTCCTGTTGCAAGTCCCTTAGCCTTTCAGGCCTAAACACTTCTGTCTGGCCCTCTACCTGTTCAGGTTTTTTTTTTCCTGAACCATTTCATCAGACAGGATATCCGCTAACTGAACCTCAACTCCTTCAGCTTTCTCTTTAGTTTTTACTTCGTGCTGTGATTTATGATAGTGGGATCTGGCACCCACACAGTCTGGGAAAATACCAGGATATTTCTGTTTTAACTCCTCAGTTTCTTGGTCTTCCTTGGGTTTTTCCTCAACAACGGACCACCTTGGACCCTGCCAAATCATTCCCAAAAACAAATTGGATTCCTGGAACTGACACTCTGTCAATCACTCCTACTGCAAATTACCCAGTCTTCAGTTGGCACTTCAAAATAGATCAGACATAGGGGAATGCTACATTTCTGTCCACCTATTCCACAAATTGCCACACTCTCGTGTAACAGATCAGAAAAGGTGCATAGTCACTCATCCCTTACTATCAGCGACTGGTTAGATTATGTATCTCTCAAAATCATAACTTCTTGTCCTACTCCCCCTTGTTCTTTCTGATTAAACTTTACCCACAGAGGTGAATTAGTTGTAGAGATCAGATACTAACTCCATACCCAGCCCCTGTCCAGACTGTGCACTCTCCTGCAGCTCCTCGGCTCTTCTTGGGGTTTCCTTTTCTACTTCTACTAATGCTACTGGCTTAGCTTATTTTACCACATCTTTTCCCATAATGCCTTTCTTCAACAACCAGCACTGTGACTTTATGTGTCCCACTTTACCACAGTGGAAACACCTGAGGCCTTTCAACTCCCTGTCCACCCTCTTTGGCTTCTTTTTTGTCCTGTGGTAAATTCTTACCAGTGCTCTCTTCTCATGGTTTTGCAGTGTAGGATCTTCACTTCTCCCAACTTCTGTATCTCATAGTACAAGATTATGGCCGGAGGCTTGTCTTATGCACCAACATGTATCCATCTGCTATTCTTGCTGCCCTTCTCACTTTCTGACCTTTCTGTTCCTCCACGTGAATTCTTAACATTTCTGATAGAGAATTTTTAAACTTCTCCAGCAGCATAGCCTCTCGTAAGGCCTGACACATCCTCTATTTTTAAAGCATGCAGCCATCTGTAAAATGGCTATTTTTAATTCTTTCGAACTTGGAATAAGTCTGACCTGGATCCTTCTTTTTGTTTCTGAAACACTGTCTGTATTCTTCTGGTATCAATTCATAAGCAGTTAAAATAGCGTGTGTGACCTCTTCATAATCTCTTGATCCCTCATCTGACATAACTTTCTCCGCCTCCCAGTTTAGTCTTAACAAACATGGGACCACTCCATCTGCCCAGACAACGTTTCAAATGAAATAAAGAATGTTTTGACATCTTTCTCATCAAAATGCGGCAGAGTTTTGACATATTTGTTTATATCACTACCATCTGTTTTAATCTCCATCCTGGTAACTTGAATTTGCTGACGAAGTCGCAACCTCTCAAGTTCAAATTCTCTCTCCTTTTGCTCAGTGAAGAACGGTCTCTCTCTTTCTTAATTCTCTCTCTCTCTTTCTCGCTCCCTTTCGTCTCTCTCTCTCCCTCTTTGCTCAGCTAAAAAACTTATCTTTTTCTCTTTTGTCTCTCTCTCTCTCTTTCTCTCTCTCTCTCTCCCTTTTCTCTGTCTTTGTTTATATCCTAACTACATTTTCCTCAATTGTAATTAAAGTTTTTCCACCTCGACTGCAATTATCTGTTTCTCTAATACACCTAAGTGTTTGCGTAATTCCTTTATAATTTCCACTTTACTTTAATCCTTGGTCAAACCCAAATCTAACTTATTTACTAATTCTAAAAGTATGGCCTTTTTCTTACTTTATAAACTTTCTTGGCAAATTTGAGAATCATCTTCAAATTCCAGAAATTCTTTGGCAATTCTAAGAGCCATTTCTCTCACTTTTAACCAACCACAAGTCATTGAAATTAAACAAATTGTCCCACCCACACTTTATTTAAAGATCTAGGACACTAACCTGCAAGTAATTAAATCCACTGGGTTTTCACATTCCCCAAATCGATTCAAATCTGTCCAAATCCCAGCGCGGATCTGTCTAAACCTGTTCAAATCGTGCACAAAAGCCCCCAAACTGTTATGGCATGGGGTAAATCCCTCTGCTAATTTAAACCAGCAACACAGAAA
The DNA here is from genome assembly GCF_037043375.1 of Chiloscyllium plagiosum. Classification (NCBI taxonomy): domain Eukaryota; kingdom Metazoa; phylum Chordata; class Chondrichthyes; order Orectolobiformes; family Hemiscylliidae; genus Chiloscyllium; species Chiloscyllium plagiosum. The sequence goes on along the minus strand of NW_028270178.1, from coordinate 22,535,531 downwards.
AGATTCACCCCGTGCTGTAATCTGTTAAAATTCAAGAGGCAAAGAAATTTCCCAGAGGTCACTATTTAAAGTAAAAATTAGCAACTTTATTCTTTAAGTCGAACAGAGAATATTGAAACCAACATCTATTTGAAACTTCTTCCTCTTAAACTTATCTTTTCCTCCCACTCTACAATACTAGTCTGACAAAAAAATCCTGATAATGATTTACAAAATAAAATCCCGTTTCAAACCTAGTCAGCTTTGCTGCATCTCCTTGGTAGATTTTCCTTTGCAGATTCTCACCAGGTCGGCCTCGATGTTCTGCTGTGCAAACCCCTTCCCCAGACAGGCACCTTTCAGAGACCTCTTGTGCGAGCAGTGTCCGTGCCAGTTCTCTCTCAACTGTTCAACAATGTCCCGTCTTATATCCTAAAACATCAGATCGTTTCATTGGTTTTAATATTATTAAAATATTAAATTCAAACTTGATTGGAGTTTGGTATCTTGGGACATAATTAAATCTGATTGTCCGAATATGAATTGCATTTTGTCTCATGGCAACCTATCTGTTCTATTTGTGTCGTCCACGTGTTGCATTGTCAACTTGTTCAGAACACTTTATGCTCGATCAGGTAGTTTTGCTAGCTTTTCAACTCCCTTAAAGGTACAGTACCTCTACACCTTCATAACACTTCCTACCATCAATCCAATTTTGTATCCAGTTGGCTAGCTCTCCTGGATCCCATGAGATTTAACGTTACTCAACAACCTACCCATACGATACCTTATCAAAGATCTTGATTAAGTCCATGCAGAAAATGGTTATTGCACAGTCTTCATCTACCTCGTGGTTCCCACTTCAAAAAAAAAACAGAATCAATCAGGACTTTGTTTTGGCTAGAGTTGGAGAATTGTGTACAGTTCTCACTGAAACCAGAGGATGGATGTGATTGGACTGGAGGAAGTGCAAAGGAGATTCTCCATGAATGTTGCTGGGGGTGTCACAATGCAGCTGTGAAGAGGGTGGTTCATAAGCTCGGGCTGCTTTCTTTAGAGCAGGAATCGGGTTATATAATACTATGTGGGGCATGGACATTGCGGATAAACAGTAGTTGTTTTCCCATTGTCGAATGTCCAATAACAAGGCGGGATAATTTTAAACTGAAAGGCTTAGGGGGGAGCATGAGGAAAACACTTCTCACCTCGAGGATGGAAGGGGCCTGCAATACACTGACTGGAGGGTAGTTGAGACGAGAAACCTCTCAACCTTTAAACAATACTTGATGAACAGTTGAAATATCATAACATTCAAGCCCACAGGCCAAGTGCTGAAAAATAGGATGAATGTGGATTCAGTATAATTTCAGTGGGACAAACATGATAGGCTGCCCAGCTATTTCTCCTCTATGTGATTCTGTCATTTTGTAATTCTGAAGGGAAGGATCCGAATTAGTTTCTTTTCTCGTATTTGTCTGAGTATCAGTTCCAGTTCTTGATATGATCAGTATCAGCTTCAAGTTCTGTATTAGAGTGCTCTTTCACAGATAGAATTTCCCAAATATGTTGTAAAACTGAATGAACAAGAACAACAGTGGGACAACAGGGTGCAGCAGAACAGCTCTCAAGGAGCTCGACAGCATGAGGTACTGAATGACTGTATAACCTCAGCAAAATGAAGGGCTTCACGAAAAAGAATATCAGAAGATATTTAGATATGTATGGCATTGTTAGGATATGGAACAATGCAAGTATTGTCATTTGAAGATAAATTGAAATTAACTTTGATGCCTGATAGGTTCAGATTAATCTAGTCTTTAGGGTATTCAATTACAGCGAAAAATCTCAATGATATCACATCACTAAAATAAACCTGTTGTCATACTTTGTTTGTTCAAAATGATATAAAAAATTTAAGATATAATCACAATTTCTCTGTGGAGATACAATACAGTATATATAAAAAAAATACTGTTACTGTGTCAGTTGCAGTTTCGAGGGAATGCTCCCGTTCCAACTGATTGGCAGCAGCAGGGAGAGGTTGTTTCACAAACAACAAAATGCATCTTCCAATACAAAAGGTCGTCAAAGTATATTGCACCATCCTTGCTGTTGTTGGTATTCCTGGTAAGTCTTATAACAACTTAAGTTGCGTACATCTCTGTATTAAATCAGACTTATTCCACTCTATGACTCTCATTTTATTTCCATTTAGCAAGGCAAATACTGATGCCAAATTCCAGTATCCTCACTTATTGAGTTCAAAGAAATTCGTTTGATTAGTAGGTTCCTCAGTAATGTGCAGCATTACCTGTTTCTCTATACTGTGCAGAATGGGTTTACCCAGAGCCCACATTGATGGGGTTGGGCTGAGCACCAGCCCTGGATGGTCTAGAAAGTGTTTAGCAAGACCTCTCTCTCTCTCTCTCTCTCTCTCTCTCTCTCTCTCTCTGTGGGAGTCCAAAGCCTGCTATTGGTCAGATGGGTTTTTATAACAATCCACCTGTTAGTGATACCTGGTATTTCCCATTCCTTGATGGGAAGGGATTTTGTTGGGGGTCTTGCTCAGGCAGCTCGCTCTAAATAGGCCCAGATACAACAGGTGGGCAAAGATCGAGTAGAACAAGGTATTACAGAGTGAGAAGAGAATGTCAGCATCGACAGCTTTGACCATCTTATCTGTTTTTTCAGTCAGTGGATGTGTGGGGGCATGATATTTGTGAGGATAGTTCACTGGGAGGGCCATTGAATACAGGATTCCAATTATGATGTGTAATGTTGGATTATTTGATTGGCAAAAAGACGAGAGAGTTGTGCCATTTGTAAAACGGTGGACAGTGCTGTGATGTGGAGTTTACTTGGACAAATACTGAGATCTGGAGTACAGTGGTAGCAGCTCTCACACATAGGAACAAACAACATTGTCTAACAGGATGTTTCCCATGTTGCACTTTGTTGCTGTTACCCTTTGATGCTCCTGGAGCAATACTGGTCAATGTGAAAGGGCTCCCACGTACATTCGTTTGGGATTGTTATTTGGACTTTGATTACCAGTTTGGATAAGTGTTATTATTATTTTGATTATTGTTATGGTTATTTGAGCGTACCTTTAGGTGAATCCTATGGATATATTTTAAAACCAATTCAATGTGAGACCATAGAGTTACACCATCGAGGGCAGTATCCCGTCAACTTTGCGAGATCTCTGTTCTTCCACCTGGTCCACGGGGCTCAGAACAGTGGAGATTGGGTGGTACAATAGGGTTTTTCACTGATGAATGGCAAGTTGGTTTGGGGTGACTGGTGTGCGATTTAGGATATTTGATATTGTTGTGTTCCTCCGAGGGTCCAATCGGGATCAAAAACATCCGGCCATACGGACTGATTGTTAGCTCTGCTGTTGGGATGTTCAGTTGACCTGATGCTCAGGACTCAGGGACTTGTTGAGTTGGATAATATATCTGGGTCACCGGTTGATTCATGTCCATCCGTAGCACACTGCTAAAAGAATATGAATTATAGATGTATATTGTTGAATCCTTTGATTGTCAAAAAAGATATGTATGTTGTACTGCCTCATTACCCTGGATCGAATGATGTTCTTGGCCCCACAACATGGCACGTCATTGCACCAAGTGTCACACGGGATGTCTGTCCAAATAGTGAATGTGATTTATAGGTGGGGTGTTTATAGGAGGTCACATTTCGATACTGAGTAAAGCCACCCTGTTTCTTAGCTGTTGAAGTTTGGAAATTGTGTAGTGGGGTGGGAATGAGTTAGTATCGAAGGGATTCGTTGTTGCCAGCTCACAGTTGGATGTTTATAAATGTTTGCAGTATTGTAAACACTGAGCTGTTCACTCCCATAGCACACTGTAAATGTCAGGGCTGCTACACTAACCCTGCTGGCTGGGAGATATCTGGCACAGTGTGTTTTACATCAGGGGAGTAACACAGTGGATCAAACTCTTTGATGCAATAACGTCTCCTTTCTTAAATTCCAAAATAGTTCACTTGACAGAAAATGTTATTGTTGCAGTGTTGGGTGGAAAAATATCAAATGAGATTCATATGGCATTCGATAAGACTGTAAGAATGAGAGAACATGACTACCATAGTGCCACAGGTTTGTGCAGTACAGAAGACTGAGTCAACAGCAATAACAACAACAAAACAGATACTGCTGGGAAAGGTCAGCAGGTCTGGCAGCATCTGTGGAGAGAAATCACAGGAAACGTTTCAGATCCAGGAACAGTATGCAATGGATTGCAAATCGGAAATCTTTGCAGCTGGCTGCATATGTTTGGCGCTCAGTTTATAAAGTGAAATGTCCCAGTAAAGATGTGATAGTTGTTATGAAATTAAAATGGCAGATTAACAACGTTAGTTCAATGAAGTGCCCTGTACAAATATTTTGTTGACCCAAATAATATTTTTGGTACTGATTAATCTTCCAGCAAGGTTAGGACAAGCTCGGGGATGTGGCTACATTAATTTACTACTTGTACGTTATTAATCATGGATTTACAGCTGGACTGTTTCACATCAGTATTTGATTGGAATACTGATTCAACAATTTGAATAATTGTTGAATCTGCTTTTCATAATCTGCCCACAGTTAAATTTCGAGTGATCGCTGCTCTTCACTTTGAGGTGTGTGTCCTCCTTTGAGGAGGAAGTGAACCGTTAATCAGTGAAAAGTCAATCAGCTTTAAGACAATATATAAAAATACCAATGAATGGGAATACAAATGTCTGTTTCACCAAATAACTAACTTTACTAACTGCAATATTAAGATTATGGTTGATAATTAAATTGGGGAGAATCACCTCGAATTGACAGTCCAGAATTCCGAACATTTAAAATGGTGCTTTAATATACCTCTCTTTCTACCAAGTGCTCTAACGCTGAATAAGTATTCCACATTAATGAACTTCATTTGCCATTTCTTTTATTAGTGCAGATATTATTTCCATATCTACGTCACAAAGTTCTTTATATCTAGGTGCGTCTGTGTCCTCTCTGTCAATAACATTGCTCACAAGTCCAGTTTCCAGCATTAGGAGCATTTCTCTTACTTTAGTGTGATAGTGACAAACGTTCCGACTCGGCCAGGAGCCCAAACTCTGTCACTCGTTGCTTGTTTATTGTACTGTAACCTCTGGCCTTCCGACGCAGCCACATGTTGCCTGACTTTTCCAGCTCCGCATTCTATCCACTCTGACTTCCAGCATCTGCTGTCCTTCCCATCTTCACATGTTAACTCTGTAATGCACTAAACTCAGAATTGTTTACCTTGCATTTACAGAAGGATTGATGATCTGTTCCTCAATTACTTATTTTTCCAGTTAACGTTTAATTCCTGAAAAGAAATCTTCAGCTCTTAAACACATTAATTCTGAGCAAATGTTCACAATAAGGAACCCTTGAAAAACTGAACTCAATGAGATTGCAACACTCTTTTGTTTCATCCTGACCTTAGGTGGAATTGGTGAGGGCTTTTGGAAGTCAGTCATCTTAGTCACTATACATCTCTGCTGGCTTCTGCATGGTGGTACTTTGACCCTAAAATCTGCAGCTGCCTCCTTTATCATAATTTCAAAATTAGAGATATAGATATAGCTTGAATTCCAGCATCAATAGATTTCTGTCTTTAACAATACCATGGACCAACCATTGACGAGAAAATGACCTGGCCCAGTCACACAAGTGCTGTAGCCACAGCAGTATGTCAGATACTCTGATAACTGTGATAGTAAGCTCCCTGACTGCCTCTATAATCCATGTCCACCATCCAGAAGCACAGGTCAGGGCTGGGATGGAATGATCTCCATGTTCTGGCTGAGTGCAGCTCAAATGCAGCATTGAGTGCAACACTCACAGATCTCCACATTGTACAGGACAGACAACTGGTCCTAATGATTGGCACACAGATCATTCAGTACTCACTCTCTTCACCAATGACACCATGACCAGCAATGAAAATCATCAACATGATGCAAACCAGTGCAAGTCTCATTTGAATAGTACTTTCCATGATCTTTCGGCAGAACAAGGACAGCAGATGCAGAGAAACACCATCACATGCAAGTTCTCTTTCAAACTAGATTTAATTCTGACTGAAAAATATTGTCATTCCTTCACTGTTGGTGGGTAAAAAGATTAGATTAGATTACCTACAGCATGGAAACAGGCCCTTCGGGCCAACAAATTCACACCGACCCTCTGAAGAGTAATCCACCCAGACGCATTCCCCTAACAATTTAGGATAGCATGACAATTTAGCATGGCCAATTCACCTGACCGGCACATATTTGGATTGTCGGAGGAAAGCCACGCAGACAATGTGCAAACTCCACACAGACAGACGACTGAGGTGGGAATTGAACCCAGGTCGCTGGTGCTGTGAGGCAGCAGGGCAAACCACTGAGCCACCATGCCATCCTGATTCTGCAACTGTACCCCAGAAACACAGTGGGCTTTCCTGTATCTCAGGCAATGTAGATGTTCAAAAAGGTAGATCTCCAATCCCATCAGAAAGGTGAATAGAGCTGGGCAATGAATATTGGCCCAGCCACGAAAGCTCACATTCCAGTGGGACATTTAAAAATAACGCCCATTACAACATCTGCAAGAGGATATTTCTGAACCCGAGAGGTGGCTAATGTCTCGGAGAATGTTTCGTTTGGCAGAGAGAAGGAGAAATGTCTTGGCTGAAAGAGTGGATGTTTGGTACTGAGCGGATAATCCCTATCATAGCTTATTTTACCAAATCCCATAAATTTCCGAATTCTTAATGGTTTCAAAGCCAGGAGACCGATTGTATTGCCTCAGTTTTCTTTGCTAAGTACTGGTCTGTGTGTTAATGTTTCAAACTCCGGTAAACTACGGTGATTTGAGTGGACAATCCCTTGTCTTCAAAACTGGATCAAATTTGGAGTGGATCATTTCATATCTGTGATAATGGACTCAGTATGGGAATATCCAATCCCAGATAAAGATCTAAAAAGGGAGCAGTTGGCGGCAGTACAGAGCTGGCTGTGCATGTGGAGCTCCATTTTCTTTTTTTCATTGAAGGGATGTGAGTGTCGCTGGTTTGGTCAACATTCACCTCCTTTCCCTAATTGCCCAGAGGGCAGGTAACAGTCAATCAGGTTGTCGTGGGTCTGGCGTCACACGGTGGCGAGACGAGGTAAGGATGACAGATTGTCTTCTCTGAAGGCCATTAGTGAACGAGATGGTTTTTCTTCCTGACAACTGTCAATTATTTCATTGTCATCATTAGACTCATTAAAATTCCACCAGCTGCTATGGGGAATGTTGAACCCAGCTCCCCAGATCATTAGCTAAGTCTATTAATTAACAGTCTTGATATAGTCCCATTAGGACATTATCCTCCAACATCTTTAGTAATGGTGTGAATCCACAGAGATTTAAGATTAGCACAGTAGTTAGCATTGCGGCCTCACAGTGCCAAGGACCTGGGTTTGATTCCACCCTTGAGTGACTGTCTGTGTGAAGCTTGCACATTCTCCCCATGGCTGCATGAGCTTCCTCTGGGTGCTCTGGATTCCCCACACAATCCAAAGGTGAGCATGTTAGATGGTTTGGCTAAGCTAAATTGCCCTATAGCGCCCAGGATATCTGGTTAGGTGAGTTAATCATGATAAAACCACATGCATTGGGTGAGGTCTGGTTAGAATGCTCTTCAGAAGTGTGCTGCAGATTCGATGGGCCGAATGACCTCTTTCCGCACAATAGGGTTTCTACGATGTTATCATAGAAACAGACTCTGATGATTGCCATGGAGAATGCTGGTTAGGTGGTGAAGATTCCGAGCCCCAGTGTGTTCTCTGAACCTGAGAGGGGGATCTCTATTCACAAGGAGAGGTGTTTGGGAACATGAGCCTGGTAACGAGGCAGGAAGGTTTGCTTAAACTCTGATAAAATGTCTGATTTCTAAACCAGAAAGTTGCTATGAACAATGCAGCATGGATTCAGGTTACATTTGAGTGGGAGCTGTAGTATACAGTGTACAGCCATGTGGGAGAGTCCCTGTCAAATGTTGCAGTACTTATGGTTTCAGTGGGTATGCAGCTTGTGATATGGTGGTTCGATTCATTGCTGGATACTTCTGTGGTACAGATTGTCAGGATGCTCAATCCTGTCCATGAGGGAGGGACTCAATGCCCTATCAACTGTTCATCAACAGTCATTCCTGGACAGTGTGGATTGATTTAATGTCATTCATATAGTGTGGGTATACACTTCAGGGGACACTCTGAGCCGTGGAGGCTCCAAAACCAAAGACAGACATTTTGCAATCAATGTCCATGTTAGGTGCATCCCATTCATTGTTTTATTGATTTGAGGTGTCCTGATGTGGATGTTGTGATCTCAGGGGAATCTCCAGCCAGTCTGAGTATCCTATAAACCAGGTGAAATCAACCACTGCCAACCCCCCCAAAAAAAGATTGAGCACATGGCTGTGCTTTGTGTGCACAATTTGCTGTTCTCATTCTTCCTCTTCTTTTTAAATTGCAAATGATTCATTTTGAGAGAGCTTGCTGCTATGGTTCAGATTCTTTAAACTTTATATGACATGAAGCAACATTTATCTTTGTGCTATTATTTTAAGTCTAAGCTCATGCACGGAGAATGTTTGATCAGTAACTTCAAGTCTTTCTCTCTCTCTCTCTTTTGCAGTTAATCTAGTGGTGATTGTAATCCTAGCTCGGCAGAAGTGTGGTCTTTCTACATGCATCACTCACTATCTGGTGGCCATGGCAGCGTCTGATCTACTGTTCACTATTGTTTATTTCATCTTTCACCGATTCCCTTACTATTATTTTCCACTGTGTTTCCTGGACATCACTCCTGTTTGTACTGTTATCTATGTGCTTCACCTCTTGCTCATTGATTGCTCTGTCTGGTACACTGTTGCTTTCTCTTTTGACCGATTTGTTGCGATTTGTTTTCATCAGATGAAAGCTAAGTATTGTACAGCGAAAACCGCAAAGCGGGTTGTAGCAACAATCTGCATTTTCTTTTCTTTAAAGAACATTCCCAACTACTTTCGATATATACCTCAAAAGATTATCAACAATGTTCCATGGCACTGTAAAACAAGGCCCAGTTATTATAATGACCGGTGGGAAAGTTTTAAATACTTTGAATATTTTTTAACACCAATGTTACCATTCACTTTTATTTTCTTTCTCAACATTCTGACTGCCAGACACATCTTCAAGGCTGTGAAGATGCTTAAGAGACTGAGGGGTCAGAGAAAAACAGAGAATGACCCAGAGATAGAGAGCAGAAAAGATTCTGTGATTTTACTGTTTGCCATTACCACCAGCTTCATACTTCTGTGGATTCTGTGTGTTTTAAGGTTCTTTCGAGCTGGTGATTCCTTGAATTACGCTAATTATTTTCTCTTTGAAGAAGTCGGATATATGCTGCGGAACCTCAGTTGCTGCACAAATGCGCTTATTTATGTGGTGACGCAGAAAAAATTCAGAGACCAGTTAAAGTATGCAGCAAAATATCCAGTTATAAAAATAATTCAATTGGTGAATAAATCCAAGTAACTGACAGACAACATTAGACACAGCAGATAATGGAATTACGAGTCCACGTGAGGCATGTTCAGAAGGAGAAGGAGGAACACCAATGTGACAACACTCATTTTCTCATGGGCAAGGATGACTAAATCTGAGGGACAAAACAAAAGCGACTGCAGGAACAAAGTCAGTGTAAAGTACTGTCAGCAAGGAGCAACAGTCAGTAGAAAGCTGGACAACAAAAGCAAAACTGAAAGAGGAGTTAGACATGCACCAAAGATACAATCATTCAGAGCAATCCGTTCTCAGTAGGTGACACGGACACATAAATCAAGGAGCTGGAGGAAAGGATCATCGTTCACTATCGGCCCAGAGTGTAAGACGCAGCGACAGAGTCCTCTCCATTCTTCCTCACTGAATTAACTGATCCACACATCGTGACAAAGGTAGGAAAAAATAAAGAGTGTTATAAGGAGAAAATAATGTCTTGTAAAAACATTCTGTGCCCTTTGATTGTAAGTTTATTTTCAACAGTAATTTACTTCATTTCCATTCAATCCCTGGTATCATTCTATTTCTTTAATCCTGCCTTTCCAGGAACCAGCTGATGGGTTAGTGGGGAATCCAAGGCCAACCAGACGGACTCCTGGACTCTCTCTCTCTCTGCACCTTCCTATGACCCAGCTCCCCTTTCGATTTAAGATGCTCCTTCAAATCTGCCTCTTTATATCAGTTACTGTCACCTGACCTAACATCACGTTCGGTGGGTGAACATCAGCTCTGTTTAATTTGTCATGACAAATGTCTTTATAAAATGTCTTTGGGGATTATGTTGAGTTAAAGTGGACAGTGATGGTACTGTCCTTGTGAGTATAACTGCCTTCCAAGCAGATGAACGGGGTTTGATTCCCGGCAATGGCAAGTTGTGATTTTAACATTGATCAACGGGAAATCGAAAAGAGAAATTTGATCAGGATGAGAATCTATACAGCTTTCATTCCAAGACAATATTTTCTCACAACCCATCCCTCCCTCCTTCTAATCCTTCTAATCCCACTAAAAATGACTCTGGCTGTGATCCATCTCTGGGGAAGTCGATCCACAGGAAGAGGGAGCTGGGAGCTGACTGGATGAGCTGGGTCTTGGGTGGAATGGGCGTCTATGAGTGACAGACCTGGGGGTATTTCAAATAGGTTCTGGCAACCACTGTCCCTTTCACCATGTGCACTGAGCAGGGAGTGAGTATCTGTGTGTTTCTGTCTGTACCTCTGTGAGGGTGTGGGGTGTGTTTTAATGTCAATCCCAGTTTGATCCTTTAATACTCCCCATTCCCTCCCTGAACCATCTCCTCCTAAAGCAGGCCCCTGGAGCAGGGTATGTCCACAATGGGAAAGAGGGAGTGTGAGAGACCTTTGAGTGAGCTGGGATCAACCGGAATAGAAAGTATCACCACTTTAATCTCATCATGTCTTTCCTTAACTCCTGTTTATCTCTGAGTGATCCTCTTTTCTGTCTCCTCTCATACATTCTACTTCTCTCTCAATCTTTTTTCTTTCTCATACTATTTCTCTCTTTTTACTGATACTCTTTCTTTTTGCCTTTTTCTCTCCTACTTCGTCTTTCGACTTGTGGATATTTTTCCCACTCTCTTCCTTTCTTTCTTCTTGTTTCACTTTCTCTCTATCTTTCTTTCCTTCCGTATTTTTGTCTTTCAATCCTGAAACTGCAGCCCTCCAACACCAATTTTGCGCACCCCACTTCGGTAAATTTTGCAGTCCCACAAACTTAGCACCCTCCTTCCATTGTCCCTGTCCAATTGCCCTCCCCGTGGGTCTTTCTTCTCCCTTGAACTGCCCATTCTGTACTTCCTACATTACACATCCACTGTATATCAGAGACCCTCTGTGTCTCCATCCATCCACAATACTCTCCATGCCATGTCCCTGCCCCTGGGGTGGGTGACAAAAGGAGCATATGTAGAGACAAAACTGTCCTTTGACTGCCTGCTGTAACGTCAGAGAGTTATTCAGCACAGAAACCGACCCTACAGGCCAATCTGTCCACACTAACCATATTCCAAGACTAAGAAGTTCCACCTACCTGTGCTTGGTCCGTATCCTTCCAAACATTTCGTATTCATTAACTTATCCAAATGCACATTTTGAGAAGGCAAATCTTAATGGCGAGGTCCTGGGAGTGTTGCTGATCAAAGACACCTTTGATTTCAGGTTGACAGTTCCTTGAAAATAGAGTCACAGGTAGATAGGATCGTGAAGAATGCATTTGGTATGCTTTCCTTTGTTGGTCAGAGCATTGAGTATAAGAGTTGCAAGGTCATGTTGCAGCTGTACAGGACATTGGTTCGGCCAGTTTTGGAATGCTGCATTCAGTTCTGGTCTCCTTCTTATCGAAAGGATGTTATGAAAACTGAAAGGGTTCAAAAAAGTCCTACAAGGACATTGCCAGTGTTGAAGACTTTGAGGCTGAATAGTCTGGGGCTGTTTTCCCTGGAACATTGGAGGCCGAGGAGAGACCTTATAGAGATTTATAAAATCATGTGGCATGGATAGGTTCAAACAAGAGGTGAGAAGGGAAAGATTTAAAAGGGACCAAAGGGGCAACGTTTTCATGCAGAGAATGGTGTGAATATAGAATGAGCTGCCTGAGGAAGCGGTGGAGGCTGGAAAAATTACTGCATTTAAAAGACAAGGAGAAACTGACGACTGCAGATGATGGAGATCAGTGTCGAGAGTGTGGTTCTGGAAAAGTACAGCAGATCATTCCTGATGAAGTCTTATGACCGAAACGTCGATTCTCCTGCTCCTCAGATGCTGCATGACCTGCTGTGCTTTTCCAGTACCACACTCCTGACAACATTTAAAAGGCATCTTTATGGGTAAATGAACTGAAAGGGCTTAGTGGGATATGGGCCAAGTGCTGGCAAATGGGACAATATTTAGTTAGAATATCTGGTTGGCTTGAACGAGTTGGACGGAAGGGGTTTTCCCTTGCTGTTCATCTCTATGACTCTCTGCCTTTTAAACGTTAGAACTGTACCTGCATACATCACTTTCTCTGGCAGTTCATTCCAGCACGCAAACCACTATCTGTGTATAAAAAGAGTTGCCCCTTATATCCTTCTTAAATCTTTCTCTTCTCATTTTAAAGTATGCCCCTACTTTTGATAGGGAAAAGACCCTCATCATTTCCCTTATCTATACACCTTACGATTGTATAAACCTCAATAAGGTCATCCCTCCACCTCCAATGTTCCAGTGAGAAACAGCCTAAACTTTCTTGTCTATTTTTACATCTCAAACCCTCCATTCCCGGCGACTTCTTGATAAATCTTTGTTGGACCCTCTCCAGTTTGATCTTTCCTTAACAGGTCACCAGAATTGCACACATTAATCCAGCAGAGGCTTCCCCAACACTCTGTAAAACGTCAAGGTTCACATCCCAACTGCTATACTCAATGGTCTGAGCAATGAAGGGAAGAATGCTAAAAGCCTTCTTAACCACCCTGCCTACTCTCTAACGCAAATTTCAAAGAATTATGTACCTGAACCCCGAGGCTTCTCTGCTGTACAACACTGCCACTAATTCCTGTCCTTGTGTGTTTTACTAAAATGCAATCCCTCACACGTTTCCAAATTAAACTCCATCTGATACTCCTCAGTCCATTGAAGCAAATGATCAAGATCTCTTTGCAATCTTTAGTAGCATTCTTCACTGACCACTTCACCAGCCATTTTGGTGCCTTCCGCAAACTAACTAACCATGCTTTCTATATTGTCATCACAATCATTTATATAAATGACAAACAAAAGTGGATCTTGTACCGATCCTGATGGAACACCGCTGGTCACAGACCTCTTGTCCAAAAAATATACCTCTGCTATCAGTGACTGTTCCCTGTCATGAAGCCAAATTTGTATCCAATTAGCAAGCTCACCCTGAATCCCATGTGATCGAATTTTACTAACTGGTTACGATACAGAGCCTTGTCAAAGGCTTTGCTGTTGCTCAAGTAAACAATGTCTACCACTCTGTCCACATCAACTATTTTGGTCACTTCTTAAAAAACTTAATCAAATTTTGTGAGACATGATTTTCCTCACACAAAACCATGCTGCCTATCCCTGTTCAATCCTTACCACTCAAAATGCATATAAATCCCAACTTTCAGAATCACCCCCAAAGTCAGACTCACAAGCCTATAATTTCCTGGTTTCTCCTTACATCCCTTCTTAAACAATGGCACAACATTAGCCATCCTGCAGTCCTCTGGTATTTCAAACGTGTATCTGGATGATACAAATAATTCTGCCCCACAACTTCCTCCCCAATGCCCCACCATGTCATGGATACACTTGATTAGTCCTCGAGATTTATCTATCTGTATGTCTTCTAAGACCTCCAGCACTTTCTCTTCTGTCATGTTAAACCTGTTTTCAAAACATCAATATTTATTTCACTTCGGGCCTCTATCAAAACTAATGCAAAATATTCACCTCCTGAGTTTCAACACAAAGATAACCTTGTTAATCTTTAAGAGGTCTTGCTCTCTGGAGTTGCTGTCTGGCTCTTAATGTCGTTGTAGAATCTTTTTGGATTATCATGAACATTATCTGCCAGGGCTATCTCACATCTCTCTTTCCCTTCCTAATTTCTTTCCTCACAATGCTCCAATACACTTTATAGCCTTCAAGAGATTCAGTTGATCCCAATTGTCTGTATCCAACATATGATTATTTGTTATTCTTGACTACAACTTCAATACATTTATTCACCAATTGTTCCATAATCTTACCAGCCTTGCCTTTCACTCTGACAGGAACAACATGGTCCGAACACTTCTTACCACGTTTTTCAGGTTGGTACCGGATTAGGAAAATTAAACTCACCTGCTATTACAACATTATTATTCTTACATATATTTGAGATCTCAACATGTTTTCTTCTCCATTTCCTTCTGACTACTGGGGGGCCTGTGGTCCAATCCCATCAAAGTGAACATCCCTTTTTTTATTTCCCACGTCAAACCATAGATTTTCACTAAATGGTCCCTCAGTTATATCTGCATTAAGTACAGTAGTAATTGAGTATCTGTGATTGCATATCTAAACAACCTAAACCCGTCCGTTAGATTCCAATCTGCAGTTCACTCCCTCGTGTTGTTTAATCAGATGTGAACCATACCATACCCTTCGACTATACTCTAATCTGGAACTCACTCCGTGGTACCTGTTACTCTGTATATTGATCCTCCTCCTCCCTTCCTGAATCAAAAATGCTATCCCTCCTCCTGCCTTGCCTCTATTTCTATCATTTCTATAACATCTGAAACCCAGAACATTGAGCAGCTTGTCTTGTCCTTGCCTCAGCCACGTTTCTGTAATCACTCAAACATGCGAGTTCTATGTTGCTACATATACCCTGAGTTCATCAGCCTTATTTGGATAGAAATAAATGCAGCTTAATTCTTCAGAAATACTTTGGGCTCTGAATTGCTGTTGTCTATCTTTTCTAAATTATCTTGTTCTTTTCCAATTCAGTACCATTCACATCTTTCTGTCTGTTTTCAATGTTACATAGGAAAGCCCCACCTGCCCCCTCCCCAACACAAAGGGTTCATAGCCTCTCGAAACAGAACCCACCAGGATATAGGTCCCTTCCCTGTTCAGGTGAAACCCTCCCTTTTTGAACAGGTCATTTCTGTCCCAGAAGACATCCCAATGATCCTCAAAAATGAGTCTCTGCACATTTCACCACCTCTTCAGCCATTGATTTGTCTGCCCTGTTCTTCCCTCATTTGAAATTGGGACCGGAAGTAAACCAGAGATTACTACTTGTGATGTTCTGTTTCTTTAAAATTCTACCCAAGCTCTTCGACTCACTCCACAAAGCCCTAACCCTTGTTTTGATGATGTCATTCCCTCCCAATGTATACAACAACTTCCGGCTTCTCACTCTCCGCTTTCACAATATGCTTCACATCTTTTGAGATGTCCTTCACTCTGGCCCCATACTGGGTTCACACCTACTGCTGCTAAATCTCTTCTCTGTGCCCTTGACAGGACGGCCCCCTGTAACAATCGTTCTTTACATCTTCACAAACCCATTTAACATAAGATTAATTCTTAGTGCCAAGATCTGACTAGTACTTCTGTTTTCCTCTGAGGGACTTTCGCTTTCAACAGTACACAAAATTGAATATCTCTTTAAAAGAGGAATAGGAGACTTCTGGTCTACCCTCTTATCTTTCCTGACAGTCAATCATCTATCGTACTGACCCTGCTGTGTAATCAGTTCTCTAAATATACTTGTCATCACACTCAGTGTCTCCTGTATGCCCTCAGGGTGGCGGCACGGTGGCTCAGTGGTTAGCACTGATGCCTCACAGCGCAAGATCCCAGGTTCGATTCCAGCCTCTGGCAACTGTTTGTGTGGAATTTGCATATTCTCCCCGTGTCTACGTATGTTTCCGCCAGTGGCTCCGATTTCCTCCCACAGTCCAAAGATGTGCAGGTCAGGTTGATTGGCCATCGTGTTCGGTGCATTAGTCAGAGGAAAATGGGTCTGGGTGGGTTACTCTTCAGAGGGTCGGTGTGGACTTGTTGGGCTGTAGGGAACCTAATCAGTACCATTAATACGAATAAAGCAGCTCTCAACAGTACCTTATATAAAAAATGTAATCACAGATTAATATGAACCATGTAGAGAAAATATTAGACTTAAAACATCAAACACTGAACTGAACAAATAAAAAAAAAAGACTCCTCCTCAAATAATCCAACATCGGCATTTTATCTCTGGATTAAAACAACCTTTCCAAGTCATCGCCAAGTTCCGTGCGTGGGCGGCACGGTGGCACAGTGGTTAGCACTGCTGCCTCACAGCGCCTGAGACCCGTGTTCAATTCCCGCCTCAGGCGACTGACTGTGTGGAGTTTGCATGTTCTCCCCGTGTCTGAGTGGGTTTCCTCCGGGTGCTCCGGTTTCCTCCCACAGTCCAAAAGATGTGCAGGGTCAGGTGAATTGGCCATGCTAAATTGCCCGTAGTGTTAGGTAAGGGGTAAATGTAGGGGTATGGGTGGGTTTCGCTTCGGCGGGTCGGTGTGGACTTGTTGGACCGAAGGGCCTGTTTCCACACTGTTAAGTAATCTAATCTAAAGTAATCTAATCTAATCATCCATGTGCAGGCCTCTCTGGAAGCTCTGTGTGTTAACCGTCTCTCCCCTTTCTTTGTCTTTTTATCCATCATTTTGATTTTGTCAAATTCTACCCACCACTGATAATATGCTCACGGATCTGTAGATCCCTGGCTTTTCCTTACTCCTTTTTTCGATAAAGGCACCATCCAGTATTTCAGCACCTCACCCGTGGCTTTCAATTATACAGTTATATCTGAAATAGGGCCAGCAAACTCTTCCCACAGACTGACATTATGAAAGATCTGAGATTTGTTTAATGCAGGACTGTGTGAGGTGAAGTGCCCAAACAGCACAGTTTCCCATCCACTCACAAACGACATCACGGACAGCACAGACTGTAACATATTGGAGGATCAGGACAAAGCACTAACACTGTAGAATTCGTTCAGAAGAATAAAACTCCCAGAATCAGTGAACCAGTATGTTGCATTTGTCTCGATGGGACTTGACCAGCTATGACTCGCTCGTGGTTTGTCAGACCAGAACTCTGCTTGGCAGCATGTCTGAATCCATGAGGAAACGCATCCCTGTCCACACGTGGAAGGGGTTAAGGCAGCAGGCCGACCCCACTGTGCCTCTGTCATTGACCAAGGTGAAACCACACTGAGCCCACTGTGTTTCTGTCACTGATCCGTACGAGAGCCCACTTATCCCACTGTGTCTCTGCTTCTGACCCAGGGGAGACCCCACTGTGTCTCTGTCACTGACTCAGGTGAGACCACACTGACCCCACTGTTTCTCTGTCACTGTCCAAGGCGAGACCACACTGACCCCACTGTTGCTCTACCACTGACCCAGGAGTGACCACACTGTGTCTCTGTCACTGACCCAAGGGAGTCCACACTGATCCAACGTGTCTCAGTCACTGACCAAGCGGAGGTGACACTGAACCCACTGTGTCTCTGTTCCTGAACCTGGGAGACTACACTGACTCCACTGTGTCTCTGTCATTGACCCAGGGTAGTGCACACTGACCACATGGTGTCTCTGTCACTGAACTGGGGAGACCACACTGACCCCGCTGTGTCTTTGTCACTGACCCAGGAGAGACTGCACTGACCTCTGCTGTGAGCATCACTCTATATCACAAAGCAGCCATCCAACTAACTAAGAATCATACAACGGGGAGAGTGGAGTAATTCCTGATGAAGGACTTATGCTTGAAATGTCAACCCTCCTGCTTCTCGGATGCTGGCTGACTGGCTGTGCTTTTCTAGCACTGCATGTTTTGATTGAGAATTACACAATCCTGTCACGACACATAGGTGCCATTTGGCATATCTAATCCGCACCAACCCATCAAACAGCATTCCACCAGACCCATCCCCTCCCCACACTATCCCTATAACCCTGCATTTCCCATGTCTAACCCAGCGAGCCTGCACAACTGTGAACAATATGGACAGCAATGTTGAAAGTGTTCATACTTCTGAGGCTCCTAACAGTGACACATGTTCTGTGTTATACCATTGAAATAATTCATGTTGGTATTTCAGGGGGTAGGTGCTGCCTTCTCACAGGATGGTGAAAGGAAGATAGAGAACGCAGTGTACATTTCTATGAAATGGAAGTTTTATTCCTTGAGAAAATGGCGGTTGATTCCTCCTCCTTACCCACAGGGGGAGCGGATTTGCATTGCTTCATAGCCCTGTCTTGGTCTCCTCTTGCCTCCTCCCCCGCCTCCTTGTCAGTCCTTCTCCATGGGGGCGGCCATCTTGGGGTGACATCACTGCGCAGCCTCTTGCGATTTTGCGTCACTCAGGTCATTGTGAGACTGTCAGAAATAACAGAATTAATTGTCCCAGAAACAAAAATCTTCAGCTTGTGTAGTGGCTGGTGAGGCCAGTAGATGGTGGCATTTTATCACTTTAAACACAAGAGGGACAAACAGACAGGGAGAGTCAGAGACATCAATTAAAAGCAATGCATCAAATAGTTAATTCAAACTTCACTCCAGGACAAACTATGTCCCATTCCAGGCAGAAGTGGGCACACACACAAATCACGCAGATGCACGTCAACATGACCAACAACATCGTGTCACTTTAAACACAAGAAACATGGACAGAGAGACATTTCGAATGATGCAAACCCCAAAGCAACAGAGAGCCCATTGTAGAGAGATACAAACAAGGAGTGACTCGCAAACAGAGACAAATATTAGTACAACTGTGAGACATATTAACACACAAACACATACTCACACAAGCACAGATAGTCAGACAGTTAGACAGATTCACAGAGATACACAGATTCAGAAAAACACATGATATACATATATTCATGCAGAAACACACACATATACATAGGGTCTGTATGCAATAACTGACACTTCCCTGAGTTCCCTGCAACACACACTGTGTCAATCAGCTCATCCCCAGCTTTTACAAATGAGAAAGTGGAACAGTAGTGTGATGTCCTTCAGACCATTGTTAGAGGATAAGGTGAATCTGTGTAAAATTTCATGATCATTTGTAATATTAGCAGGTTTGTACAACAGATTCGTGTAACCATTAGATATCCATCTGTGAAATGGATTGATGATAATGGAGAGTAGTTGTGCTCTTTATATTTAGGTAGAATACAATTGCAGTGCAGCTTGCACAGCACCACAGCCATAAACATCCACTGTCTCCATCACCGACACTCAGTAGCAGCAGTGTGTACCATAGACAAAATGCACTGCAGAAATTCACCAAGGTTCCTTACAGGACAGCTTCTCGACTCATGACACTATAGTCTAGAATGCCAGGCACATCAGATACATAGGAACACCATCAGTTGACAATTCCACATCAAGCCACTCTCCCCGGCTTAGAAAAAGTCTCGAGTCTACAAGTGCCATTGGTTGAAAATCCTGGAACTCCCTCCTTTGGTGCGTTAACCTGCACCAAATAATTGCAGCAATAACCCATCTTCATCTTTCCCACAGCAATTATCTTTGAGCAATAGCTGGTGTCCCAGCCAGCGGTTACCCAAATACATTAATGAATCATAAAAAATAATCTTCACTATTGAGTACTCGATGTGTTCCTGCGCTGAGTACCAGAATAAATTGAGTCTATATACTAGAAAATAGAAAGGCAATTTCATTAGAATGTATCAGATTCTGAAGGACAGAGGCTTGATAGAGTAGATGCTGAGAAATTATTCCCAGGGGTCCAGGAATGTAAAACACAACGACACAATCTCAGGAGTTGCTGGAAAGGCTCAGCAGCACTGGCAGCTTCTGAGAAATGAAATCAGAGTTAAAGTTTCTGGTTCGGTGACTGAACGGTTTCACTCTGATTACACTTCAAAGATGCTGCCGGTAATGCTGAGCTTTACCAGTCAATTCTGTTTTTATTTCAGCCCCATTCTCTTGATGATGATCACGGTTTAGTTAAATGTGTTTGGGAATACTGACAAGCTCGCTGTCAGTGATGGTGTTATAGTGGTGCGCATAGCTGCCTTCCAAGCAGTTGACCCGAATTTGATTTCGAGCCATTGCAAGGTCGCAACTTTAAAGCAATTTCAAAGGAAAAATCTCAAGATAAGATT
The DNA here is from genome assembly GCF_037043375.1 of Chiloscyllium plagiosum. Taxonomy (NCBI): domain Eukaryota; kingdom Metazoa; phylum Chordata; class Chondrichthyes; order Orectolobiformes; family Hemiscylliidae; genus Chiloscyllium; species Chiloscyllium plagiosum. Next base: position 22,515,232 of record NW_028270178.1, on the reverse strand, counting down.
TATTGGTGATTTTTGTCTAGAAATGCATAAATGTATCTAGTAGATCCATCAGATTGCTGCTCGATCTTTCTGATGATGATTTCTGTGAAATTACAATGTGGAACCAGGCAACACTGTTCGGTATCTCGGAAGCTTCAGAGTCAAAAATATGGTGCTGGAGAAGCACAGGTCAGGCAGTATCCGAGGAGCAGGAAAATCGACATTTCGGACAAAAGCCCTTCATCAGCAATGAGGCTGGGAACCTTCAGTGTACAGAGATAAATGGGAGGTGGGGTGGGGCTGGTTGGGAAGTTAGCTGAGAATGTGAGAGGTGGAGGGAGGTGGGGGTTATGGTAAAACGACAGAGGGCATGGTGAAGTGGATCAGTGGGAAGGACGATAGATCGGTCATGATGGCAGTGCTGAGGTAGAAGGTTGGAACCGGGGGAAGTTGGGAGGAGGGGAAATGTGGAAAATGGTGAAGTACAACTTGATGCGATTGGGTTGGAGGGTCCCAAAATGGAACATGATGGAGGAGGCCCAGGACCTGCATGTCCTTGGCACAGTGGGAGGGGGAGTTGAAGCATTCAGCCACAGGGAATGGGATTGGTTGGTGCGGGTGTCCTGGAGATGCTCTCTGAAGCATTCTGCAAGTAGGCGTCTTGTCTCCCCATTGTAGAGGAGACCACATCGGGAGCAACGGATGCAGTAAATGATGTGTGGAACTGCAGGTGAAATTTTGATCGATGTGGAAGGCTCCTTTGGGGCCTTGGAGAGAGGTGAAGGGAGAGGTGAGGGAGGAGTTATGGGCGCAGATTTTGCAATTTCTGCCTCGGCAGAGGAAGGTGCCAGGAGGAGAGGGTGGATTGTTAGTAGGCGTGGACCTGACTAGATAGGTTTGGAGAAAGTGAGGACTGCAGGTGTTGGGGATCAGAATCGAGAGAGTATGGTGCTGGAAATTCACAGTAGATCGAGAAGCAGGAGAAACAACATTTCAAGCATAAATCGTAAAGAAAGGCTTATGCTTGAAACTTTGACTGTTCTGCTCCTCGGATGCTGCCTGACCCGCTGTGCTTTTCCAGTGCCACACTCTCCATCTTCGAAGATTTCCTCTCCGCTGCTTGCCATTCCTTATTTACATGTTGATGGCAGCACAGGGATTTCTGGAGCACGACAAATGAGATACTGCTCCCTTTGGGAACTTGAATTAATGACCGAAGCTACTGGAAACACTGAAGACTTCCAACAGTGACTGCACAGATGGGGAAAGAGGATTAATGTGTCAGATCCAGCCTCAAACAATCAGTGGTGCTGAGTTTTACATTTTATCATGAAATTAACATTTTCTCTATTTCAAATCTTTCAGACTACTGCTCAATTATTTTGCAAAATTGTGCTCAATTTTGAATAAAATCGAACTGGACAAGTTCACAAATATCCAAGCAACATTCTTTATAATGTACAGCCTGTTTTATTTCTCAATCTGAACCTATTACAAACTGAGTTGTCAGTGTACAGACAGAATCTATTTGCTCACATGAGCTGGTTTATTGACCTTGACAGACTCTGAGCATTTCTGCAAGGTGGCTGCAGTTACCATTCCTGGACAGTAGAGATTTCTAACCTGCGGAACAGTGAAGTTCCCGGATCAAAGACATCGCAACAACAGAGAATAATTATTACCCGCGTGTTGGACAGTATGAGGGAGGGAGGAGCAATAATTGTCGCCCTCGTGTTGGACAGTGTGAGGGAGCGAGAGACAACAATTATCGCCTTGGGGTTGGACAGTGTGACTGAGCGAGAGATAATAATTATCGCCCTCGCGATAGACAGTGTGAGGGAGGGAGAGACAATGATTATCGCCCTCGTGTTGGACGGAGTGAGAGAGGGAGGGAGAGGCGATAATTGTCGCCCTCATGTTGGACAGTGTGAGGGAGGGAGAGACAATAATTAAAACCCTCTTGTTGGACAGTGTGAGAGAGGGAGAAACAATAATTCTCGCCCTCATGTTTTACAGTGTGAGGGAGGGAGAGATAATAATTATCGCCGTCGTGTTCGACAGTGTGAGGGAGGGAGAGGCAATAATTACCGCCCTCGTATTGAATAGTGCGAGGGAGGGAGACAATAATTATCGCCCTCGTGCTGGACCATGTGAGGGAGCGAGAGACAATAATTATCGTTTCCGTGTTTGACAGTGTGAGAGAGGGTGAGACAATAATTATTGCCCTCGTTTTGAACAGTGTGGGGGTGTGTTTGAGAGGCAATAATTATCGCCATAGTGTAGGACAGTGTGAGGGTGTGAGAAGTAATAATTATTGCCCTCGTGTTGGACAGTGTGAGGGAAGGAGGGAGAGACAATAATTATCGCCCTCGTGCTGGACAGTGTGAGGGAGCGAGAAACAAATTCAAGAATCTCTCCGCTCTCCCCCCCAATAACCACCATCATTAACTTCAGGAACGGCACTTTACCGACACAGTCCTCTCTTCCTCCGACTCTGCTCCTTTCTGGCTGGGACCAGCCGTCGCAGCCATTTTAGCTCCAGGCCCCGCCCCCTCAAGCCCCGCGAGATGGCGAGATGGCGGTTAACGGCCGCTCTCGTGCCCCGAGTGACCGTTAGCAGATGCTTCAAGGGAAACTCTTTATAGAGAAACAAACCTTTCAGGGGAGAAAACACAAAAGGGGCCGACTCCAGATGCGGCCAAACACAATACTATGGATCAGAATGAAATCTCCTCACAGAGAGGTGAAAGTGATAGAGGAATTTTGTGTCCCCGCATCAAGTTTCAAAACACACTGCCGCGAAGGACGGCCTGCCCCCCGGGACTCGAAACATTATCTCTGCTTTATCTCTGTCCGGGCAGATGCTGCCAGACCTGAAAGACAGTAACAGATACTCAGTGGGGTGAGTCCTCGTTCAGGATTCTCTGAAGGTTCAGTTGGCGGCTGGAATGCAATGGGGAACAAATGTGTGAGGTTATGCACTGGATTAAAAGGAGAGAAGGTCCTGGGAGCGGTGGTACTGAGTCCTCCTTCACACATCTCTTTCTGGAATGTGCTTTTGCAAAGGATGTCTGAAAAAGATGCAGTGCTTCTGTTAAGGTTTATCCCAACACCAATAGCATGACACATTAGAGGTACAGTTTGCAGATGACACAAAAATTGGAGGTTTGTGGACAGCGAAGAAGATTACCTCAGATTACAACAGGATCTGGATCAGATTGGGCCAATGGGCTGAAAAGTGGCAGATGGAGTTTAATTCAGATAAATGTGAGTTGCTGCATTTTGGGAACGCAAAACTTAGCAGGACTTATACACTTAATGGTAAGGTCGTAGGGAATGTTGCTGAACAAAGAGACTTTGGAGTGTAGTTTCATACTTCGTTGAAAGTGGAGTTGCAGATCGATAGAATAGTGAAGAAGGCAGTTGGTATGCTTTCCTTTATTGGTCAGAATATTGAGTACAGGAGTTGGGAGGTCATGTTGCAGCTGTACAGGATGTTGTTGACGACACCTTTGGAATATTGTGTGCAATTCTGGTCTCCATCCTATCGGAAGGATGTCATGAAACTTGACATGGTTTGGAAAAGATTCACAAGTGTTGAAGGATTCGAGTTGTAGGGAGAGGTTGAACAGGCTGGGGCTGTTTTCACTGCAGCGTCAGAGGCTGAGATGTGACTTTGTAGAGGTTTCTAAAATCATGAGGGTCATGGATAGCGTAAATAGACGTGTTTTTCCCTGGGGTCGGGGAGTCCAGAACTAAAGGGCATGATTTAGGGTGAGAGGAGAAAGATATAAAAGAGTCTGAAGGGACATTTTCTTTATGTAAAGTGTGGTGCATGAGCTTCCAGACAAAGTGGTGGAGGCTGGTACAATTACAACATTTAAAAGGCATCTGATGGGTTTTTCAATAGGACGTGTTTTTAGGGATGGGGCCAAGTGCTGGAAAATGGCACTACATTGGATTGGGATATCTGACTGGCATGGACGAGTTGTACCAAAGCGTCTGTTTCCTTTGTGTACATCTTTATGTCTCTCTACTATGTGGGCTGTTCCCCAGGGTGCACACTGAGACAAATATCTACTTAACCTGGAGGAACATCAACTCGGTGAAATATGCTATTTCGTTTGCCTGGAATTTGTTGGATTTCCAGAGCCCTGACCGAATGTCACAGACTGGCACATTGCATGGTCCAGGTCTACGTGCTGTGGGATATAGACATAAAGCTCGGGTCAGCTGCCGCCAAGGCACAGTGGGGAAAGTCCACCGCTTGAGAAATTTTTCAACAGTTAAAGGTGGGATCTGATCATTTATGGGATCATTCAGGTAGGTCATCTTTATGTAAATATTGACTTTTGAACGTAAGAAATGTTTTTTATTTGTTTGGTAGGGTTGAGTCAAACTGTGATGTTTGTTTGGTTTCTTCACCAAAGCAATGTTTTTGAAAGTAAAAGTAAGTACTAATCTGAAGGAGTTGGGCGATAAGACCAGGGTGAAGGTCCGACTCAGGACGATCTGTTGGAGAAGGTTTCCCATCACCTGTCCTGTGGAGAAGGGCTAGCAGCCAGGACATCAAGATCTTACTTCCATTAATGTGACCACACACCAGTCAGAATATTTCAGTCCCGAAATAAATCATTCACTCTGATGGAGAATAGAGAAACCACTAACCAATTAGTGAAGAGCTTTACTATCCAATTCTTGAAACTGTTGCTCTTCCGGTGATTCATCGTTCTGCCCTGTGTATTGGAAGATAACAGGTGGAGGAGCTGCATTAAAAAGGGAGACAGAAAGCAGGAAACATATGCCAGTTAGCGTATCATGTCACATGGAATCTGTTGGAAGGTATTATAGATTATATTTAGATTACATTACAATGTGGAAACAGGCCCTTCGGCCCAACAAGTCCACACCGACCCGCCGAAGCGAAACCCACCCATACCCCTACATTTACCCCTTACCTAACACTACGGGCAATTTAGTATGGCCAATTCACCTGACCCTGCACATCTTTGGACTGTGGGAGGAAACCGGAGCACCCAGAGGAAACCCACGCAGACACGGGGAGAACGTGCAAACTCCACACAGGCAGCCGCCTGAGGCGGGAAATGAACCCAGGTCTCTGGCGCTGTGAGGCAGCAATGCTAACCACCGTGCCACCGTGCCGCCCGCACGGGGTTGTGTCTTTGGGGTCCTGAAGGGAGAGGGTGATCAGCTCCATATCGTGATCCACATTGGTAACAACGAAATATGTAGAAAGAGGGAGAGGGATGTAAAGCAGGACTTCAGGGAGCTAGGATGGAAGTTGAAAGCTCGAACAAGCAGAATTGTTTTCTCTGGTTTGTTACCCGTGCCACGTGATAGCTAGGGAAGGAATAGGGAGAGATATCAGCTGAACGTGTGGCTGCAGGGATGGTGCAAGAGGGAGGGTTTCAGGTATATGGATATTTAAGGCTCATTCTGGGGAAGATCCGACGTCTACAAACAGGACAGTACAATGGTGACTGAAAGAACTTTTGACGAGGACTTGTTTACTGAAGTGGTATGGGCTGAGGTTAGAAACAGAAGAGGAGAAGTCCCACTGCTGGGAGTTTTTAAAATAGGTTTCCGTAAAGTTTAAGAAATATGAGGAGAGGATTGGCAAAATGATTCTGGGTAGGAGTGAAAGGAACAGGGTGGTCATTATGGGGCTTCAACTTCGCCAATATTGACTGGAAATGCTCTAACTCTATTACATCGGATACAACAGTTTTTGTCCAATGTGTGCAGAAGGGTTCCCTAACACAGGTATATAAGGGGCCGACAAGAGGGGTGGCCACATTGGATCTGGTACTTGGCAATCAACCACGTCAGGGGTTTGATTTAGTTGTAGATGAGCACTTTGGAGAGAGTGCTAAAATTCGATTGTGTTCAGTTTAGCGATGGAAAGCGATCGGTACATGCCACATGGGAAGTGTTGGAGACGGGAGACGGGCAATTATAATGCGATTAGGCAAGACTTAGGAAGCACAGAATGGATTAATAAAATTCAGGCGAAGGGGACAATCGAAATATGGAGCTGGTTTAAGGAACAGATATTGCGTGTCCTTGATAGATATGCCCCTGTCAGGCAAGGAGAAAGTGATAAGGTAAGGTAAGTTTGGTTTACTAAATAAATTGTAACTCTTGTTCAGCGGAAGAGGGAGGTTTATGTGACATTGAGACAAGACGGTTGAGATAAGACGATGGAGAGCTACAGATTAGCTAGGAAGGATTTGAAGAGAGAGTTAAGAGAGCAAGGAGGGGATATGAACAGTTTTTACCAGGTAGAATAAAGGAGAACCATAAAGCTTTCTATAGGTCTGTGAGGAATAAAAGAATGACTAGTGCAAGAATAGGGCCAGTCAAAGACAAAAAGTGGGAAGTTGCATGTGGACACTGTGGAGATCGGAGAGGTGCTAAACGAATATTTCTCATCTGTTTTCGCTCAGGAAAAGGAAAATATTGTAGATGAGTAGGCTAAGTTAAGGGATAGAAAGGATTATTAAAGAGGAGGTGCTAAAAATTCTGGAAGATGTGAAATTAGATAAGTCCCCAGGGCCAGATGGGATTTATCTGAGGATCTTGGGAAGCTAGGGAGGCGATGGTGGAGCCTTTAACCTTGATCTTTGAGTCGTCATTGTCTACAGGTTCAGTACCGGAGGACTGGAGGATTGCAAATTTTGTGCCCTAGTTCAGGAAGGGCAGTAAATATGACCCAGATAGTTATAAACCAGTGAACCTTATGTCTGTTGTAACAAACGCTTTGGAAAGGATTATAAGGGATAGGATTTATAATCATCTAGCAAGCAACAATTTGATTGGAGATAGTCAACACAGTTTTGTCTAGGGCAGATCGTGTCTCACAAATCTCACTGAGTTTTTGAGAAGGTAAACAAGTACGTGGATGAGGGTAGGGCAGTTGACGTGGTGTTAATGGGCTTCAGTTAAGCCTTTGATAAGATTCCACGTTGTAAGAGTCTGGATAAATTGCGGAGGCATGGGATTGAGGGTGATTTAGCAGTTTGGATTAGAAATTGACTTTCTGTAAGAAGGCAGTGAGTGGTGGTTGATGGAAAATATTCAGCCTAGAGTCCAGTTACAATTGGTGTGCCATGAAAATCTGGTTTGGGACCACTGTTGTTTGTCAATTTCTATAAATGACTTGTACACAGACATAGGTGAATTGGTTAGTATGTTTGCAGATGACACTAAAGCCGGTGGAGTGGGGGACTGTGTGGAAGAATGTTGCAGGTTACAGAAGAACTGCAGGTAAAATGCAGAATTGGGCTGAGGTGGCAAATGAAGTTCAATGCAGATAAATGTGAGCTGATTCACTTTGGGAAGAGTAACAGGAAGGCAGAGTACTGTGTCAATGGAAAGATTCTTGGCAGTTTGGATGTGCAGAGGTGTCTTGGTGTCCATGCACATATATCCCTGGAAGTTGCCACCCAGTTGATAGTGCTGTTTAGAACGCATATGTGTGTTGGGTGACATTGGGAGAGGGATTGAATTCCGGAGCTGTGATATCATGCTGCAACTGTACAAAATGTTAGTGCAGCTTCACTTGGAATATTGTGCACAATGCTGGTCGCCACATTACAGGAAGGATGTGGAGGCATTGGGAAAGGTACAGAGGAGATTTACCAGGATGTTGCTTGTCTGGAGGGAAGGTCTTACGAGGAATGGCTGAGGGACTTGGGTCTTTTCTCATTGAAAAGAAGAAGCCTTATAGGGGATTTAATGGGGAAATACAAGATGTTCAGAGGATTAGATAGGATGGACAGTGTGAGTCCTTTCCTAGGATGATGACTTGTATGAGGAGGCATAGCTGCAAGTTGATGGGTGATGGATTTAAGACAGATGTCAGAGACAGGTTCTTCACTCAGAGAATGGTAAGGCTGTGGAATTCCCTGCCTGCCAATGTATATAACTCAGCCACATTCGGTTCATTTAAACAGTCCTTGGATAGGTATATGGATGATGATGATGGGATAATGTAGGAGGAAGGGCTTACAGTGGTTTGCAGGTCGGCGCAACATTGAGGGCTGAAGGTTCTGTTCTACACTGTATTGTACTATGTCCTGTACATAATATAATATACAAACATACATAGTATATTTGGATCTTCCCCTGGAATGTTTTCCACCTGCATGCTGGAGACTCGAAGAGGAGTTTCACTATTCTCCAACCTGTGTAAACCTTTGAGCGCCTCAATAGTTTCTGGAGCCAGCAGTCTCATATTCCCTTGCCAACCCACTGATCATGCTCTCAGAGAGCACAGTTTTGATGTGCAGTACAGAAACAAGTAAGGTATAATGAGCGGATAGACTTACCTGGTCTGTTCTGCACGAAATTTCCAACATGCAACTCTATTTATGTAGAAGCACGCACACCTCCAATACGGAATATTATTTATGTAATAACACAAACAGTTTGAATATGCAACAATATTTATGAATGAACACGAACAACACCATTGCATAATAATGTTTACATATACATAAACAGCTTTAATGACCGTATCTCAACTGAAACAGTACCAATACAAAACAATATTTACGGACAAACACCAACAGTTAGAATACACATGAACATTTATACAGAAACAAAAACACTTCAAATGTGCGCTAATATTCACCCATAAGCACGAATACTTCCAATCTATAACAACATTTATGTAAAACAAGGACAGCGCCGTCTGCAATAATAGTACGCAAACAGGTCCAATGCATGATGATGTTTATTTTTATATACGAGAAATTCCAATACAGAATAGTATTTATGCATGGCCACAATGTAATCCAACATACAACAACACGAATACATTATATATAAACATATACGTGCATTTATTTGTAGAACACATGTATGTATAACATGTAATGTTGTTTACATGAATGATTAAAGAGTGGAAGCGAATGTGCTGTAGCCAGGTTTGTGGATGACATAAAAATAGGTGGGAAGGCAAATTACGAGAGGGGTACAAACAGTTTAGAGAGATATTCATAGGTGAACTATTTGTACCAGAATTTGTCAAATAGGAAATCACGTTGCATAGTGTGAATTTGCTCATTTTGGAAATTCGAACAGCAGAACAGAACAACATCCTAAGAGAGAAAAGTTTTCAGAAAGCTGAAACAAAAGGAGACTTGAGATTAAATATGCACAAAACACAGCAAACTAGCACAGAAGTGCAGCAGGTAATCTAGAAGTCTGATGGAATATTGGATCTTATTTCAAGGGGGTCAGAGTGTAAGTGCAGGGAAATCTTCCTGCTTCTGTACAAGGTACTGATAGAGTCCTGTGAGCAGTTTTTGTTCCCATATTGAAAGAAAGAAGATCCAACATACAATGTTTATAAAAGGCATAACAAGTCAAACTGACAACAGTGTTTAGGTATAGCTGCAAACATATTCAGTGCAAAACTGTATTTACATAGAGACACAAATGTCTCCAACATACAGCACTCTCTATATACAGTGACACGGACACGTCATACGTATAACAGTTGTTATATATTGAGCCAAAACCTACAACAGACAATTATATTTACATACAGGCACAAACATTCCGATGCTATTGCATGAAGAATTTGCAATATGTTACATGAAGCATTCAGAATCAAGTAGACAAATGCATGGTGCAAATTAATATCACAAGAACTTTGAACTATTTAAACTGGGTGAGGCACAGGAGTTTTTATTAAAATTTCCAGAAGATGCATGTAGAATAGAGAGTATGGAAAGGGACAGGAACAGAACTTCAGGCACATAAGGTAATGGGACAATATGAGAAGAATAGCAGTCAGTGAAGGACGAAGAGTGTTGTATTTAAATGTATGCAACATATGAAACAAGATAAATGAGTTTATAGCGCAAGTTGAAATTGGCAGCTACAATGTTGACGTGATACGACATGGCATTGAACTCCTCTGTTCATTAAAGCAAACACCCAGAAAAGCTCGCCTCACCTCGTAGTCTCTTAAAGTATGAACGAGCAAGAACTCACAAATTCCACTATTTGAAGAAAATAATATCAATTTAGATTTTTTAACTCTAAAATTGAACATTTTCCAAAAACTATTTGCAATTCTCAACTCTCCTTTCCCTTCTCTGCTTATTATCTGTCTTCCAATCTACAACAGTATGCTGTTCTAATAAGACACTGACTGAAATTACGTCAACTTAGTTTCAAAACCACACAGCGGCTGTCACTTCTGTGACTTTACTCTTCCAGCTGAAGATCTCCCGGGATCATCACCTTTCTTTTTACTGTGAATATATTTCATATGAAAAGGTACGTTGGATAGAGAGTATTTCCGAATTTGTTGGTCTCAGTCGGTGGCATATACCCTTTGTCCAGTTTCCAAAATGCATGTTTTTTTTATATCCCAACATCGGATCATTTCAGTGGTTCAATGTTGGCAAAACAATAAATTCAAACTTGATTGGTTTTTTTTATTCTGGGGCATAATTTAAACTGATTTGTTAAATTCGAATTGTTGTCAAAACAGTCTTCCAACTCAGGCATCTATTTCCAATACAATCTGGGACTATGATCTCGTCATAGACACAGGTGCCTGTAAGCTCTCAGTTCATTCAATTTCTCTTACATGTCCTGCACACTCATTCAGCTCCGTAACAGAGCTCATCACAGTAATGCGTTTGCAAGGGGTTTATGGATGGGCAGTAAATACCCAAGAATACATATCCCATTAAAAGTAACAAGAAATGGTCAAAGAGGGTTGCATTGCCTTGTCAATAAGAAGACTTTTTGAGACCCCTGTTTATTTCTCTTTCCTTCTACCCCTACACTACTGCCTAACTGTGGTTGTGTTTATTTTCCCCAGCATTCATATTGTGTGTGTGTGTGCAGGTGTGAGACATGTTGAAGTGCAACAGGTGTGCAAATCTTTATTCAATTTCCACCACCAGGAAGAAAGGAAACACCCGAGTGAGACAGTTGTTTATTTTTTTCCTTTTTATTACTTTTTTTCCACAGAGTGAACTGGATGTCTGACACTCCTGTTTCTTTTTTATTCCCCCACACTAGCTCCTAACTGCGGAAGTGCTTATTTTCCCCCTAGCACCCATTTTGTGTGTGTGCAAGTGTGAGACACAGTGAAAGACAACAGGTGAAAAAAATCTTTATTCAATTTCCACCATCAGGAAGAAAGGAAACATCCGAGTGAGACCCTTGTTTATATCTGTCATACAGGGCTCTGTTATGGGCCCTGGTTAACAGCACCAAGCAGGGATTTCATATTCGATTAGATCTACCAGGTCCTTGTTCTAAACGCTACAGAAGGCATTTAGAGGGACAGGATGTATTTAGAAAGGCATAATGCGATTAGGGATCAACCATAAGGCTTTGTGCGTGGAAAATAATATCTCCCTAACTGGATTGAGTTTTGAAGAAGTGACGAATACGACTGATGAAGGAAGAGTGGTGGATGCTCTCTGCAGTGACTTCAGCAAGGTATTCGACAAGGGTCCGTGTGACCAGTCGGAACTCGTTCCACTGTGACATGCAATTTATGTTCATTGGATGTGAAGACAGGATGGATGGTTGTAAGTTGTAAGTTTGCAAGTGACACCAAAATTGATGGTGGAATAGGCATTAAAGAAGGTCGTCTCAGAGTGCAACAGGACCTTGATTAGATGGGCCATTGTGCTGAAGCGTGTCAAGGGGAGTTTAATATAGAGAAATGTGAATTTCTACAATTTGGCAGTGCAAATCAGGGCTGGGAATGATTTGCAGGTAGACAGATATTCCTTGGATCATCGGAGGCCTAGGATTGTAGAGATTATAAAATTACAAGGTTGATGTGTCTAGCCAGGTCTTTTTCCAAAACTAAAATGTGTCGGTCTTAGTGGAACGGGGACACATGTGTTCCTCTGAATGAATTAATGCTTTATGTACTCTCAGACATCTATCAGGTGGAACCAAGAAAAATGTTCTGTCACCTGGCATTGACCATGCCAGATGCCCTCAAAACATTTAAGGAATGTAGCCCAGAACCTAATATTTCTGCTTATTTTAAGCAGGTGTAAAGTGGAATAATGCAACTAGTCCACCCCCTCGATTTCAAACAAATCGGTATTTATTTACACACGAGGAAAAGAGAACAGAATACCGAATAACATAACTGCACTGAAAACCCAGTCAACTCCATCACAACTTAATGATGCTGTTTCAAGTACTTACAACATCCTCATAAATCCCTTTGACAAAAGAAAAACGGTAAAATGAATCACAGGTCCTTACAGGAGCGATGTCAGAGAAAGACAGAATGGATCAGCATGGGACTGCTTCTTTGGGTTGCCATCAGCTTCTCTGGGTTCCCAGCTAAATTATGAACAGTGGATGTAAACAAACCAGCTGGCTAAAACGAAACCAAAGCATACCCTGATCTTGGAGATCTGCCCCCCACCCCCCCCCCCTTTAATTGTACACATGTTTTGAAGGAAAGAAGAACTGAAAAACGTTTTCACGTACATAAACCCAGACATATCGGAACCCGTGCCTTTAGGACCCGTCTGAAAAAAAAAAACAAGCTCTAAATAAACGTGGTGATGGGGCAACATTGTCAAAATCTGTTTATAAAAAAAATGCACAAATTGAATTCCATATCTCATTCACCTAGATAATCTGGCCTATAAGTCCTCACATGGCCCTTAATGTCTAATGCCACGTTTCTAGCGCTCCCTGTGATTATGCATGGTCAGCAGTAGATTTAAATTCTTTTATTCCTCAGCTATCCATATCTTCCTTGAATAATTTTGATGTAAAATTTGCAAATCTGTGAGTCGTCCGTATCTGTTGAAAAAATTGAGTTACTCCTCCACAATCCCTTTAGCTCAGATATTGCATAATGGAGTGGCCTCTGGAAATCTAGTGGGCTCATTTATTATTGTAATTCTCACTCTTTGTTTTAGGTAGGGGTCCTATGCAATCAGTTAAGACTCTTTAAAAGTGTTCGGCAAACGCAGGAATAGGTATTAAAGGTACGGGTTTCTCCACTCTTCACTTGACACTCTAATCTCACTCTACATAAATGAGCATTTGTTCTCTCGCCGCGTTGCTGGCACGTTTTCAGGGAATAGCCCTTCAGAGCTACATATTTCATCATATTTTAACATCAAAGATTGAGCGGATCCTGCATCTCTTAACCTTTTAACCACTTTACCTGCTGCTCCTGGCCTACGCAAAAAAAAAGCTTAGCCTACGCAGGTTCATAGTTTAAGAAGAGCTGGCACTTCCTCTATAACCGGTCTCCGACCAGATTGTACAGTCTGGTGCATCTTTGTAGCCCCCACTGTGCTTTCCGTTACCATTCCAACAAACTACATGGCTTATCCTATTTTCCTAACACAACAATGCTGTGGTTTCATGTGTCCTACTTTATTATCGTGAAAAGACTGGACTCTTTGTACATGTGTTTCCCCTTCAAAGGTTTTTTTTAACCCCGTGGTAAGTTATCCACACGATCTCCACAAGAACTGCATTTCCCTTACAACGTGAGGACTTCTCTTTTCGTCAATTTCTATCCCTTACGGATTGGAATTGACGTTGGATGCCAACATTTGATTTCACAACCAACCCAAAATCATTGGGCATTTCAACTGATAATTGTGCCGTTTTCATTGTCTGCTCTTGCACATGAGTACTTGTTACATCAGGAAGTAAACGTTTGAAATCCATCAACATAATTGTCTTTCCTCGAGCGTCATAGGTTTGATGATTTTTTTTTCTGTTAACCACCAATCAAAATTAACTTGTTTGATGATTTCAACATGTAAGTTTGACCAGGCCCCTTCATTATTTTCCTGAAATGCTGTCTGTAGGATTCTAGCACATTCTCATATGCACTTAAAATGGCTTTACGCTCCAGATCCATCTTATGGTATGATATAAATACCTCACTAGATCTACCTTAGAGTTTTATTTTGACTAATAAGAGTCACATGGTCACTGGCCACTTTAATTGTTTAGCCACATTATGAAATGAGATGAGAAACAGCTTCTGCATCCTTCTCCTCAAATTGAGGCAATACTTGAATAAATTTAATCAGATCCAAGATAGCCTTGCAAAACCAAACCAAACCAAACCTTGAACTGGGAGAATTAACCGCTCCCCTTTCATATACAAGTGTTAAAAAGAAAAGCTTAAAAGCCCCCTCACGTATATATTTCCAGACATATCGGAACTTCTATCTTTATGAGACCTTTTGAAAAAAGACCCAAGAATAATGTAACCTTGTTTAATTAGCGGCATTAATTCACGCCATAATCTGACGCAATTTTAAGCTACAAGAAAGATAAAATAACATACTTAGATCAAGTTAATCTTCATTCATCGTGGTCTACAGGGTCCCTTCTCGTGGTCTTCCGTAACCAGGAGTCCCTCATCCACGGACTGACAAAGCCAAAGTTGACGACCCACTGATGCCACCATGAGACCACACGCCAGGCCAACTACAGCAACGTGTCACCGCTCCAGATCGACTACAGCCAAGATTCCATTCTCCAAGCCAACAAAATGATGAGTTCCCACCAACAGTGTTCCGGCCTCCCAGACATCAGGAAGATTAATGAAACAAAATGAAAACAAAACACAAAAAGGAGAGAGCGAAAAGGAATCTCTCCCCCCACCCCCGTCAACGTAAACACTACCTGCACCTTGCCTGCTGGAGTTGGAGTCATATCTGACGGATCCCAACGGTGCAGGCCCTAGCTTCTGCTCAGTTTCCTCATGGCCTGCCCTTCATTGCGTATTTCCCTTTCTTGCTCAGTTAGTTATTTCTTTGAATTGAAGTAACAATGCACTTTTCAGGATTCTTGGGGTTAGAGATACTGATATCTTGAATTATCGTGGGTTCCCAGTAATACTCCATTGAGTGCAATTTATGCACCAGGATCTGCCGTTAGTATTCACTCGTCCTTTCTCAGGAGAGGGAGTTTCAGGACGAGGCAGAAAAAGAACCACACTCTGACAAACATTCACATCCTACCACACGTACAGAAATACAGTTACATAAGTAGACATTACAAACCAACATGCAAAAGGTAACAGAAACATTGTTATATACGCACATGATCATACTCAAACATAGTTACAGAACTGCACAATTAGATGCAGATATTGAGCGACACATAAACACACACACACACACACATCCTGCTGGAGATAGAGAAAAATCTTGACACATGGACAGACAGCGAAATGTAGTCTGAACAATACAATCACCTATTTGAACAGGAGCACCGGCAGGCAGAGACACATGCGGATTCCCACAATAATACCCCGAGACAGGTAGACATGGAGTCACAGAACCATCTTGAGACGCTGACAGTAATGCAAACACTCAGTAGACGCACATGTGCTAGGAATGCAATGATTTACAGTCACACACTCAACTACTTAATGAACATACACACAGACAGAAGCACATCAGATGCACATGAGCAAAACACACACACAGCTTCACGACCGTAAAGCACAGTACTGACCTTGAGGTGCTGGTGTTAGACTGGGGTGGACAAAGTTAAAAATCGCACAACACCAGGTTAAAGTCCAATAGGTTTATTTGGAAGCACTAACTTTCAGAGCGCCGCTCCTTCCAACAGGTGATGAAAGAGTGGCAGTCTCATAGCTCGTAGTTCCAAATAAACCTGTTGGACTTTGACCTGATGTTGGGTGATTTTTAACATAAAGTACAGCAGCAGACACATAAGTAGAAGTAGTCACAGTCACAGAAACATACAAACGCAAGAAGGATAAAACGAGGGACATTCCCACAAAAACAATGAAGCCGCCTACACACAGAGACTGTAACACACCGAAAGAGAAAGAAACACAGACAATCTTCCGCACTGACATTGGGGCGGGGAGGAGGTGGAATGGGGAGTGGCTTGGTGGGAGAGAGAGGAAGAGAGACAACCAAAGTGCCACAGATGAATGAACAAAACGTTACAGAACTATACTTCATATTGTGTCACGGTATTGCTCGTTGTGACCAAGCATGTTGTGTTCTCCAAAATCACTTACTGCAGTAAAATCAATGACTGAAGGGATGAGGAAGGGACTTGAGTCAATGCACGTAAAAATAAGCTAAACTGAGTCAAAATTCTGATTTAGTCAATGAGAGCACGTGACGAAGAGAGCGAGAGAGAGAGAGAGGGAGAGAGAGAGAAGGAGATAGACAGAGACATAGGAAGAATTAGACAGCGAGACAATGAGTGAGATAGACAGAGAGACTGAGCGAGTCAGACAAAAAGTGAGAGAAACAGTGTCAGAGAAAGACCGAGAGAGAGAGAGAGAGCACGAGAATAACAGAAGGAGAGACTGACAGCGAGAAACTGGGAGATAGGGAGAGCGATAGAGATAGAGGTAGTGAAATAGAATGACAGACAAAAAGAGGCAGAGAAGGACAGGGAGTGACACAATAGCAGATAGAAAAAGGTAGGGAAAAGTGTTGTGAGTGGACAGAAGTTTGGCTTAAGAAACCCTTTCAAAAATAAATACAACAACAGAAAATTATTTCATATTTCGATGAGAGCATCACCAGCATCTGGAGTCTTTCTCTTGTTGTAATAAAGTGTTTATTGGGAGTTGTACCGAGAGAGACTGACAATCATCATAATACAGTCGGGACTGTTTCTGCCCCTATCTCGCCTCCACTGCAGGGGAAATGCAGAGACCCCTCCTGCCAGTGTTTAGCACTCATCCACAAGACATTCCGTGAATACCCAATGTTTCAACTACACGCATCAAATCACTTCTCCAGCCTCTTTCCATTCTACACTGCTCCTGTTAGTTACCTCTTGTCTCATTACCAGCTGTACCTTTGTGATATCGTCAATAATTTTAATGTAGAGATGGATAGGCTGTTGTTCAGGTGTGAAAGGGGATGGGTGGAGTGAACCTCCGGGACAGACGTGAATGTTGATTTGATGTTGTAATTGGATTATCCATGATATTCTGGAATGGCAGGAAGACCAGAATCGAAAGGCTGAATGACCTGGTACTGCTCATTTTCTGTTTGTTTCCGTATGTGACAATCCATCAGGCAATCAGGGACAGTAGCATGTTTCTGAGCATATTAAATGGTGACTGAATTCGCTCTCCCCTTCCCAACTCGGTGTCATACTCGGATTTATGTGATTGTGCTGATGGAATCCTCGCATACGTATGCAGTTTCTGCTCTGGAAACACTGTAGACCTCCCTGAGGTATTTTGCTGAGTCATTAAGAGAACAAATTTACGAGACCAGTTCTTGCACCGCACTCCTGAATTTTGCTCTGAACTTGGACAGTGTTATTGCATAAAATAATGTGTTCGTACTGCAGCTGAAATCCTTGAGTACGTATCCAATTTGTTCATAAGCACCAATAGTTGTTCCATTAATGACATAGTATAGGAAACTTGTACCGTACAGTAACCACAGAAGTATGAAGCTGATGGATATGGTGAAGAGGGAAATCACTGACTTCCTTCGGTTCTCCATCTCCACATCTTTGTGACTCTCCCCCTTGCTGTTACACCTCAGTGTCCTGCGGACTCGACTAGCCACGAAAATGTGCCTGACTGTCAGAGTGTTCATCAACAGAATTAACACGAATGGGACGAAAGGTGTTAAAATGTTCTCAAGCCAGTTATATCAGTAAAAAAACTTGACTTTGTTTGGCAGCCCCACGGAACATTGCCAATTATCCTCTCAGGTTGAAACCGAAAATAGAAGGGAATGTTTACTGAACAAAACAGAATGCTAATTGTAGCTAGAGTCAGAGCCAAGGTTTTCTCTGTCCAACATATTCTCTTAAGTTTCTGGCAGCAAATGACCACATTCGCTGGAAGCATTCGGTGTCAAGAGTAAAATAAACTGAAACAATATGTAGTTACGCATGTTTGCATGATTATAGTCAATTTAATGTATACGTGTGCTGTAGAGTAGTAACAGTTTAAAATTAAGGAGTTTTAAAATGAAACTGTTTTTGGATATTGATGGTTCATTTTTGTTAAGGGGCGAGGCATAATGATGTCGCTCCTTTAACAAAGTTAGTTGGCTTTTTTTCACGAGATCGCAAAATCAGCCATTCTGAAATGTCTAGGTTTGAAAGGTTTTAAGGTTAATTTGATTATTACTAACAAATACTGCCTAACACAAAAGGGTTTCAAGTTTTAAAGAATTGTACAATGAAAGGGGAGTGGCCAGTTCTCCCAGCTCAGCTGAACTCTGGTTTGGTTGGTTTCAGCAGTCTGGCTGTTCACTGAAAACAGTCAGTCACTTTGAGGCTGCTGGTCCAAGAAATAGCTACATGGGAGAAGATGTTCCATGCTGAATCCTGCTGCCATCTCTCTCTCCCTCTGTCGCCTGTTAGACTCTGTGTTTGATTTTACCTTTTGTGCCAAATAGTCTTTATGAGGATTGTTGAAGGAATTTGGAACAAGCATCGTTACGTTGGGATAGTCTGTTGAGTTTAAGTATAGGTTAAGCCATTATCTATCCTGTTCTTTTTTCTTTGGGTGTCATTCGATAATACTGCAATTTTTTTGTTTTAAATTACGTGGCTGAGCCAACCGCATCACACTTGGAATATTCACCCTCCACCTGCTCTGTACAACTTGCAAAGTTAGGGTCTGGATTACTTTCTTAAAATGTTTTAAGGGAGGTTTGGCCTGGTCCATAACAAATGCAAGTTGGAAATCCCATATATACAGAAAATCCCAGTCTGAATTCCTCAAATCCATCCGAGTTTTCAAAAGGTAAGAACAGACCAAGCTAGAGGGCTCAATAAATGATATACTCCGCCGCCTGTGTCAAGTCTAAAAAAAAAACAAAACAGCATACAAAGTGAAGCAGAGCATGATAGCAGACAAAGACACATCTCACCTTGATGTGGTCAATACTTTCTCTGCTCGGTTCGAGCAAAATGCCAATGGCGTGTTGTCACCTGTTCTGTCAGGCCCCAATACACATGTTTCCTTGGTGACTGTTGCAGACGTCAGATTCGTCTTCCTGAGAGTGAACCTAAGGAAAGAGACGTGCCTGGGTAGTGGCCTCGGCCGTACTTTCGAACCTATGTGCAGGCATTTCACTGACATCTTCCACCTCTCCCTCTGATAAGCTGGAATCGGTACCTGCTTCAAAAGGACCACCATCATTTCAGTACCAAAGAAAGTGCATGCAACGTACCTTAATGGCTACCACCCCGTGCTTCTGACTTCTATATCGTCATGAAGTGCTTCGAGACGCTAATCATAGTCCACATCAGCTCGAGCCTCCCAGCCTGCCTCAATCCCCTGCAATTTGCCTAACAACGCAGCAGGTTAACTGTTGACGCCATTTCCATTGCTCTGCACTCATCCTTGCAACATTTTAACAACACGGACATCTATGTCAGACTCCAACTCATCGCCTACAGCTCAGGCTTCAACACCATAATCCCCTTCAGAATGATCACAAAGCTCCAACAACAACAATGTCTCGGCTCTGCCTCTGCAATTGGATCATCGGTTTCCTGACCCACAGACTACACTCAGTGAAAACCGATGACTGCACTTTCCTCAGGATAACACTCAACACTGGAGCCTCCCAAGGATGCAGTCTCCACACGCAGCTGTACTTCCTCCACACCCATGACTGCGCTGTAAAATTTAGTGCAAACACTATCTTCAAGTTTGCTGATGACACCACCGTGGGAGAACGGTTATCAAATAAAGATGATTCAGAATACTGAAAGGAGATAGAGTGCTTGGTGACGTGGTGCAATATTAACAACCTCTATCTGGGTGTTAGCAAAACAAAAGAACTGGTTAGTGACTTAAGAACGAAAGGAGTAGAAAATGTCCACATCTCGATTAATTGATCACAAGTTGAGAAGATTGAGAGCGTCAAGTTCCAAGGAGTGTCGAGAATAGACAACATCTTCTGGACTTGCCATGGAGAGAAGAAAGCAGAACAACGCATCTTCTTCCACAAGTGGCTGAGGAAATTCATTACGATGATGAGAAGCCTCACCAACCTGTACAGATGCACTCTAGAAAGCATACTGTCCATGTGCATGGTACAGCAATCTCACTGCCATAGACCACAACAAACCAGAGAAGATTGCGTGCACAGCTTAGACCATCACCGAAGCCAACCTTTCATCCCTGAACTCCTTTTACACTTTTTGTTGCTGCGGAAAGAATGCCAACATCAGCAAAGACCCGTTCCACCTCGGTAATGCTCTCCTACACCCTCTTCCATCAGGTGGAAGATACAGAAACTTGAATACATGCACCAACAGGTTCAACAGTTGCTTATCCCTGCCTTTACTTGATTGCTGAACAGACTCTTTACCGTCCAATCATGTTGATCTTGTTAATGCTGATCTTGCTTCACGAAGTTCTTTTGCAGTGCAATTTGTATGGCATCTGTGGCAACGCACCCGATATATGACTTTGTTGACAATGACCTGCCTTTACTGCTTGCAATCAAAGGTTTTCACTGTACTTGTATACACGTGGCCACAATAAATCAATTCAAAACAGTTTGAATACACAACAATATTTATGGATTAACCCGAACAACTCCAATTAATCCTAATATTTATCTGTCACCATAAACAACTCCAATGCACAACAACATTGAAAGTTAAACCGAAACAGTAACAATATACAACAATATTTAGGTAGAAACACAAAGAAATTCAAGAGACAACAATATTGATGCAGATGCACGAACAGCTCCAAGGCAGAAGAATATTAAAGTAAACAAGTCCAGCTCCAAGGCAGAAAAATATTAATGTAAAACAAGACCAGGTCCAATGCACAACAATATTTCCAGAGAAATGCAAACACCTCCAATTCATAGCAATTCTATTCTTAAATACAAAGAGTTCCAATACACGACAATACTTATATACAGACAAAAAGTGCACCAATTTCCCTGAAAAAAGTATACTGTTTAGGATACTGTTGGGGGGGGGGGGGGCGGTTTCCACGGGCATGCATTGGGGTGCCGGCCTCTGCCACAGACTCTATCCCTGTTGTACAGAAGGAAAGAGGGAAAAAGGAGGAGAGTGTTAGTCGCTGGGGACTCAATATTTAGACGGACAGATAGAAGGAATGAAAGAAACCTGCAGTTGATGTGTTGCCTCCCAGGTGCCAGGGTCCGTGATGTCTTAGATTAGATTAGATTACTTACAGTGTGGAAACAGGCCCTTCGGCCCCGCCGAAGCGCAACCCACCCATACATTTATCCCTTACCTAACACTACGGACAATTTCCCATGGCCAATTCATCTGACCTGCACATCTTTGGATGGTGGGAGGAAACCGGAGCACCCGGAGGAAACCCACGCAGACATGGGGAGAATGTGCAAACTCCACACAGTCAGTCGCCTGAGGCGGGAATTGAACCCGGGTCTCTGGCGCTGTGAGGCAGCAGTGCTAACCACTGTGCCACCGTGCCGCCCACATATTATTTGCATAAGCCGAAATCAATAGACATTTTAACCACCACGGAGGGTGATACTGTATGGAAAGAGCTGCCACAGGAAGTGGTGGAGGCTGGTGCAATTTCAACATTTAAAAGGCATCTGGATGGGGATATGAATAGGAAGGTTTTGGAGGGATATGGGCCAGGCCCTGGCAGGTTGGACTACATTGTGTTGGGATATCTGGTCGGCATGGAAGAGTTGGACCAAAGGGTCTGTTTCCATGCTGTACATCTATAACTATGACTCTACATACTTTTGGCAAGATCCCATGTTATCCAAGGAAAGTGCGAGTAGGCCATCTAGTGGCTATTTGCTAGTATTGGATCAGCTGAAATACTGTATAAATCCTTGTAGCTGATTGTATTTCGGAGCACTTTATTGACTGCTTCCCATGATATATATATATCGTGAATAAAGTTGGTCAATACTGAAGGTCTGTTTCCAAGATTTTCTTCAACACTCAAATAAAAGCTTTTATTTCTCCTTCATAATTGTTTGATGTACTTGTCCAAAAACTATTATTCGATTGTATAGGCCACCCAGACTGTCCTGTATCTCAACATTCTCCAGTCATCTTCAGTTAATGAATATTTTGCTTGTCCATGCTGAATACGAGATGGACAATGCACAATATTATACTCAATCTGCTATTTTTTGTTTACTCATCTTAACTAAATATTCCTGATGGAGACTTATTGTTCAACTCATCAATTTCCTTCTTGACTCTGTATTAGTGTGAGTACAGTTTGTGATTATGAATGTACAAGCACTGATCTCTCGTTAGAGTTTAACGATGTGCAAATGACCCATTTTTCCTCAATCTGTTTCTCATCATGACTCAATTCTCGCTCTAAACTAGCATACTAACCCCATCACCATGTGCTTCGAGAACGGGCTGTAACATTATAAATGTCCTTTAGAAATTCGAATGCGCTACATCTGCATCCATCCGGCTTCGTTTATCCTCATAGATTAGGGACTGTTTAGCCACGTTTTGCTTTTCAGAAAACACTGCTGGCTTTGCTTCATTTCAAAATATCTTGCACCAAATTCCTTTAAAAAGGCGGTGTAGCAATGTTTTCGCTAACAGTAACTGTTAGACTGACACAGACGTTATTTCTTGGTTCTGATTCCCATCCTTCGTTTGAGGAGGAGTGTACTTTGTGGTAATCTCTGTCAGTGAGAGGGATTGAACCTTAGTCAGTGACAGGGATTGAATCCATTCTGTTGGCATCAGTGTGCATCATAAACCAGCTGACAGTGAACCAATCTTCTCTCAGAAGGTTCAGGTCAGAATAGAATCAGAAGCGAGCAGTGCCATCCATCTGGTAAATGAAGGTGAGGCTGTGCAATTCAAAGGGCTGAACGACTGTTCAGGATTAAAACAGCGATGCTGCTGAATGAAAATAGGTCGTTGTGATGTTAGCCCCTGTCAGGTAAAACAGTGACAATGATTTGACTGTATAGAGGGTAAACACCATGACAACTATTTCCCTCTGAGAAATGAGCCGGTGTACAGCATGAAAAAAATGTATTTTAAGAACATTTAATATTCACAAGTGCAATCCTCAGCCACATCAGAATAGGCTGTTCTGAGTGAGATCACGGGCTAATATTTACTTAGTTCATGAAGAAAGGTTTGGTTTAACTTTTTTCTTAACCAACGTCAATATCAAAAGGAAAGGATGTTTCATCATCTTCGTCATCTCTTCCCTGAATTTGGTTTTGTAGCTGTATAAATACGTGGGTTTGTACAGGAACTCATGAGAATGTACCCAGATTCAGTGGCAAAATATGTTGGAGCTGTGTTATCACCTCGGTAATACGCTGTTGTTGTGAGCTCGCTGGTTAAAAAGTTAACGACTGCTGTTAGCCACAATAGGACAAAACTGCCTGATACACTGAACAGTAACACGATGGATTTCCTTCTGCTTTTCATCTCAGGATCAGTGCTATTCTCATTGCTGAGACCCCACAGTGCGCTGCATACTTTGCTTGTCACTAAAATACGCTGGAATGTCAAAGAGTTAAGCAGTAATATCAAACAAAAAGGCAGCCATGCAACTAAAATTTATTTCTGCCAAGAGTAGGCCTCACCTGAAGGCGAAAAATAAAAGGCCATATTGGAGCGACAGCCCCAGGCAACGCTTGAAATTATTCAGCTGGAGTCATAGGCAAACCAGAAAAAGAAATCAGGGCAGACAGCGTGGTTGAAATCACAGTGACAGTTCTCACTGTGCGGTAGTTTAATTTGAACTTCTGACAACAGATTGTTACAAACCGGTAAATTGCAAAGAAGAAAGTGAACCACACAGACATATCCAGTGTGGCAGGATTAACACAGAGAATGAACTAACAAACAGCATTGTAGGATAGAAATGAATGTGTAAAGTGATAATTCAAAATATGATGCACAATTACAATAAAAAATGTCACCAGGAAATCTGCAGTTGCCATGGCAATTATGTAAGGCAAGATACATTTAGAAAGTCCATAATTTCCACTGGAGAGAATGACGATGACCAGTAGGTTTGCTGTAAGAATGAAAGAGAAGAGATTAGAAGTCGGATTCCATAAAGAAATATCACGGAAATGTTTGGGAAATAGTTGGAGGTGAGTTTACAGCGAGTTTCCCAAAGATTTGTGTACAATGTAGACGAACGGACTGCATTTTGAGGTCAAAACAACATTGAAAATTTAAAGTCTGTGCTCTTCCAATAAACTTTATATTTCACTAATGGCAAAATCTAAATTAATTCTAGATAATTGCTAAATATTTCTTGATTCCAATAAAACATTCTGTTTGGACACAAACATTGCATTAACATCCAAGAGTTGATTTTCTTTGCTGATACCTATCCTGGAGGCGCTGCTCAATAAATGTGCATCATTGAGTCTGTATTCCCCAGTTCCTTCTGATGGATAAGTGACTCTGCAATGAGGATTATTCCTGAAATCTGTTACATGAACACCAAGACATTCACTGTCCAAGGAGAAAAATAACATTGTCTTACCAAGAACACCAAAGGCTGCAATAAGAGGATAGTAAATGTTCTTTATTTGGAGAATTGTAACCAAACTTTCATGAAGAATAAAAAAAATCCCTTACATTATCTGGCTTCGTGTGAAATCCATCAGAGGTCCTCAATTTCACCTTCTTTATAAATCAAGCCATCTCTCCCTCAGATTAAATGAGACCATATAATAACTGTGTCAAAACAATTAGTGGCAGTCCTTTAGCAAACAAGAGATGGCTTTCTACCTCAGCGTGGCTGGTTCATCAGGGGGTTAATTACAAAGCTCAGGCCATGAATTCCCAAACATTAGAGTTTCTTTGAGTGTGTGTGTGTGTGTGTGTGTGTCTGTGTGTGCGTGTTCCGCAGAGGAAGGGAAGATGAAACCCAATGTGTAGGGAATATTTTGTGAAGGCTAGATAGATCATTCCACTCGTCATTGCTGTTGTGGAATGATGCTAATTTAAGAAAATCTTCAATAAAGTGTCATTTAATAATATTGTTTAGTCTAAGAATGACAGTGCAATATAATGATACTGACTGCTGTTAATTTCCTCACAGTACAATGCATTGTGTAACGTCATTAGCAGTGATGGCAACTGTTATGTAAGATTACTCTTGATTGGCACCTACTCATATTCCTGGCGATGCACAAAATCTAGCATTAACGTTAACTCTAACAGCGCACAGGAAATACTCTAACATGGTGTAAAAGATAAACTGTCTAGACAGCATGGTGGTGCGCACACATGCAGACACTCGTACACACACACATGTAAGCACACACACACATACAGTATCAAAGGAACGTTGAATGCAAAGGATTATTTAGATTTCTGAAATCCCTGTGTGTCAGATTAACACAGGAAATTCATCCAGCTCGGTCAGGCTTAAGATTCTCCTCCCAGATAATGGAAACTGTTCATGTGGACATTTGGAAACGTGAATCTAACCGAGCAGAACGGAGAGAATCAAACAAGGAAATTTGCAATGAATGTATAGAATGCTTCCATCCAGTTGAGAATGTTGCGAATGTGATATCATAGAATCATCGATTAATACCGTACAGGAGAGGACATTCGACCCAACAAGTCTCTGCCACCAATAGCACACTCATCCCGAAACAAATCCCACGTTCCACACTAGGCCGAGAGCCTTGGCTGCACCATGTGACCAACCAGGTGCTTTTTAAAGTTTGGGAAGTTTCCCATCTCAATTACCCACTCACGCAGTGAATTCCAGGTTCCCACCGCTCTCTGGTGGGAACATAATCCTCAAATTCACTTTGAAAACTCCTGCCTTTCACTTTAAAAGTGTGCCCCTTGTTATTGACTCTTCAGTCAAGATATTTGACCATATGGTTGATCAGATTAAACTGTGTGCATGTGTGACAGTGTTTCTCTGCACAAGGGTGTGTGATAGTGTGTAAGAGCATGTGATTACATCTGTGTGAGTGTTTGAGTGAGCAAGGACAAGAATGTGCATTGTGTGTGTGTGTGCGCGCGCACGCGTGCCGACAGTGCAATGTGTCATTTAATGAGAGTGACTGAATAAGAGTGAGGGGTGTGAGTGTGAGGGTTTTCGCTGCAAAGTATGAGAGTCTGAGAGCAGGAAATTGAGTTTGAGAGCGTATGTGGGTGTGTCAGAGTCAGTGACTGTGTGTGACACAGTGAGAGCAGTGGGTGTTTGGCATCGAGTGTGAGAGACTGTGACAGTATGTATGATTGTACAGTGGTCTGTATGTTTTGTGTATTATTACTGGGGCAGAGACAGGTTGGGGTTTATGGACAGTTACACCATGGGATCATCGACACTCAGACTGTGCACTCGGATGGACACATGCAGGCAGACAGGCACAGTCTCACATCAACATACTTAGGAACACCATTAGAAATACACACACACTCTCTCTCTCTCTCGCTAAAAACACACACAAATGCAAAATAACAGAGTTCAAAATTACTGCTATTAATCATAATAATAAAAATTCAGATATTGAATTATTACACAGAAACACATGAAACTGGAATTGAGTCGGTCACTTGCGCGCTGGAACTGACTCCACCATTTCAGAATTCACCATACCCATCGCCCCAGAGTAACCTTAGATTCTTATTATGCAAGGGAATACATCTACCTGTAACTTAAATATATTCGTTGTCCCAGAAAGTGATGGGATGGGGACAATCAGTTCCAAAGTTACACAGCCCTAAAAACTAAATTCTCATCTGTGTCCAAAAAGGGTGACTCCCCCACTAATGTTCAAACCGTGCCCACAGTCTGAACTCACCCACAAGGAGAAACATCCATTGCCCATCCACCATATCCAGATCATGAGAGACATTATAGACATTGATCAGGTTATACTTAACTCGTCTGAACTCCAGCAGGAACAATCCCTGTCTGTCCACCCATCCCCAAAGCACAAGTCACTCAATCAAAGGATTATTGGAGTAAAATATGAGAGGCATGGAGTAAGTTGACAGCCAACCGCTTGTCCCCAGGGTAGGAAAGTCTGAGACTAGAGGGCATGGAAATGTTGGGCTGAAGAGCCTGTTTCCATGCTATCAACCTCCATGGCTCTTTGAATCTGTGAGAGCCTATGGTACAAGACAATGGGATTGCCAATCAGTGATCCTGGTGTCACCAAATTCCCTGTCACATCAAGCCTATGGCTCAACCGCCCATGAGATAGGGCTGAAATTTATCAGTTGTTACAACACAGGGTAAACCCCTCTGCAAATGTAAACCCAACACACAGAAGCTGACTTTGTGCCGTAAACTGTTACATTTCAAGATACAAAGATTTATCCCAGATGTGACTATTTGAAGTAAAAACTAACAATTTTATTCTTTAAGTCCCACAGAGAACCTTAAAACAATAGCTATTGACAACTCATTTCTCTTAAATCTATCTTTCACCTCTCACTCTACAATACTGGTCCAATTTTTTTTTAAAACTGAATTAAGATTTACAAAATAAATCATGTTTCAAAACCAGCCAGCATTGTAGATTTTCCTCTGTGTTTTCCTGGGTCATCTTTTCTTCTGTCTTCTCTTGCACAACGTTTCTTATTGACAGGTACCATTCAGAGAACCACTATTACGCGTGGGAACACCTCCCACCTTGTACATGGCAAGTACTCATGTGACTCAACCAACGTTGTCTATCTAAGACGTTGCAGGCAATGATGCCCGGTGGCATGGTACATTGGGGAAACTGAGCAAACGCTACGTCAACGGATGAATGGGCACCACACAACAATCAACAGACAGGAGGGTTCCCTCCCAGTTGGGGAACTCTTCAGTGGTCCAGGACATTCAGCCTCAGACCTTTGGGTGACCATCCTCCAAGGTGCACTTCTGGACAGGCAGCAGAGAAAAGTGGCCGAGCAGAGGGTGAAGGCTAAGTTCGGTACCCATAGGGAGGGCCTCAACCGGGACCTTGGGTTCATATCACATTACAGGTGATCACCATTGCACTACAGATATTCCCACACACACACTCTCACATACACACGAACACAGGTACACACAGACGCACAAACATACACTCAAACACACCCATATAGACACACACACTCTCACTCTCACACATGCACCCCCTCACAGACTTAAGACACTCTGCACTCACTACAGACACACACACACACTTTCTCACACTCACAACCCCCACCCCAGACAGACAAACACACACAGACAGACAAAGACCCAAATGCACACATATATTTTGTGGGGTGAATTTGTACTTGCAGAGTTACATTGTACTTTGCTCAAAAACTGCATGCATTCATGTAGAACTCTGAGCTCAAAAACTGCATGAATTTATGTAAAACTCTGTTATCTCACTTTTTAGATTAGAATCAATCTAAACATCATGGCATAGACAGAGAACACAGGTGGCCAACACCTTCAACATATTGTCTAGCTATCACCACTGTTAACAGCTAACCCGAGAATGCTACTTGAAAAAAAAGGTTTTGTGATTTACACATGAAAGAAGTGAAACTATCAGTGTATTCTAACAGATGAAAGGCTTAACACACAATCAATTTCTCAATGTATAATTTCTGTTACATCACACTGTAAATTTTTGCTATAAACTCTGTGTTACGATCGAGTCCTCCACTATCACCTGATGAAGGAGTGTCGCTCCGAAAGCTTGTGTGCTTCCAATTAAACCTGTTGGACTATAACCTGGTGTTGTGTAACGTTTCACTTTGTACACCTCAGTCCAACAACGGCATCTCCAAATCATGAGTAAAATTCAAATTCGATTAGATTTTGATATCTGAGTCATAATTTAAACGGATTGGCCAAATTTGAATTTGTTTTTTTCCCCTGGCAACGCAACCCCCGTTATTTGTTTCAAGCAAATGTTCCCTTTTTAAATTGCTTAGCACACTCTGTGCTTTCCGTCAGTCCTTGCCAGCTTCCTCTCTTTCTTCAAGGTACAGTACACATCTAAACCTTCATACCACCGTCCCCTAAAGAAAAAAAAGTCTTCATAATGAAAACATGGCATCTTCTTTTTCTCTATCCCTTCGCCACATCACTACAACATACATATGACTTTAATCTAAGTTCATTTTAACTGCCTCCCGCATATATATATAAAACATTGAATAGATACCAAGCACATCTATACTTTATCAGCTAAATTCACTGTAATTTAGTGATGACATTCTTACAACCAGCAATATGCACCATTTGTAAATTGAAAGTCAGTAACATAAGACTCCAGTGAAATAGTCTTATGCTGTTGTCTTTAAAGCATTCGAAGAATTTAAGGGGACGATGATCCTTGCACACAACCATCTCTGACATGTCATTTGTGACATGCATATTAAAATGCTGTAAGGCCAGTACCAAATTCAACAGTTCATTTTCGATCGTGGAGTATTTCCTCTGGTGGATGTTGAGTTTCTTCAAAAAATAACCAATTGGCAGTTCAATCCCATCCTCATTTTCATGTAGGAGTACAGCTACAAATCCTGTTAGTAGCATCAATGAAAACTTTGAGGGATTTCGAAAAATTTGGTGTCGCTAAAACTGGTTTCGTGGTTAATATTGCTTTCAAATGGTTGAATGCGTCCTGGAATTGTTCTGTCCAGTGAAACTCTGTGTTCTTCTTCAGCAAATCTATTAGCGGTGCCACTACATTGCTGAAGTATGGAACAAACTTCCAATAGAATCCGCTGAGTCCCAGAAAATCAAGCACCTCTTTCTTCGAGGTTGGTCATGGAAATTCCTCGATGGCCTTCGTTTTTGTTTTCTGTGTGGTCAACCTTCTCTGACCGATGATGCGTCCCAAAAATGTCAACAGTGCTTTCACGAATTCAGTTTTGTTTAAGTATATTCCGAGTTTTGCTTCTCACCGTCATTCTTAGGGCTTGGCCAACGGTATCATGTGGTATTTCCAGGACTTACTAAAGATCGCTACATCTTCCAAATAGAAGCTTGTTAACCCAGGCACACTCTGTTCATGAGTGTTTGAAATGCGGCGGGTGTGTTCTTCATTCCAAAAAAAAACTTTAAGCTGATAGAGCTCATTTGGGGTTACAAAGTCAAACATTTCCTTTGTTGTCTCTGATAAAGGTAATTGCCAGTAACCCCGCAGTAAGTCCAAATCGGTGATTGTAACTGGCTTGTTGGACTTTGTCGATACAGTCTTCCAATCTCGGAATTGGACATGATTTTGATTTTATAACAGCATTGACCTTGCGATAATACATGCAGTGCCGTTGAGTCCCGTTTGGTTTGGCAACCAAGACAATCGGCGAATTCCCCTTGCTCTGGCTTGGTTCGATGAAATTGTCATTGAGCACGGCCTCCACCTCCTTCTGGACCTGTCTGCCTTTGAGAGGATTAAGCCAGTAGGACTATTATTTTATCAGAACAGTATTCCCTACGTCTACTTCATGTACAACAGCATTTGCCCTGTCTATCTGACTTTTATATATATCCTGATATTCAGTGACAAATCTTCCAATTGTGTTCTTTGTTCCTGAGACAGATAGATCAATAACCAATCCCACTCCTTAAGGATTTCTTCATTTTTTAAACATTTTAAGACATATAAAAATCCACACCATATGTATTTGATTCCTCACTCTGTGGGGCAGTAACTAACACATGTTTCTCCAGTTCTTTCTCTCTAGTCTAACATTTATTCAATACCTTCACATGACATGCCTGATAAAGGTTTTTTTTTTCTCCATCTGGCATCTTTCCTAGATAGTTCACCTGACTCAACATTTTCTCATTTTGATAGGGACCACTAAACCTGGCTTTGAAGGGTTCTTCTATCATTGGTAACACGATATCCACTTGGAAAAGGTCCGAGTCAGAGAGCGTTTTTATCTGCCACCTGCTTCATTCCACGCTGTGCCGTCTTTAGAAGTTGTTTAGCCGACTCACCTACTCGATTTAAACTCACCCTCACTTCTAATACATAATCTAATTGTGAGATCTCCGACTTTGGTCCAATAAACTTCTCTTTAATTAATTTCAAAGGGCCTTTCACTTCATGCATGAATATTAACTCGAAGGGAGTGGGCTGAGTAGATTCATTTGGCGCATCTCTAATGGCAAACAATACGAATGGGATACGTTTATCTCAATCATTCAGATAACCTTGACAGTATGCTCTCAACATGGACTTCAAAGTATGATGCCATATTTCTAAAGCTCCCTGGGATTCAGGATGATACGCACTGGATTTAAAGTGCTGTATACCTAAACTATCCATACCCTCCTTAAACAGCCGAGCAGTAAAATTTGATGCTTGGTTCGACTGAATCTCTCTGGGAAGCCCATACAATGTGAAGAAAGGCATTAAGTCCCCACAGCCC